>NC_137821.1:13022330-13582330 GCF_963921795.1 Nannobrachium achirus | reverse complement strand
AAAAAAATGTGTTTTGGCAGGCCTTGGTGGTGTTGTAATTGCTGAGTTACATTATGCTTATTTTGTCATATTTTAGTTGCCTGAAAAGACTAGTCAACTAAGTCTACTGTTGATTTTGTCAACAAAAAAAATTGTTTTGGCAGGCCTTGGTGGTGTTGTAATTGCTGAGTTACATTATGCTGATAATAGCCGATCTACAAGGACGCGTTGTGAGCTTGTAGATGTGCTATTTTCAGAGGGCAACACCCCAGCAACCAAAAAATACAATGACTTGTCTTTACTGGATCTCTTCTCCACTAGTCCCTCCCTTGACAAAATTGTCAATATATTTAGTCTTAGGTTTTAGTCATTCTAGTTTAGTTTTTATTTTTGTTTTCAGTGACCAAAGGTAGTAGGAAACCTTTCATCATAATTTTAGTCGACAAAATGAACACTGTCTTGTACTGTATTTCTATATATGCATCAAAGTAGTAATTATCTCAATTTTCTTCTGTTTACATTGTTCTGTAGATGGATTGTCTGTCCATGGGTGGGAACCTGGCATCCATTCACGACCAAGCCGAACTCGATTTCATCAAAAAACTGATATTTAAAAAAAACAAAAGGAGACCACCTACATGGATCGGTGGCTACGCCATAACTGGCAAGGTAAGGAATGGTGTCAAGTTAAAAGTATCAATAGGCCTACTGCTATGTAGAAATGCAATGTTTCAAGTAGGCTGAAATTCAAAAGGTCTACTTGAGAGTGAGTACAAAGTCTTCAACATGTGCTTAAAGTACAAAAATTTGGCAGAATGCCCCATTAAAAGTTTTCAAGTTACGGTACTTGAGTATATGTACTTAGTTTATTGCTTGTGTTTGACATTGTGGTGAGATACTTGTGTAACACTGACTAGCATCGACACTTTTTGTTTGGCAGTGCATATTAGGGCATTCAAAGTCACTATTCGATGTTGTTCACCGAAGTCGAATATTTCTTTTTCTCTTTAAAAAAATATAGTTTATAAAGCTGGCTAGAAAGGAAGTCATAAGACTGAGTTGTCAATGCCCCTGGTGGATGAATTTGTTAATGCTCTATACCAGGGGTTCTCAAACCTTTTTAGGCTGTGACCCCCAAAATAAACCTATTTGAACGGGGGACCCCCACCCTGACAAGCACTTGGAATTGTAGGTATTACATTTAATGTGACTCTGTTCCGCAGCTACATTTTGTGAAAATAGACTATCTACATGCTCACAACGCGTTCGCCTCTTGCTTACTTAATATTTGACAGTTAGGCCAGTCCTGTCGAATATTCGAATACTTTGAGGTCGAATAATTCTAATACTGAAAATCACTATTGGAGAATGCCCTATAACATATTGTGTTAACATTTATGATGTTTTACTGTCATCTAGAATGGTGCTTGGATGTGGAGTGACGGTCACCCAATGACCTTCACAGGCTGGTTGAAGGGAACGGCGGACTCTAAGATAAAAGGGAACTGCATGTTGATGAACCGGAAAATGGAACGTGAGTCACAACCTTTTAACAACAAATAATTATAATAACTAATATAGACGGGTTTCTTGTTTACAAACATTGAGACTAAATGCACAGCTGACTGTATCATGTAATCAATTCCGTCCAATCCCCAAACCTGTTGTTTTGGGGCGCGCTGGTTTCATTCAAGAGCGCCTCGTTTCATTGGCTTATTTTGGTACCGACTTCTGCGCACGCATCTATCTCTTATCAGTGTTACGTGTACCAGAAACCCGTCTATAGGGATGGGACGATAAGCGATATTATCGTTTATCGTGATAAAGACACTAACGATAATCATATCGTGGAGATTTAATTTATCGCGATATCTTCCTCCGTCATGCACTGGGATCAAATTTGCCGAGCTCCATATCCGGTACCATTTAAACCCTCTATTGGTAAAAGGTACTTAATACGTACTTGATATCATCGTACGTGCTCTGCCTTTTTTTTGGCAAACGTTCCACCCCAGGATAATGGATGTTGGGGATATTTTGATTATCGCAAATAATATCGTAAATCGCAATTTCTTTGGTCACAATAATTGTGATATGAAATTTTCATATCGTCCCATCCCTAAACTAAAAGCACCTTGAGTAACAACGCAATACAAACGGATGTTATGCTGTTTGCCAAGTCCCGGAAAAGACTTTCTGTGATTGACAAGTATACAGTCACTTTGATGTAATTTAGTCAGTCACTTTGATGTCATTTAGTCAGTCACTTTGATATAATTTAGTCAGTAGTTCTTTAATGTGGTCTTTAATTAAAGTTAAACTTTCTCCTTCTCTTTATATAGCAGATTCAAAGAAAAGCGGGTGGGATGATGCAGTCTGCCATTACCGTTATCCCTCTCTCTGCAAAAGAACGGCTTAGAGCGCTGAATAAGAGTGCACATTATGACACACAAACTGTGTTTCTGTAACTCCTAATAGCTATGCCCTGCAAAGCCAGTAAGTGCAGTAACTACCCAACATAATCAAACTAATAAAACCTACTTAAAGTGCTTCAATTAGTCAATGTAAAGTTATATCTGTATCTAAAGTAATATTGCGCTCGCTAATTGTATAGGCTATACAAATACGTTTCATGTCCAAAAATATAGTTACTGCACTTTGGCTTTACAACTTGTGAAACTACTGAAGAAATGAAGAGATGAGTGACAATAACAGCAGATGTGGTGACATTAACGGTGACATCAGGCCTTGTGGCGATAATGAGAGGAACATGAATGGCACGGATGGTTTGATTTCCAACACATAACTTGCTTCAGTTTCTTTACTTGCATCAATCAAATGCAAAAGAAAATGTATTAAAATAATTAAATCGAGTGGACCTCTGCTTCTTTTATCTAGTCTGCTGTCATGTGCACCTAGGCCTACAGTATACTGCTCTTCAATCCATTAAAGGAGTAGTTTTTTTTCTTCTTTTTTTCCTATTCATTACTCACGTCATGGAGACTTGGGTTCAATATTTTAGTTTTTTGTAGCATTCCTAAAACAGTAATTTGATTACAATAAATGTACCTCCATTGATTCCAGATGGGGACCAAAATGCATTCAAATCCCCATCCGGAATCAATTGGGGGTAAATTTACAATAATCCATTTTCTGTCTAAGGAACAAATTCAAAAATATATTGTTGAAATCAAGTCTCCATGGCGTGAGAAATCAATAGGGGAAAAAAGTAATTTGGGGGGTTAACTACTCCTTTAAAGGGCCTACACCATGCTTTTAAAACTATATTTTTTGTATAAATATATGCTCAAAATTGAGTCTTAAGGTTTTAACCCTCAAAAAACACTGACCATTCTTTTTGTTTGTTCTAGCTCTACTATAATGAGGCTCTCCAGCTGCAATACCAAAACGGCCTCTGTTTGCTCAGGGGCGCATCTAGTGGGGTTTGAAGTTTTTTGAAAAAAAAAAAAGTTTTTGAAAAAAAAAGTTTTTTGAAAAAAAAAGTTTTTTGAGAAAAAAAAAAGTTTTTTGAGAAAAATTTTTTTTTGAAAAAAAATGTTTTTGAAAAAAAATGTTTTTGAAAAAAAAATTTTGACTCTGCATTGCATTTTTTTGAAAAAAAAATTTTGAAAAAAAAAGAAATTTGAAAAAAAAAATTTTTTTGAATTTCTTTTTTTTTTTACTCTGAAAGAAAAACGGGAAACGAGAGTGACAACCCGTGGAAAGCTTTTCATCTTGTCTGCCCAAAACCAGAGAAAGACACAACGGTCAGAAATAGGACTTTGTGAGGATAGAAGGTGCCAGTGGGACCCCAAAAAAAGGTTTTAAAATAGAAAAAGTGAAAATTCATGGTGTAGGTCCTTTAAGACCTGCATGAGTAAGCCTTGTCGAGCCGGGCCCATCTCCTGTTTCTGTAGCGTGAGGCAGCTTGACGTACAAGTACAACACCTGGACAATGCTAGTATGTTGCAGGGACTTATACCCCCAACCCTTGATGCAGAGTGCCAAGGAGGGAGCCACATGGGGTCCCATTTTCCAGAGTCTTTGATATACTGTATGACCCGGCCAGGATCGAAACAGTCTGACCTCCCAGTCTCAGGGTGGACACTCTAACCACAAGGCCACTGAGTTGGTAAATTAAGATCTGAGGGCGGTTCTAAAAATGTAATCTAAATCCTAATGGTGTTCAGAAAAGAAAAAAAAAAAACATTTGTTTGCTACTGTATATCAGTGGTCCTCAATCCTTTTCATGTCAAGGACCCCCAAAATTACATTTTGTATTTGCCTGTATTTTCCTGCAGATCCCCATCTCACAAGCAAAAGAATATTATTTCTGTCATTTAATTCAGGATTCTGGGAAGTTTTGAAAACATTTTTTAAATTGTTCAATTTGATCTACATCATCAAGTTGTGAGCTTGTAGATATTCTAACTATTTACATTTATTTTCAAAATGGTAAAAATTAAAAAAAATAATAATAATAATGAATAAGGTATAGGGCCCAAGTCTATGATGAGAGGATCCTAAACATAAAGTCTATAAAGGTGGAAGATACTGTATACATTTAGTAAGCTAAGGGGACACATAACTCTGCAGTAAAGTAAATACAATGGAAACACAATTTAAAATTAATAACATAACAATCTAAACTGAAATTAAAACGAATTGATTAACGTGAATATTATAATAACAATCAACAATCACAGCCTTTAAAGCAATGACTGTAAATAAGGACAGTAAATCGTTTTAAATGTGATCTAAAGTGTCATGAATGAAACACTCATCTAAAGTGCTGTTCAATTCCTTTTACCGTATACCATTTTGGATCATCATGCAAGCACTTACCAGCTAAGTTAGTGAGGGTGCAGGACTTGAGGGCTGAGGACGGACATTGTTTGGGCAAGAGTCACACAGGCTGCAAAGCTGTAATCCGTTTGACAATGTCATCCATTTACAATATATTCAAAATATAATGTGCTTGATGTACACTAGTCAGACTTGGAGCATTGACAAACTGTGAGATCCAACAGCTCGTTTTAAGAGACTGATCTGTCATAAGCTCCACTTATAGTGTGTTGTGAAAGGATTGATTTGTTTTCCTGTGTTCTTTATTTGTGTTTTAGCCGGTCCAATGTTGCTCATTGAATGAGAACACTTTGGCAGTAGACATGTAGTTCTGTGTCTCTGCTGACATCAAGTGGATAAAGAACAGAACTGCAAACATGATATGGAAGACCATTTTTTACAATGATACAAAGGCCCAGAATTAGGTGTTTATGATGTTTTCTCATAATTGTCTATAAACAAACCTCAGAATGAAGAATAATGCTATAGCAGTTGGAGAATTCTCTAATGCTATAGCAGTCTACTTGATATCATTCAGTATTTAGCAATATCTAAATACTGAATGAAGAAAATTAAAAACTGTTCAGGGTGTTTATACAAGCCTGATTAGACCATACAATGACAAAGTTTTTTTGAAAGTGAAATATCCCTTTAAGTAGGTTTTATTAGTTTGATTATGTTGGGTAGTTACTGCACTTTGGCTTTGCAGGGCATAGTTATTAGGAGTTACAGAAACAGTTTGTGTGTCATAATGTGCACTCTTATTCAGCGCTCTAAGCCGTTCTTTTGCAGAGAGAGGGAAGATGGTAATGGCAGACTGCATCATCCCACCCGATTTTCTTTGAATCTGCTATATAAAGAGAAGGAGAAAGTTTAACTTTAATTAAAGACCACATTAAAGAACTACTGACTAAATTATATCAAAGTGACTGACTAAATGACATCAAAGTGACTGACTAAATTACATCAAAGTGACTGTATACTTGTCAATCACAGAAAGTCTTTTCCGGGACTTGGCAAACAGCATAACATCCGTTTGTATTGCGTTGTTACTCAAGGTGCTTTTAGTTTAGGGATGGGACGATATGAAAATTTCATATCACAATTATTGTGACCAAAGAAATTGCGATTTACGATATTATTAGCGATAATCAAAATATCCCCAACATCCATTATCCTGGGGTGGAACGTTTGCCAAAAAAAAGGCAGATCTACTGTAAAGCTTGTAGATCGGCTATTTTTTGGGCACGTACGATGATATCAAGTACGTATTAAGTACCTTTTACCAATAGAGGGTTTAAATGGTACCGGATATGGAGCTCGGCAAATTTGATCCCAGTGCATGACGGAGGAAGATATCGCCATAAATTAAATCTCCACGATATGATTATCGTTAGTGTCTTTATCACGATAAACGATAATATCGCTTATCGTCCCATCACTATATTAGTTATTATAATTATTTGTTGTTAAAAGGTTGTGACTCACTTTCCATTTTCCGGTTCATCAACATGCAGTTCCCTTTTATCTTCGAGTCCGCCGTTCCCTTCAACCAGCCTGTGAAGGTCATTGGATGACCGTCACTCCACATCCAAGCACCATTCTACAGTAGATGACAGTACAACATCATAAATGTTAACACAATATGTTATAGGGCATTCTCGAATAGTGATTTTCAGTATTAGAATTATTCGACCTCAAAGTATTCGAATAGTCGAATATTCGACAGGACTGGCCTAACTGTCAAATATTAAGTAAGCAAGAGGCGAACGCGTTGTGAGCATGTAGATAGTCTATTTTCACAAAATGTAGCTGCGGAACAGAGTCACATTAAATGTAATACCTACAATTCCAAGTGCTTGTCAGGGTGGGGGTCCCCAGTTCAAATAGGTTTATTTTGGGGGTCACAGCCTAAAAAGGTTTGAGAACCCCTGGTATAGAGCATTAACAAATTCATCCACCAGGGGCATTGACAACTCAGTCTTATGACTTCCTTTCTAGACAGCTTTATAAAATATATTTTTTTAAAGAGAAAAAGAAATATTCGACTTCGGTGAACAACATCGAATAGTGACTTTGAATGCCCTAATATGCACTGCCAAACAAAAAGTGTCCAAACAGTCGATGCTAGTCAGTGTTACACAAGTATCTCACCACAATGTCAAACACAAGCAATAAACTAAGTACATATACTCAAGTACCGTAACTTGAAAACTTTTAATGGGGCATTCTGCCAGATTTTTGTACTTTGAGTACAAAGTCTGACTTGACTTTGTACTCACTCTCAAGTAGACCTTTTGAATTTCAGACTTTTAGCCTAGGCCTACTTGAAACATTGCATTTCTACATAGCAGTAGGCCTATTGATACTTTTAACTTGACACCATTCCTTACCTTGCCAGTTATGGCGTAGCCACCGATCCACGTAGGCACCAGTCTCCTGTGGGTTTTTTTTAATATCAGTTCTTTGATGAAATCGAGTTCGGCTTGGTCGTGAATGGATGCCAGGTTCCCACCCATGGACAGACAATCCATCTACAGAACAATGTAAACAGCAGTGTTGTAAAAAGTACTCACATTTTATACTTAAGTAAAAGTATCAATACAGCAATATAGAACTACTCCATTACAAGTAAAAGTCCTGAATTCAAAATGTACTTGAGTAAAAGTATGAAAGTATTGGCATCAAAATGTACTTAAAGTGCCAAAAGTAAAAGTACAAAATGTTTGAAAATAGCAGATCTACAAGCTCACAACGCGTCGCGATGCGACGCGTTGTGAGCTTGTAGATCGGCTATTTTCAAATAGTCAAGGGATAAAATAAGGCTAAAGTGGTAAATATATGTTTTTCATATTATAATGTATAACTGCAAAGTAACTAGTAGCTAAGGTTTTCAAAAAATGTAGCGAAGTAAAAGTACAATATTTTGATCCAATATAATATATAGTGGAGTACAAATAAAAGTATTAGAAATTGGAAATACTCAAGTAAAGTACAGATACCTCAAAATTGTACTTAAGTACAGTACTTAAGTAAAAGTACTTAGTTACTTTACACCACTGGTAAACAGAAGAAAATTGAGATAATTACTACTTTGATGCATATATAGAAATACAGTACAAGACAGTGTTCATTTTGTCGACTAAAATTATGATGAAAGGTTTCCTACTACTTTGGTCACAGAAAACAAAGAATGACTAAAACCTAAGACTAAATATATTGACAATTTTGTCAAGGGAGGGACTAGTGGAGAAGAGATCCAGTAAAGACAAGTCATTGTATTTTTTGGTTGCTGGGGTGTTGCCCTCTGAAAATAGCACATCTACATGCTCACAACGCATCCTTGTAGATCGGCTATTATCAGCATAATGTAACTCAGCAATTACAACACCACCAAGGCCTGCCAAAACACATTTTTTTGTTGGCAAAATCAACAGTAGACTTAGTTGACTTGTCTTTTCAGGCAACTAAAATATGACAAAATATGTCCCAGATGACACAAATATAACTAAAACTAAATGAAAACATACTCAAAAGAATAAGACTAAACACAATCTAAAATATCTGTCAAAATTAGCACTGGTACAAGATGCAATTGTGTTTATTTCATACCTCTGCTCTAGCCCAAGTCTTCCGAAAGTTTGTATAGATGTAACAGTTTCCCTTAAATTCAGTTGGACATTTTGATACACTCCTCTTGACAACTGCAGGTTCTCCTGAAAATACAACAAAATACAATTACACACACAAAATACAATTTTACACACACACAAAATACAATTACACACACAAAATACAATTACACACACAAAATACAATTTTTCACACACACACACACACACACACACACACACACACACACACACACACACACACACACACAATTTTACACACACACACAATACAATTACACACACAAAATACAATTTTACACACACACACACACACACAATACAATTACACACACAAAATACAATTTTACACACACACACACACACACACACACACACACACACACAATACAATTACACACACAAAATACAATTTTACACACACACACACACAATACAATTACACACACAAAATACAATTTTACACACACACACACACACAATACAATTACACACACAAAATACAATTTTACACACACACACACAATACAATTACACACACAAAATACAATTTTACACACACACACACACACACACACACACACACACACACACACACACACACACACACACACACACACACACACACACACACACACACACACACACACACACACACACACACACACACACACACACACACACACACACACACACACCAGGAGCAGCAGCAGTCAAGGCCATCACAGCGCAGAGAAGTAGAAGCACACTCAGCTTCCTCATGGTCGTGCAGATTATTTCCTTCTAGAAAGAAACAGACATGTTAGAGATACTGTACATCTGAAAGTCAGAGAAGTATTAACAAAGCTATAGGGAGAGGACACATGTCAAACTTCAGCTAAGAAGTGTTGAATACATACAGTGTATTTCTGTATTATATACACTGTATGTGTCAGAATACAGAGTGTGGCCAGGCCATGGCCCGGTTTTAGTTTAGAATATTTAATTCACACCCTTTATGTTATATAACTTAACTGAAAACTTAACAGGTTCTTGATACATGTGTGCCAATAAAAGCTGGACAGAAACAAGGATTTCCCCCCAAGATTAATTTTATTCAATAATTCAAAAAAAAAAAAATTGTAAAAATACTTTATTGTATCAAGTAGCTTAAAAGTCATAATATAAGCAATACTCTAAACACTCCAACCGCAGTGAGAACAAGGGAAAGGGAGTGCTACAGGATGGTTTAGGAGATAGGCTAGGCTAAGGCTAGGCTAAGGCTAGGCTAAGCCATTCACTAAATTAGGGCAAAAACAGAGGAGGAATGGATGCAAGATACCAAAATGTGAGGGGCATGGCATTGGTCCGAAATCTCATTGTTCCTACATGCCATTAGTCAATCTGGTGATGTAACCTTGTGAAAAATACTATGCTTAAATCTAAACCCAACCTCAGTAAAACTATGCCTAAACCCAACCCTAAAACCTAACCCCAACTAAATTCAGACTAATGAGATGTACTGTAGGACTACTGAGGGGGTGCGGGGGAAAGGAAGCACCACTGTGATCCTAACCACCTAACCCCTCCAGAAGGCTACCAATCCTGGAGCACTGAGAAACAGAAAGATGGTTATATTCACAGTAATGTAAGAGCATAAAACAGTGCAGAGGCGCTTAAGTAGGCTACTTCTTGGGGGAAATACAATTACTGTCTACAACAAAACAAAAGCCACTATGACGTTAAAAGAAAACAAATAGATAACTGAAATGAATATAAAACATAATATAACAAAACAAAACAGCAGTGGCAGTCATGGTCCCTCTATCATTTACTACTGAACACCCACGTGGAGGCACAACAGCCCCTTCTTGATGTCATATTGACATATCATTTTATATATTTTAATTATATATTTTAGGGGCATGTCATGTGGTCTACCTGCACACCCTTGGTGATCTACTGGTAGATCACGATCTACCTTTTGGGCACCCCTGAGCTAGGGCCTAAAGCGTAACAAAACAAAAAGAGTCAGTATCAAGAAGGACATGTGTCTGTTTCACCATTACACAGAGTACACCTACCCAGGGCACGGCACAGGAGAGCACAACGTAGCAAGGACAATAGAGGAGGAAACCCATGCTAGTGTGGGTGTTGCTTTTATAGTGGACCAAACAATTTGTGAAACAGGAAGTGTCTACTGTATATCTCACATGATTTGTTTTGTAAAGGCAAGCGTGCATGCCCCACCCTGCCAGCGTGTGATTGGCCTGCAGCAGTCCAAGGCACTACAGTCCCTTTGAGCCATATACAGTCTGTGTGCTGTTTCCAGACAGGATTTTGTCCATTTCCTATGGCATGTGGCATCACATGTGGCAGATCTGACTAGAGTGTTTGTTCAGTAACCGGGGTCTTCCTGTCTCTCCAGCCCTTAATAAACAGAAAATAAATGCTCAGGTAGGCGACAAATTTCCACCTAATCAGGAGATTTTTTCATTTTAGATTTTAAAATAATATATATAGTGTTCCAGTTCCACTTTTGTCTGCTCATTTCTGTGTGTCATCACTTTAATTGCACTTGTTTCATCTATACCCTGACAGAGTTCCCTATCCTGACGGATTGCATAAAACTGGCATCCCAACCTGAAAAATGCATTTTCAGTTCATCATGGCTATATATAGAGTTTGTTCAGATTTGTTTCAATTTATCCAGATTTTGGGGTATTATTCTGTAAATAGCAGATTGATAAGCAAACAGCACAGCAAAAAAAGTGATATCATGGTTAGAAACACGAGGAAGAGTATTGATTACCATTGGGTTTCCTTCACCACTGTCTGCTGTACCACCATCTGTAATACCTGTAAAGTTGACCTCTGGACCGCGTGTGTGTGTGTGTGTGCTGGCTGTGCTCGCACGTGTGGTCACTATCACGTCATACTCTTTATTCACAGACCTGAAACAACAGAACTCTGTCAAACATATGCAGAGATGACACGGTCACTAATGGCAGAGTGGGGTGTTCATGAAAAAACACCACCATATAAAAGCTCTTTGGAAGATCTTCAAATATGTCAAACTTTATTGGATGATTGTCTTTTCATTGCCTAAAGCCCTTTGCACACAGGACAGTTGTGTTTTTTTCGTTTGCGGCATGAATAAAACGCATTGGATTTGGTGTGCAAGGCTGTGCGGAATCGTCGCTGCGGATCCAATAAGGAGTCATAAAAGGAGTAATGAGTTTTTTACCGCATGCGACAAGACGCACGAATCGAACTGGTTTCGATCGAGAAAAAAACGCACGGCGGCAGCCACTCGTCGCACGGCTAATTTGGAGCCGGTGTGCATGAGGTCATAGAGAATCATTGTTTTATTTTCAAAAAATTATATTGTCCGTTTTATCCGTGCGGTTAAACGCGCCTGTGTGCAAAGGGCTTAAGTCTGGAGTAAGTTAGTTTATACTCAACTTTTCAAAAATGTGGCCTATAGTCAGATTTATAATTACAGTCAAAATAGAAATTGTCCTAAATATCTCCTCTTATTTTAACAGGCATTGTTATTTGTATGTCAATAGTAATATAGTGTTGTTGCTGAAGTGATTAAGAAATATATTGTTTGTTTTGGATCTGTTTTTCTTTTTTCTGAAAATGACTAATAGGCCATTATTTTAAGAAGCTGACGACATGTCAATAGGCTGCATAAATCTTTTGAATACATGTTAACGCAGTTGGCACCTTTCAAGCTCAACCAAGTCATCTGAAAGTTTGTGTTCTCACCTGTGTGGTCATGGTTGTTTGGTTTCCATGGCTGGAAGCTAAAGTCAAGGGGTGCGCCAGGACAGGAAGACTGGTCTAACAGTCTTGAGGTCACAGCATCTCACAGCGTAGCAGAGACGCTCAAAAGAACAAGAAATGTGCTTGCACATTACGTATACAGTATACACACAGTATACAGTATACTATGAGTTAGTTTATTCAGATGTGAAAGATACTTTTGATGTCCTTTAGTTATGCTTATAAATGACCATGTACTCTATTAACATCGGATGAAAATAAAGAACAGGATTTAAGTAAAGGTAAGTCGCCCATGAGGCCTATAGGTCCGTCAGAGGCTGTAGTCTTGTTTCTGTTGCGTGAGGCAATTTGAATAGAAAAGTCTGGCATTAGGTATCATCAAAGGTTTATATTCATATTTTCAATTCTCCAACTGATATACTGTAGCATTATTCTCCATTCTGAGGTTTTTTATAGACAATTATGAGAGAACATCATGAACACCTAATTCTGGGCCTTTGTATCATTGTAAAAAATGGTCTTCCATATCATCTGTTTGCAGTTCTGTTCTTTATCCACTTGATGTCAGCAGAGACACAGAACTACATGTCTACTGCCAAAGTGTTCTCATTCATTGAGCAACATTGGACCGGCTAAAACACAAATGAAGAACACAAGAAAATAAATCAATCCTTTCACAACACACTATAAGTGGAGCTTATGACAGATCAGTCTCTTAAAACGAGCTGTTGGATCTCACAGTTTGTCAATGCTCCAAGTCTGACTAACAGAGTACATTGTAAGCATATATTTTGAATATATTGTAAATGGACGACAATGTCAAACAGATTACAGCTTCACAGCCTGTGTGACTCTGGCCCAAACAATGTCCGTCCTCAGCCCTCAAGCCCTGCACCCTCACTGACTTAGCAGCAAGTGCTCCAAAATGGTATAAAAGGAATGGAACACTTTAGATGGAGCCATAAATCATAACTCTTGTAGAGGTCGCTTATATTGGGACGTTAAACGTCCCAATATAAGTGTTATGATTTATGGCTACTTTAGATGAGTGTTTCATTCATGACACTTTACATCACACTTAAAACAATTTGTTGTCCTTATTATGTCCTTATTTTATCATTGCTTTAAAGGCTGTGATTGTTGATTATTATTATAATACATACGTATTTACGATCAATATTTAATCAATTAGTTTTTTCTGTTTAGTGTCCCCTTAGCTTTTTACTAAATATATATCTTCCATTCCATCCATCCACCTTTATAGACTTTATGTTTAGGATCCTCTCATCATAGACTTGGGCCTTATATATACCTTACCCCTTATTCCTTAATTAACTTTTTTCTTCTTCATTTTTACTATTTTACTGATGTAAATAGTTAGAATAGTGTCAATGTAGATCGGAATAGTTGAGCAATTTAAAACATGGTTTTAAAAATAAAAAACAGCTTTGCTTCCCATGACTCCTGAATTAAATGATCTTTGCTTGTGAGATGGGGATCCGCGGGCAAATACAAAATGTAATTTTGGGGGTCCTTGACGAACATTTTTGAGGACCACTGATATTGAGTAGCAAACAAAAGTTTTACTATTAGTAGCCGGGGACCCACAAGCCCAAAAGGTAGGACCTGTGATTTTCTGCCGTACTATTAGTTTGGTCATTAAGGTCCACAGAATGAGAGGCCTGCTCTGCTGGAAACATCGCGAAAAAAAGTTATGGCCATTTGTATATTCACTGTCCCATTGACTCCACTAGAAATATTAAAACAAAAGTCTGCTTTAATTAGCATGTGAGGGGTCAAACTCGGGGTTCTTCGTGATTCTGAATCCATTGCAAGCATTTGTTTTGCATGAAAAACATTCCTTGGGCTAGATATCGGCCCCCAAAAAAACAGTCAAAAGTGATGAGTCATCACTTTTTTTCCACTTTTCACAGTTTTGGGCTGCCGAAAGTTAACCCAAGCAATGTTTTTATGCAAAACAAATGCTTGCAATGGATTCAGAATCATGAAGAACCCCTAGTTTGACCCCTCATATGCTAATTAAAGCAGATGTTTTTCCTTTTTTTAATATTTCTAGTGGAGTCAACGGGACAGTGAATATACAAAATGGCCATAACTTTTTCCGGCAGAGCAGGCCTCTCATTCTGTGGACCTTAATGACCAAACTAATAGATAAAACAGAAATAAAAAGTACGGCAGAAATTCACAGGTCCCCTCCCATTTTGGTGACTGAGTCCCTGGCTATAGGATTTAGATGAAACTTTTAGAACTGGCATCAGATCTTAATTTACAGCAGTGTCCACTTTGAGACTGGGAGGTCAGGGTTCGATCCCCAGCCGGGTCATACCAAAGACCCTGGAAATGGGACCCAGTGCCTCCCTGCTTGGCACACAGCATCAAGGGTTGGATTGGGGATAAGTCCATACTAGCATCATGTCCAGGGGTTGTACTTGCACGTCAAGCTGCCTCACGCTACAGAAACAGGAGATGGGCCCGGCTCGGCAAGGTTTACTCAAGCAGGTCTTAATGGATTGAAGAGCAGTATACTGTATAGGTGCACATGCCAGCATACTATATAAAAAAGCAGAGGTCCACTCAGATTTAATTATTTTAATATCTTTTGCATTTTATTGAAGCAAGTAAAGAAATTGAAGCAAGTTATGTGCTGCTTAAATCAAACCATCCGTGCCATTCATGTTCCTCTCATTACAACCACAAGACCTGATGTCACCGTTAATGTCACCACAAGACCTGATGTCACCGTTAATGTCACCACAAGACCTGAGAGTCACTGTCAATCTGCTGTTATTGTCACTTGTCTCTTCATTCTATCAGCAGCGTTACAAGTTGTAAAGCCAAAGTGCAGTAACTATATTTTTGGACACATGACTTATTTATTTTTTCTTAAATGTTAAAACTTTTCTCTGGATATACAATTAGTGCAATATCACTTTAGATACAGATAAGCCTTTTGGCTGAATTGAAGCACTTTAAATATTTAAATCTTTTGTGTTACTGCACTTTAGCTTTGCAAGGCATATATATATTAGGAGTCACAGAAACACACAGTTTGTGCGGCATAATCTGCATGGTATTCAGCGCTCTAAGCTGATTTTTTGCAGACAGAGGCAAACTTGTAATGGCAGTACTCATCATCCCACAGGTGTTGACCTGTTACAAGAGAAGGAGAAAGTTGAACATTAATTAAAGACCACATTAAAGAACCCCTGACTAAATGACATCAAAGTGACTGTATACTGGCTAATCACAGTGCATCTTTTCAGGGATTTGGCAAAACTCACAACAGATAACATCTGTTTGTATTGTGGTGTTTGTTACTCAAAGCTGCTCTTAGTTATTATTAGTGTGGTTGCCAGTAGGACAACCAGACTAATTGTTCTTGCCCATTGTTCATAGTATTGTGTAAACACAATCCGATGTCATCAGTGATGTCATTGATGCTGATTGTAGTTGAGTTCAATGGGGGAGTGGTGCTAGTGAGGAGTCCAGTGATGTCATTAGTGATAATTGTAATAATAATACCGGTAATTGTCGCATATCTGTTTGTGTTTGTTTATGCCTGTAGCCAATCAGGGACCAGTATTCATGGTGACGTCACCATCAACAGCCATCAACCAGTTACGTCATCAACAAGTGCGACCGGATATACATAACAAGGCACGCTCTGCTGGCCATAGGCCTGCATGGCCACAAGTGTACACGGTGCAAGTTGGCACCTCGACAGGGCCCCTATCCATGCCAAACTTTGCACACACACTCCTTGGATGCCAACTCACAACCTCCACCCACAACCTCCACCTCCACTCCACTCATTTCTCAGGCAGATTTTTGCAAAACACATTTTTGGACACCGCTCCTACAGATTTTGGCCTAAAATCAGGCAAAGCAGTACACAGCATCTCTACAGTCATGTCATCAATATGATGGATCTGTCCCATTTCCCATATGCCCTCCTGATTGGCTACGATTGCCTTCTAAAATGTTTGTATGGTATGCGACCTGACGGACGCTTATCTCTCGATTAGGGAGTCTTACTGGTTGTTAAAACAAACATTTCGTTGCAAGGTTACGTACCCGACCAGTTCATCACCATGCAGTTCTGCTTTCCTCCCTTCCAGTTGTTGGGCTCTCCCTTCCCCCAGTCTGTGAAGCCCATTAGGCGACCGTCACTCCACATCCAAGCACCATTCTAGATGACAGTACAACATCATAAAGTTCAACACAATATGTAGCCTCATATGTTACCATTTAAAGGTATATTCAGTGATTGTATTTCATTCAAATACAAATATAATTGGTACATTTTCCATTCATTCTCCTCATTAGAATGTGTGCTGACCTTATAAGGACTTCCACCATGGCCCGTGTTGCGAGCATAGTTAGACTCGGTTTTCAGAGGTGGCCAGCCAGTCCTCTACCAATCAGGGTAGAGTATGGCCGTAGTTATGTATGATGTTTAGTTATGATGGTCAAAATAAAAGTTTTGAGAACCACAGTCGCTCTGAATTAAGAACGTCTGCTAAATGCCTAGATTGTAAACTACTGAACTCATAAAATGCCACAGTCTCGTAGTAGTGCATTTTGGATAACACGGTTCTATTGTGAAAATAGCCGATCTACATGCTCACAACGCCTCACGCTGCGAGGCGTTGTGTGAGCATGTAGATCGGCTATTTTCACATTGTCTGAAAAAAATGGGGGGAAAAATGACTTTTTTCAGTTTTTTACACAGGTTTCAACGGTTTCTTGGGCTGGATATGGCAGCCTGGAATGGGTTTTCAAGTGCAGCTACAGTTAACAATAATGCATTGCACCTGTGCAGCTGATGTGGAACCTGGGAATATACCATTTTGTCAAAATGAGGAGAATACAAGTGTGGAGAATATAATTACAATACCTTGTTAAAGTGACCATTATGTTAAATTTTGCATTTGTAGTTATTTTACTGTCATTTAACAACATAATAACCAGCGCAGATAGACAAAGAAACATTCATGGATGTATATTTAAAAGTAACTTTTATTTTCCCCCCTGGACCCAGGGTATGGCAGCTGCATACCCCTACAATACCCAATTGACGCCCCTGCTTTTGGTTCTTTCAGTGTAACCTCCGTTACACAGGCACATTTTGATGCCAAAGCCTTTGTACTGCAAGTACATTTTGAATTCCGGACTTTTAGCCTACTTGAAACAGAGTATTTCTACATTGCAGTAGGCCTATTGATACTTTTTGTGAGTAGCCTACGTGTTTCTGTGTTTTATCAGACACAGTTGATAACAGTTAATGGTCCTTACCGTGCCAGTTACATCGTAGCCACCGATCCACGCTTGAGTCATTGCACCGGTTTTGGTACGGATCAGGTTTTGGATGGCTTTGTGTTCTCCTTTGTTGTGAATGGATGCCAGGTGTCCACCCTTGGACAGACAGGCTTTCTACAGAACAAAAACAGAAGTAAATTGTTCAAATAATTACTACTTTGATGCATATAGAAATACAGTGCAAGATAGTGTTCATTTCGTCGACTACCTTTTGTCACTGAAGAAAACGAAATAAAGTGTGAGTTGAATGACAAACAATGTGGGTGTGGCTCTGGTAGGAGAATGCTTTTCAGCACAGCTGAGACAAACACTGCAGCAAGCATTTCCCCGAGGGGGATACACACTCCGAGAGAGAGTGGTTATGCGCAGGGTTGACAAAGTACCCTGGCAGCCTTGACAGTGACGGCGTGTGAGCGCTGTGAGGTGCAAAGCACAGCGTGCGCCGTGGTCCATGTTGGTGTGTCGCACGCCAGGGGTTAAGTCATTCAATGAAATTGCACAGTAGCCTACATGAAGTGTGAAGCCACGTTGGGGTCCAAGTTTATGAGCCAGTTTGCAGTTTTGTGTCTCGGCGGTGATCATCTGTGGTCACTGCTTTAAGTTTGTGCTACTAAGGAATAGGGGTTGTTAGGGTGAGTGTGTCAAATGTATATAGTTCCCTTTGTCTCTTGGTCTTATTGTTCAAGATAACACACTGTGATTAAGCAATTGTAATCTTTAATGAGTTTTGATCAATGAAATACAACAACGTTTTCATATATTTTTATATTTACAATTTATTAATAAAGATTATATATTTTAATATAAAGTCGTTGTGTTGTCTGATATATGCCCAAAGCCTCTTGTCACACTATAATGACTGACTACGAATATATTGAATATATTGATTGTGTCAAGGGAGGGACTGGTGGAGAAGAGATCCAGTTCTTGTATTTTTGGTTGCTGGGGTGTTGCCCTCTGAAAATAGCACATCTACAAGCTCACAACGCGTCCTTCTAGATTGGCTATTTTCAGCATACAAGTGTAAAATCAGCAATTACGACACCACCAAGGCCTGCCAAAACAAATTTTTTGTCGACAAAACAACAGTAGACTTAGTTGACTAAAGTATTTTAGACTAAAACTAAAACTTTTCAGGTGACTAAAATATGACAAATTTACCCAAAAGAAATTTACCCAAAAGACTATGACTAAACGCACGCACGCACGCACGCACGCACGCACGCACGCACGCACGCACGCAAACACACACACACACACACACACACACACACACACACACACACACACACACACACACACACACACACACACACAGGCATACACACGCACACACACCTTCAGCAGGAGCAGCAGCAGTCAAGGCCATCACAGCGCAGAGAAGTAGAGGCACACTCAGCTTCCACATGGTCATGAAGATGATGGAGACGATTTCCTTCTAGAAAGAAACAGACATGTTAGAGATACGTCTAAAAGTCAGAGAAGCATACTGTAGCAACAACAGAGCTAGGAGAGGAGAGGAGACATGTCAAACCTTCAGTAATGATGTGTTGAAGTGTTGAATCTTAGGAAACAGCAGCTCTTATATACACTTTATGTAGGTGTCAGAATACAGAGAGAATGCAGATGAGTAGGAAATGAAACCAATATTCTCCCTCGTGTTTCTGACCATGAGAACATTTGGCATGCATTTTGAAAACCGAGTGTATTATGCAATGCTTTGACGTATTACCTTGGCTTGGTGGTGTTTTCCCATGAACACCCCACTCTGCCATTACTTGTCACCTCTGCCTCTGCATAATGGAGTTGGAGGGAGTTCTGTTGGTGCATAAAGAATATAGCATGATGTGGATATAGCCTAAACATAAACCATAGTTCCGATCTCCGCTGCGGTACAAGATTGTGTTTTACATTTTCATTACAGTTTGAACCATTTCAGATGGGCTGACACAATGTGATGGTCATTGTTTGGATTTCTTCTGATAGCATTTAACCACTCAAGTCATAATGATTATTAATGAAATACAGCAGCCCATAGATGCCACCATAGGGGGTGGGCTCATCGCTGCAGCACCTGGCCATACATTTCCAGTCTCCAGCTGCTGCAGAGTTGAAATTTACATTAACTTAGTTAGCATTGGCTGGCCACAACCAGTTGAGCCAGTTCGCTCATTGGTGGCACACGCTCCCGTGGGCATCCATTCCATTGGGGGGAGCGCTCCCATTGGTTTGCAAATGTAGGCCATAGTTCTTTTGTTTTCACACAGCCGATTTGACGATGGAGGTGATCCTCCACACAACTTCCAAACACCAGAAGAAGTGCAAAGACAGCAATTCGTCGAGGTCATAATCATCATCCCTGAACTGATGTAGTGCTTCTGTGTTCAACCACAATCATGCAAGATGTCAAGGATTGTTTTCTTTCATTTAGCAACACACCCTCGCACGAATACGAGGGTGTGTGAAGGCAGTGGCAGTCAACGGGAGAGAGGGAGCAATCGAGGGGGAGAGAGAAATGTTTCCTCCAGAATTGAAATGGAGGGGGAAATATATATATAGGCCTATAAAGCGTTCTGCTTGCGCACATACGTTATCTTTTGTGAGATCATCAATAAATATCTTCAATGCCATTAGCTAGTTACTTTGATAATATGGTGCTTAAATATAATATGCTGAACAACATTGTAAAATGTACCACTAGGCTGCTATTGACTAACTGTAAATGAAGTATTGGAGGAGGCGACGCGGAGGCGGGGGACGCGCTCCAAATGGGTTCAGCCCCCAGTGGCGTGGACAAAACTCAGCGCCTATGCAGCAGCCAATCTACGTACACGCTCACAAGTCTTGTAGGCCTACGTTGGCTTTTTAGTTATATATTTCTTAACAGTTGTGCCTGGACTTGGTAAAATGGTGCAAAATGATCCAAAATACTTTACATTCATCCAGTCACACACACTGAAGGCAGAGGAAACGATGCATGCTTAAGTAGACTTTCAACACTATAACACCCATCAAACCGGGATCGTTCCATGGCTTATGTCAAGGCGCACCATGGGAACCATTACTTTAGACTTTGTAACATACTTTGTTCTACAATGGGCAATGGGCATCATTAAGCAAAGAAAATTAAAATGAAACAAAATAATAATAAAATAAAAAAACAGTGAAAAGAGCCAATCTACACACAACACGCCCAATCCTCTCTCCTCTCCTCTCCTCGCATCCCCACCTTCATACACAACCAGGTCTGCAAATGATGACGGAGGTAATCAAAAAAGTCAACCAAAGAATTTGTTTCGTGCAGAGGGTCACCCCGCTGGTCAATAGCAAAACACGCGAAGACTCTAGGAGGTGCACTTATTCTGCCCCTCATCCTCTTATGATATCACAATGCTCCAAACAGCCCAAAACAAACTGATTAGGGTCCTGCTTGGCTTTCCTTCTGGGGCCCAGCTCATCGCTTATCACTATATAAGTGTGGGGTGGCTCACGGACGTAGCTGACAGAGCATCTACAGCATCTTGCAATGGGCCAGGGCGGGGTTGCACCAGCTGTTACTAAGTTTTCTACCACTTTTTCGAGTCACGTGTTCAAATACTGGATTCTGATTGGCTAAATTCCGGAGGTTATGAGAGGACAACTGTCGCAAAGTTGTGTGTCCGAGATCAATGCGCCTCAGTGTACATCCGGGGACTTTCCCCCAACCAACAAATGAAGGTCGCAGCGGTCCTATGTTTACTAACGTGCGTACTATCGTCGCCGATTTATTTGGATCCAATGCAATCCGCCAACTTTAAAGCCCCTTTTCTCTGAACCTATGCCTTTCTGGAAGCGAACAGCCTCTATTTACGGCCGGAACGGTGCTTTTAACTGACGTTAGCTTAGCTGTAAGCTAGACGCATGGATTACTATGGAGTTGACGCCATCTGTTGGTGAGTAGAAGATGTTGTTTGTGGAACTATCTGCTGTCTCGCGGAAGTTTTATAGGCAATAATGATTGTAACTTAAGATCCTTGCAAGTTACAACTATGTGTTTTCTTTCATGTATACGGGAAAAAGTGGTAGAAAAGCTATTTACCACTCGGGGTCGGACATTATGCTCTCATAATGTCCTGAGTGCGGGTGTTATCGGACTCGGCTGCGCCTCGTCCGATAACACCCGCACTGCGGACATTATGAGAGCATAATGTCCTCTCACTCGGGGTAAATTGCTTACATAACGTAGCCTAGTTGTAATGTAAATGGCTTCTAAGTCAAGACTTACGCATTACTAAAATGTCAGGTGTTGCACCACACAAATTAGTTCTTACGTATCTCTAAGTAACAACGAAATATTTACACCACCCCTTGGGCAGCACTAAGTCTTTGATAAGTAACCTATCTCTATGAGAGTAGAGCAACTTCACTACTAACGTGGCAGACAGCATTATATTGGCTATTTAATTAATTCAACAATGAAAAGACCCATCTGTTTAAAACATACATTAAGCCCTATATATATTTCGGCCATTTGAAAATAGCCGATCTACAAGCTCACGATGTGTCTGCTATTAATAGAGTATTTATATATTGCAGGATTGATACTTTTTTAATTCATTTGAGTACTTTTCAACCACTGCATACAGCACAACAGCGAATTGAACGGTGCGCTCTCTTCCCCTGTGTCTCCAAATATGCGTTGCTCTGCGTTACTTCACAGCGGGGGATACAATCCGTTTGCAGGGCAGTGCGCTGCTGTGCGCGCATATCAGTGACTTGTGTACTGTACTGCACATGCCAGTGGAGAGACGGAGGTCTCTGTTGACAAAAGACGATACAAGCATTATTTCCTTACTAGAAACAGTTTGCTTTCATTGGATTCGGGAGCTATGACGTAATTTTATGCGACTATACATTACTTTAGGAAGGTCTACGCATTACTAGTTACGTTATGCCTTAAGAAGTCGTGGTGCAACACCTGTTAGTAACTCACTTAGTTACTAACTAGTAGTTACTAAGCCTCTAGTAAGGACTTTACTCCCTAACTTAGGGCAGAACTTACGTTCTGGTGGTGCAACTGGCCCCAGGTGTACAATATACACTACACCACCAAGATACTCATGTACAGGTACCTGACAAAATACTTCCTAAACGTCAAGGATGTCCACAATCACAACACCAGCGGCAGCTCCACTTCAACCCAGATTTGACTCCTACCGCAAGCCCGCAATATCGAACCTCGTTCAAAATTGGTCTAAAAAGTCACCTACAGACGGCTGCTTCTCTCTGCGGGCCGCGGGAGCACTAGGCAATTGTAATACATTTTGTCTGCTAATTTCGGTGTGTCATTACTTCCAATTTCACTTGTTTCATCTGTATCCTGACTGAGTTCTCTATCCTGATTGGATGAAATTGGCATCTCGACCTGAAAATGCATTATCTGTTTATTATTTCTATATAGTGTTGTTTCAGTAACAGGACTCTCCATGTCTCTCCAGCTCTTTATTAATGTAATAAAATGTCCAAACAATAATTTATCCAGATTGTGGGGTGTGTCATTACAGGGGAAAGTAAAAAAAGAAAAGAAAAAAAGAAAGAAAGAAATCAAAACAGAGAAAATAGAAGCTCACAACTTGTCACATCAAAAAGATTTTTCATGAAATGTTAAAAAATGTACAAGCTCGCAGCGGAACACAAAGTGACTCCAATGCACAAATCTAAAATGACTCAGATGCTTTTCCTGTTTTAATCTGAAAACACCAACAAGGAAATAAGTCAGGTTTTGTCATCTACAGTAAGCCCTTGGAAGGTTTTCAGAAATGTTGTGAAATGGTTAAAAAGACAAGGAAGAACATATTGATTTCCATTGTGTTTCCTGCACTACCACTATCTGTAGTGCACATTTAAACATAGCTGCATACCCTCACATTAGGAAATGCTGAGTCAGTCGATGCCCTTAAAAAGCAACACTTTTTTTTGTTTCGCAAACATTTTGCTGTGTAATATTGCTTATTTCTCTGTACTGTTATGCTGCTCAGTTTGTAACCTTTTTTATATTGTTGCTCTATTTTAATGTGATGTTCTTATTTTATTTGTACAGCACAAGCCATCATCCCAAAGATGCTGACTTGTTATAGTATATAGTACTGTAAAGATAAAATATTAACATTGCTTAAAGACCACATGTCATATACTCTCTAGGCCTATATGTACAGTAAAGTGAGTAGCTGGCGGTAATCAGTCGAACTTGAAGCTAAGATTAATATAGAAGGCTATACTGATTGTCTGGAATTGTGTCGCCTATACCTGAGAATGTATTTTCTGTTTATTAAAAAGCTGGAGAGACAAGGAGACCCCTGTTACTGAACAAACACTCTAACAATGACTAGAATACAGATACTATCAGATCTGCTATTTTCACCATCCTATATTACCAGTAAGACTCCCTAATCGGGAGATAAGCGACCGTCAGGTCGCAGCGTGATTTTAGGCCAAAATGTGTAGGAGCAGTGTCCAAAAATGTGTTTGAAAAAGTCGGCCTGATGGTGCGCTATATGGGACAGAAATCCATGTTGATGAGATGAGTGTAGACATACTGTGTACCGATTTGCGTGATTTTAGGGCTAAATCTGTAGGAGAAGCTCTAACAATGACTAGAATACAGATACTATCAGATCTGCTATTTTCACCATCCTATATTATAATTGTCTATCGTGCTCCGGTCCGCACCAAACTTGGCAAAACATTTTGCAATGGTCTGCCATCCGAATAGTCATGTGGCCCCCCAGGGGCCTGAATTGACTACATTTGGTCTGCAAACAGCACACAGACTGTATGGTATATTGTTACAAGGAGAGGAGAGGACAGGACAGGACAGGACAGGACAGGACAGGACAGGACAGGACAGGACAGGACAGGACAGGACAGGATGTGTTGTGTGTGTAGATTTGCTCTTTTCACATTACGTTTTTATATAATATAAACAATGCTTTTATTTCACTTTTATTTTATTGCTTAATGATAGGTTTAAGATGTACAAACTTGCAGTCCAATGCAAAAATCTAAAATGCATTCCCAGTTTTAATGGTTTAAATGTGAAAACGCCAACAAGGAAATATGTCCATGCAGGTTTTGTCATCTACAGTAAGCCCTTGGGAGGTTTTCAGAAATGTTGTGAAATGGTTAAAAAGACAAGGAAGAACATATCGATTCCCATTGTGTTTCCTGCACTACCACTATCTGTAGTGGACTGCAGGGAATGCTGAGTCAGTCAATGCCTTTAAAAAGCAACTATAAACTAATTTGTTTCGCAAACATTTTGTTTTGTGATATTGTTTATTTCTATGTACTGTTTTGCGGGTCTGTTTGTTTATTTTAGCTTATTGTACAGCACAAGCCATCATCTCAAAGGTGCTGACTTGTTCGATAAAAAGAATGATACAGTATTAACATTGCTTAAAGACCCCATTAAACCCGGTTAATCCCGAATTTTTCCCAGACATGAAAATATTCAAATATTGTGTCATTAGTAACCCTTTGAAATAATCAATCATATTTTTTTGAAATTTTCCTGAAAAAGTAGGTGAAAAGGTGTGTTTTATGACCGGTCACAATTGTGACCGGTGGGATAATGTGTTGTATCAACCTTTTAAAGAGTATATAGTAAATATAGTTATCCTAGAAAGTGAAAATCTTACACCAAAGGCCATAACTACCTACCTACCACCATGCTGCATCCCTCATTAAACTACCTGCCAGTTAGACGCCTAAGGGTGAAAAGCAACCTCGCCCTAAAGGGCGAGGTCGCACCATTATGTTGGTCATCTGGCCAGTGATATATACCGGACCAGTTACCCATATATAGAGACCACAGATTCACAGATATAGGCTTAATATTGATGACATCATCAATATCGATGATGTCATCAATATTGATGACATCATCAATAAAAGGGATTTGGTTCCCCTGGCATCACAGGGAACTCCATATCTCCATATATGGGCATAAAAGGGACTTGGTTCCCCTGACATCACAGTGATGTCAGAGCGTGATGTCAGAGTGTGAGAGTCAGCATGATATCAGAGCGGCAAACCCATAGACCGTAAAAAAGCGTGACGGACGAACAGACACGGACATGATGTGCCGTTTCTCATAATAAACTGCGGTTTCAACCATCCACCATCTAACTACCATGATAGTGTATCCTTCATTTAAAGACCTACAGTATCTACCACCATACTGGGTCCCTTATCTAACTAACTACCTACCACCATACTGCAGCCCTCATACAAATACTACCTACCTACCACCATACTGCAGCCCTCATACAACTGACTACCTACCTACAGTGGGTTACAACATTTAGCGTCGCCAAGTCTAAAATGACACCTAGAGGTGTCAAGAGGTGCCTAGAGGTACCTCTGTCAAACACGCCTCCAAATTCTTAGCCGCGCCCCCTAGAAATGTGATATTTTATTTCAACGTGTAGTGTGGCTGTTCAGCCACGGGGTGGCGATTCTTCAATATGAGTCGACTATTCGAGTCTATTACTTGTTGGTTACTTGTTATCTCTACCTGCATTGTGAGCTTGTAAATAGTTTCTTTTCAAGTTATTTTTGCACTCAAATTGTAATTATTTGTTTAACCCATTTAGGCCTAGGATTATTGACTGCTTTAACTATTGAAAAATAGCAAATATACAAGCACATGTAGATCTGCTATTTTTTTTAAATCATGTTTTTTTTTGCAAGTCTTTGAATATATCTACTTAAAAGCGAACATTTGTAACTCAAATATTTGCTTCTGGGGGGTCCCTGGAATAACATATTTTGAGATGGGGGGTCCGTGGCCAAATACCTGTAATTTTGGGGGTCCTTCATATGAAAAGGTTTGAGAACAGCATGATTTCGATTTTAGAGGAAGGATTTAGAAGTCGGGTCAAAGATCGGGTCAAAGATATTCAAAGACTTGCACTCATTTTCACAATTTTTCAAAAATAGCAGATCTACAAGCTCACAACACCTCACACTGCAAAGTGTTGTGAGCTTGCAGATTGGCTATTTTCGGCAAATACTTTAGGTGTGGAGGGGAAAAAAGAGCATACTAAGCAGTAAGCACAGAGGTTGAGGTACAAAGGGTTGTGGGGGTCCCTGCTTCATCTCTCTCTCAACTAAGGGGTCCTTGATCTGAAAACGTTGAAGATCCCTTTGCAAAACAACTCTTTGCCATCAAATCTCTTAACATGTTCACAAAATGGAACTCGTGTTTTCATTTGGTAAACACAGCCATATTTTCACATGACACACACATGCATTCATTGAATAAACACAACTAGCTTTTGGCTGAACACTACCAAGCATGAACAGAACACTGAAGAGCAAAATTGAAAACACAATTGTCGAAATGGAACACACTGAATGAATGTCAATTACTCTGGTAAATGAACCAATTCCCTTTTTGTAAAATGACCCAGTGTATGCCCACTTCTCTCATAGACAAACATAAAACAGCACACAAATATGCAGACAAAACATTTTATTGACTGTAGGTCTAAACGTTTACCCCCAAACACTCCAAACAAGCCCACAACGCGTTGTGTGCTTGTAGATCGGCTGTTTTCAATAGTTTTGTGCGACAGTCTTGTATGATGTAGCATGGCTTTTCTTTACCAAAAGCCGTACACATTTGAAACTTGGAGATACAAGTTTTCTGCCCGACAGTGACGATATTTTAGTGATTATGTTGCGAGGAAAACGTTGAGCCATTACATAATAGCCATTTTGGTTAGAACTGACTGAAAATAACTTTGTACTTTATATAATAAATAATATTTTTTCAAGTGTCCAAATAAATTCAAAATTGGCACCCCGTCGTGGCACCCCAGGGTGCCCCATCACCCACTTTGAAAACCCCTGGCCTAGAGTGCCGCATGAAGCCCTGACAGGCCTCAAAGCCCACATCTCCATAAGCCTCCTCCATGGCCTGAAGCAGTGGGACCTGGCTCTGAATTGCTCGCCTGACCCGAAAGTTTAGAGATTTGAATATTTGTGTGTTGTGGATTGATGCTATGAGATTTTATGTGAGAAGTGTGTGCAAACCTGAAAAGTGTGTCTTGTGTTTTGACAACAAGGTGATGTGAAATTTACATCAGAGTGTAAAGAAGGAAAGTCAGAGTCTAATATGATAAGGAAATCTAAAGTAGTAACAAATTGAGTCAAGCGATTGGGGACAGAAGTAAAGGTTGTGAAAATTGTGCCAAATTTAAAAAAAATGTGTTTTAGCAATCGAAAAAAAACTGTAAGCTGATTTTGATACTATATACTGTATGTATATATATATTCTAGGGCTGGGAGAGAGAGAGAGAGAGAGAGAGAGAGAGAGAGAGAGAGAGAGAGAGAGAGAGAGAGAGAGAGAGAGAGGCGGAGAAGTCATCAAATGACAGAACGTTGTGACACAAACAATTACAAAATAATTGGTTCACACACTGTCCCAAAACAACATAAACGTGACATAATAATAATAAGCTAAATATAAGGAAACGAAAAAGACACAACTTTTGTTCACATGTTCAATTGAAATTGTTCTTTATTTGGAAACAAGGCAGTAGGCAACATTTTTCCAATAGCCTCATAAAGTTGTTCATAAAGATGTATTAGTTGTCCCAGACACCTGGACAAACATTTGATTGTGGTTTAATAATAATAATGTAATGCCATCATGGTCATAAATGTAGGCCTAATGCCTGTAGAAATCCTTCTCCATTCCTCCTCTTCTGGTAAATGTCAACGTCTCAGAAGAAGATGTGACAGCGAGGAGGTTTTTGAGAACCAAGCCTCTGACATGACCAATCGCTTTTGCTTTTGTGAAAGGGTCCCTTTCTAATTACAGAGTGAAAGGTCAAGTTAAAATGTCAAACTATTATTTACCACACTGTTTTTCAATACTTTTCGGTAATCATGACATTTTGTGAGAAAACATACGTTTACATTGCCAAAGCAAGTGTCAAAAAATTAAATAAAAACAGTCTATAAGGGAGAACATCACATGGAACATATACAGTAGGACGGTTGGAGGGGGAGCAGCTGACCATATAGGCGACCCTCTTAGGGTTGCCAACTCCCAGAGTTTCAAATACGGGACATTTTCTAAGGAAACATGCGCCGCCGAAGGCGGCGCCGAAAAATCGCATATTTTCAGTTATAAAGTTGGCTAAAACGGGCATTTTCCTATATTAAATCATATTTTTCCTTTCACAATATTAATTCGGGTGTCTTTGGGCCGAAAAATCTGATATTTTCGGTTATAAAGTTGGCTAAAATGGGTATTTTCCTCTATTAAATCATATGTTTCCTTTCACAATATTAATTCGGGTGTCTCTCAATTTTCCAAAACATATCGCCTAGGTCTACCTGGTCCTTATGTGCCCACTCTCTGGTACCCAACACTAGTTTAATCATATTGGCATACAGCAATAACCATTAGGTTTTAAAAACAAAATTAACGCATGCTTATGTTATTTCACATACCAGCCTGTCTGGGGTCGCTTTAGTTGGCAGACAAGATTACTGTAGTGTTCCCAGGAATACCAATATCCATGGCTTATTTTCTGTTGCTTGCCTGCTTTTTCACCTTTTTGTTTAGCCTATCACCTATCATGGATTCATATCTAATATCTAATATGTTTGTACACAATCTTCTGTCACACGTTTTTTTAAGACA
This sequence comes from Nannobrachium achirus, assembly GCF_963921795.1. NCBI lineage: Eukaryota > Metazoa > Chordata > Actinopteri > Myctophiformes > Myctophidae > Nannobrachium > Nannobrachium achirus. Next base: position 13,553,065 of record NC_137821.1, on the reverse strand, counting down.
TTAAACAATGTTCTGAGCCGAGCACTGTCGTATGGTCGCTCGCACGCACTCGTTTCGTCTCTCGCAGGCAACTTGTGGAGTGAACCTACAGCCCATGCTTGGGAAGGGAGTGTGTAGGGGGCGGAGACTGTGTCTTAGCAACACTCAGAGCCGTATGTTAATAAGCCAATCAGCTGCTTACAAACAGCGCAGCGCCTCTCACAGCAATGGGATGCAGCACTTATCGTCTCAGAGGAGAGCAGAGTGGAAGTGGAAGCTCTCTGACAGGCAGAATCGCTGTCATTTCTCAATTAAATCATCCCGTCATTCATATTTATCCCCCAACCTTAAAATACGGGACAAAGAGCGTCCCGTTTCAGTTCAATACGGGACACGTCTTTTAGTTTCCAAAAAAGGGACGATCCCGTATTTTACGGGACGGTTGGTAACCCTAGACCCTCTAGACAAGCTAATTGCTTCCAATACACAAGTATCTGTGCCAAACATGTTGAACCAGTTCTATTGTCCGCCCGTGTTGAATTGACGGCACACGCAGGCTTCATTGGTGTACTGAGTACATTTACTCGAGTAGGCTATTTTTATTCCACTACAATCTTTTGAAAACAGTTAGATACTTTGCAAATTTCGATTATTAGGCTATAAAGGCATACAACCACTTCAGCCCTACATTTAGGCCATTTGAAAATACAAGCTCACAATATTGCTTAATCTGCTCAAATATTTGTATAATCTACAAATGGTAGGCTACATTTGTGAAATGACTAGACTATAGGCTCCGTTTTCTTTATACAGCCTACATTTTGATACCAAAACGTCATTACTCAAGCCAATTAAGGCTTATATTTTGAACATGGGATTTCTAAAAGAGTATTTCTACTTTACTGTTAGACTGAAATAAATCATGTCCATTATGAGCTTGCAGATCGGCTATTTCGCTTTTTTTCTCCAGTGCGTCCAGCCTCCTCTTAAGGCACGCATGTTGCTTTCATCATCATCATACCATTTAAATATTAAAACAGCGAAATTAAACAAATGTATTTGCTAATCAACATCAGACTCAGTAGCCTAAACTTGACATTTGTTTAAAAGCATTCCTTTCTCCCTGGCTTTTGTTTCAATGTTAATATTATAGATTTAGATTCCTAGGCAACCAACCAGCAGCATTGGACAATAAAGTCTACATTACATGATAAAGTTTACACCGCTCTGACTTCTGACAGTGCCTGTCAATCAGTTCACACAGCTGCAGTATGTTAGATTGAGTAGACCTCACCACATGAAAGGCAGAGGCACGCATGGACTTTTAATAGCCTAATCATAAGCTAAATGCTCGGGTCTCTCTGAACCTCGGAAATAAACGGATTTCAGGACAATGTCACAGGTCTAAAAAAAAACAAAAAAAGAATCCGAACGGGACGGAACTGGACAAGACCATTACGGGGCCACTCGGGTTTGGTTTTGTAATTTGGCATAACAAATATATTTCTATTGAATATATTATAGGCTTGACCATTTCTCTCTCTCTCTCTCTCTTCTGTTGGATAATTAGAGAAAGCGCATATATCTGACATGGCCGAACAAGGAACGCTGTCTGTCAGACAGACCCATGATGTTTACCAGGATAAGAAATAACACTAGAAAAGTTGTTATTTTGATAGAGAAATAGCCCATCCCCGTAGATAATGTCCAGAAATATGCTCCATAGGCTATAAATGTTCCGACCTTCATCTTCCAGGTGACTTTTGTTGGTGTTTCACTTCACCTCGCTAAAAACCTCCTTTTGCGGGACTCATTGAAATATGCGAACAGACGATAATAATATGGATTTGGGAGCATAGCCTAATTACAAAGCATGTCTCATTAAAAACAATATATATTTTATAGTTGAAGGGTAAATACACAGTATAGGCCTATGTAGGCTGGGAACATGACACAGTTCAGTTGAGATTTTTTTTTATTATTTTGGAGGTGGGGGTAGAATACTGTATAGGCTACAGTAGAGCTACATCACGAGTAGACATACAGCCTTTGCAGACAGCCAGGATGTGGAGGCGGGCTTTGACGCTGGGTGACGCCCTGCTCACATTGAAAGGGACAAAGCCGACGTGTGATATCGGCTGAGTGCCAGGAATGCAGTTTGGCCAGTGCTCTCATAACTGTATGCTCAATCCCTCAGGCGCCCCCTGGACTACATGATTATAAATGTTTATAATTGAGAACTGAGAGGTGCAGTAATCAATGATATATAGACACTGTGAAGTAATGACCACCAAATTGAATTTGTAAATACTAAAGTAAAATACAAATACCTCAACATTGAACTCAAGTAATTCTTAGAACTTAGGTAATACATCATTACACCAACACCAATTACATCAAATGCAAAGAAATAGTAGAATTAGTTGGCTAATCTAAGAAAAACATGGGTAGACACATGTTTTCAAACCAACAAGGAAACAAAGACAGACAAGCGAACAGCAGAGCTTTTCCATAATGAAACATGCTCTCTCTGAAACAGTGGAACTGTTATTACTGTAAGTGCTGGTAATAAGCTCATTGTCATGTGAACTGTTAACTTTATAATTATCCGTTTTAGTCCCATAGCCAGTTTTAAATGGACCCTTACAAATACAAATGAGACATTTAATTAACATTTAATGAAAAAGTCCTATGCCAAAATGTATTTTTACACCATTTAAAGTATAATTACTCTCTAGTATCTACAGTAGTCTCTTCTGTGGTTCATTTCAATTCATTTCAATCCCCAGCAAAATAGTTAAACTAATTGCTCTGCTATGCCATCTAGTGTCACTTGACTGTATTGCAGAAGATAAGCTGAAAGGACGGCCTCCTATTTTTAGACACTCCCATCTCCAGAGAGACCGGTGGGTGTCCAGAGGTACCTACAGATACCTGAGGCGACTCAATTTTCTGTGAACCACTGTACCACCATACAGCATCCATTCATCTAACCACCTACATACATACCAATCACCATATTGCATCCATCATCTAACTATACCACACCATACTGCATCGCTCATCTAACTACCCTCTTACCACCATAATGCATCCATCATCTAACTACCTACCTACCTACCTACCTACCACCATAATGAATCCCTCATCTACCTACTGTACATACCTACCTACCACCAAACTGAATCCATCATCTAACTACATACCTACTACCTTACAGCATCTATCACCCACCTACCTACCTACCTACCTACCTACCTACCTACATACCTACCTACCTACCTAACATACTGCATCCATCATCTACCGATGATTCTGGTTGACATTGGCACATTTCACTCAGGTTTTTTCATCTCACTCATGTCACTTTGTCCGCTGACCTCACTCAGCAACGAAATAAAAATAAAATAAACAAAAATAAAAATAAAACAACTCACAGGAGGCAAGCAGTGATCACCCCATGACGTGCACTGCAATGTAGGGTTACAATGCACTACATTGCAGGCGTTTTTTGAGAGTAAAAAACTAAAAAAGAAGAAGAAGACTTGTGTGACATGCATGAACTGGGCAGATTGCCCCAGGAAATGTGCTAATCTCAACCCAAAACAACGGTAACTACCTACCTACCACCTTACTGCATACATCATCTAACTATGTACCTCCATACTGCATCCCTAATCTAACTATCTACCTACCAACCACCACAGCAGTATGGTCTACCTACCTACTACCATCATCCCTCATCTAACTATCTACAGTACCTTCCCACCAAAATATTGCATCCCTCATCTACTACCTACCTACCACCATACCGTGTCCTTCATCTACTAACTACCAACCACCATACCGCATCCATCATCTAACTACCTACAGTACTTACCATCCACCATACTGCATCCCTCATCTTACTACTTACATACCACCATCTGTGTGGCTGGTTCTACAGACAGGGATCTCCATATATGGGCACAAAAGGGATTGTATGTATGATGTCAGATGTCATAGACGTCATATGACTTTCACATAACAAATAACTGAGTATAAGCATGTTTGGGGTCTCACAGCATATACAGTACAAGGATCTTCATATTTGGGTACCAGGGGTCTCCATACTGGTCCAATATACGTACATAACTCAGATGGCCAAGACATGGCGTGACCTCACCCTTCATGGCAAGGTCAATTGTCGCCCTTAGGCGTTTTACTAGTAAGTCATCGTTCCACTCATCTACTTGCATAAATTCAGCACGTGCATTCAACAGCCTGGCTTGCCCCTAATAACCTGTTTGCCCCTAATAGTCCATGTCTGACACATCACAATCACAATCACTGAGGACAGCATCTTTCTCACTTTGAGACACTGCAATGTTGCATGCCTTGTCTGGGAGCTAATTTTCATCCAACATACCAGTAAGACTCAATAATTGGGAGATAAGCGACCGTCGGGGGGCGAGTTACGGCCTTTTTAGTGGGCTGCAGTGGCGGGGGTCCGCCACAAGGTGGCGTTCTATGCACGGCTGTCTCCGCGCCGCCGAGGCGGACGCGTGGGTACCGGCCCCAGCTCTCCTGTTCGCTCCTAGCCTGAGTTACGGCATTTTATGTGCGCTGCCGGCATTTTATGTGCGCTGCAGTGGCGGGGGTCCTCCACTTGGGGGTGCGACCACTTTTGCATCCGTTCTGGAGCACCAGGAGTCGGTGGTCCCCGGGAATTCCCCAGTTAAAGTAAAAGAAAACAGCAGAAAGAGAATAATTTGCTATGTGTATTAGTATGTGTATAGCTACAGTAGTTGCTAAAGTATTATCCCACCGGTCACTATTGTTGCCGTCGATATGTTTGTTCGTTTTATGACCACACTGAACACATTTGAGTAATTGCAAAGGCATACACCAATACTAGACATCTTAAAGAAGACATGTACCACAAATCATGGTCCTATCTTTATGTTAAGATACTTTACTAACATTTTCTTTTGGGGCTTTGATGCTTCCATCCTCTCCTCTTGGTGCAGACAGGAAGTAAACAGCTCTGGTCATGTGACAATTTAAAGTTAACATGTGACACTGCACATATTTGATTGGGACCCTTTAACCTTTTCAATAATTGCTGGAAATGCATGAATGAATCATTCAATAACTTTTTATAGCCTCATAAATGAAGAAAATAATTACGGTCACTATTGTGACCGGTGGGATTAAACGGGTTTGGTTCAATTAGTCAGTCCAAAAGGGCTCATCTGTATCTAAAGTGATATTGCGCTAATTGTCTGGAGAAACAAATAACGAAAATTTGAGAAAACATAAATAAGTCACATGTCCAAAGATATAGTTACTGCACTTTGGCTTTAGAACTTGTAACGCTACTGATAGAATGAAGAGACAAGTGAAAATAACGGCAGATTGACAGTGACTCTCAGGTGTTGGTGACATTAACGGTGACATCAGGTCTTGTGGTGACATTAACGGTGACATCAGGTCTTGTGGTTGTAATGAGAGGAACATGAATGGCACGGATGGTTTGATTTAAGCATCACATAACTTGCTTCAATTTCTTTACTTGCTTCAATAAAATACCTACACAATATACTGCTTTTCAATCCATTAAGACCTGCATGAGTAAGCCTTGCTGAGCCTGGCCCATCTCCTGTTTCTGTAGCGTGAGGCAGCTTGACGTGCAAGTACAACCCCTGGACATGATGTTAGTTATGTCGCAGGGACTTACCCCAAATCCAACCCTTGATGCTGTGTGCCAAGCAGGGAGGCACTGGGTCCCATTTTCCATATATGACCCGGCCGGGGATCGAACCTTGACCTCCCAGTATCAATGTGGACACTAACCACAAGACCACTGAGCTGGTAAATTAAGATCTGATGCCGGTTCTAAAAATGGCATCTAAATCCTAATAGTTGTCAGAAAAAAACTTTTGTTTGCTACTGTATATCGGTCCTCAAACCTTTTTATGTCAAGGACCCCCAAAATTACCCCATCTCAGAAGCAAAGATTTTATATTAAAAAGATTATTTCTGTGTCATTTAATTCAGGAGTCTGGGAAGCAAAGCGTATGGGTCCATTTGGTTCCATAGGTACACTCAGAGTTAGAGTTAAAGACAGAAGTAAAAACATAATGTAAAAATTATGGAGATAGAAGGTTTCTGCCTATATTTTTGCTTTTACATTCTTTCTGGTCTAAAGCTTTGGAGAGGATCCTAAACATATAGCCATACCCCATACACCTAAACTTATTGGCCATACCCTAACCCTTTTTTTTCTTTTTTCTTTTTTTTCAAATTGTTCAACTATCCGATCTACTTCGACACATTGTGAGCTTGTAGATCAGCTATTATAACTCTGGTATTTAAATGTATTTTTCAAAATAGTAAAAAAGGAAGAAAAAAGGAATAAGGGGAAAGATAGAGGGCCCAAGTCTACAGTATGATGAGAGGATCCTAAACATAAAGTCTATAAAGGTGGATGGATGGAATAGAAGATATACAGTATATTTAGTAAAAAGCTAAGGGGACACATACAAACTGCAAAGTAAATACAGAATATGGAAACGCAATTTAAAATTAACATTATAACCCCTAATCTAAACAGAAATTAAAATGAATTGATTAACGTGAATATTATAGTAATAATCAACAATCACAGTCTTTAAAGCAATGATTGTAAATAAGGACAGCATAGTTTTAAATGTGCTGTAAAGTGTCATGAATCAAACACTCATTGCTGTTTCATTCCTTTTATTTTTAGTCATTGAGGGTGCAGCCAGGGCTTGAGGGCTTAGGACGGACATTGTTTGGGCCAGAGTTACACAGGCTGTTGTAGCCCTGGCTAAATCTCATTCACTAATTAATTTAGGCTACTGGCTTTAATTCATGCAATAAATACATGGGTTAAAACATTTTAAACATTGTGCTAAAAAGACTGAGTTCATATTGTTTGAATGGGGTTAAAATAAGGTAAAATATATGGAAGGATTTCATGTATAAAAAATAGAAACTAATTCATGGTCTTTTGAGTTAAAACCTCATATTGCATGCACAAGGGCATAGTTTGTTTGAAGTGTACAGCCCAGCAGCACATGATTGCAGTCTCACAGCCGAGCTTGTGAGCAGCAGCATGTGTCAATCTTGTGTTTATTTTGTTTTGATTTGTTCGTGCTTAATTGACAGCCAATCATGAGTCCAGTTTCTGTTGGAAGGGAGGGTTCTCAGATCCTCCTAGCTGCTAGGGAACAGGTGTACTAGATTTCTCTCTAATCAGTCATTCCAACCCAGACAGCCAGAGTGAGTCAGTTTGTTCATGTTAATAAATTAGACTACAGGTAGTCTTAAACAAACTCAGGCCCCGCCCAGTGTACTACTACACAAGAACCCTATATAGCTACCTGGGACGGGTGTTACACTGTGATGGGAAGCCGTAATCCGTTTGACATTGTCATCCATTTACAATATATTCAAAATATAATGTGCTTACGATGTAGGCCTACACTGTTAGTCAGACTTGGAGCATTGACAAACTGTGAGATCCAACAGTTAAGAGACTGATGTGTCATAAGCTCCACTTACAGTGTGTTGTGAAACAGGAGCACTATTTGGCCTAGAAACAAGGATGTATTTATTTTCTTGTGTTCTTTCTTTGTGTTTTAGCCGGTCCAATGTTGCTCATTGAATGAGAAAACATTGGCAGTAGACGTGTAGTTCTGTGTATCTGCTGACCTCAAGTGGATAAAGGACAGAACTGCAAACAGATGATACAGGAGACCATTTTTGAGCGGTGGTCACAATGCTCCTATACGTGGCCGTGTGTGTGGGTATGTCTGTCTGTCTGTCTGTCTGTCTGTCTGTATGTAGCCTACAGTACCTTTTTTGACCACACATGTTAAGGGAGGGGCGCTGTTGTTCAGGCCAGACCACACACACACACACACACACACACACACACACACACACACACACACACACACACAGTCACACACAGTCACACACACACGGATGGATGGATGATGGATGGATACCAGTGGCGGCCTGAGTGACATGCATTTTATTATTATTATTTTGTTTAATATTGTTAATATTTTTTATTATATATATATACAGGTACCGTATATATATATTTGTTTTGCTGTTGCGCAGCCTCCACGACCACCGCTCAGTTCACACGGGTGTGATTTTTACAATACAAAGGCCCACATTTGGTTTTTATGAGGTTTTCTCATAATTCAAACCTCAGAATGAAGAATGATGCTATATCAGTTGGAGAATAAACCTATATCAGTTGAATATAAACCTTTGATGATACCTAATGCCAGTGTACTGGTCTATCCAATTGTCTCACGCTACAGAAATAACTAAAGGTCATCAAAAGTATCTTTCACATCTGATTAGACTCTTTGTGACAGGTGTGTTGCTAGAGTGGCATCAACAGTAACTCATAGTATACAGAAAGATGGAGCAGGCTGTAGAGATGAGGAAATTACCCACAAACCAGCAATAACATATACAGTATATTTAACATACATACATCAATTACACCCCATGAAGCCTTGAATACATGGAGATTACGTTTTCACTATTAAAGCCAATTATTTTATGACCATGCAGCGGAGACTCCACTGGGTCATCAAATTATTGGCTTTGGAATGTGACAAAAACAAAACAAATCCACATAAATTCAAGGCTCCATGGGGTGTGTAATCAATCGATAGGAGAAAAAAAAAACATTTTGGGGATGAAACTACACACACAGGTAGGCCTACAATGAATGAATTACAATGAATTGAGTACAAAGGACCACGTTGGAAACAAGCGATAGGCTCTCTTGGGTTTAAAAATCCTCTTAGCAGACCTTGCATCAAACTGTACTTTCCTGCTGCTAATAAAGTATTCAGTCAATCAATCAAACTAACAAACAAGTGACATATTAACATGTATTGATGTATACAGTATCTAAAAGCATCTAAGCAGAAATTCTAAATCAGTATCAGTTTCATGAGGTATATTCCTATCACTCTATCTGGTGGCTGCATAAACAACATTAGGCTCCAGCGCTGTCTGCAATGAGGGCCTCCTGTACCTGAACAAAAAAGGTTTCAATGAAGTACTGCTAAGTTCCAAGGTATAGACAGCAGACTTACAGAGAAGGAATTTCCAAGGCACTCCGTCGTTAGTGAAAAAATATATAATTTATTTGAGCAAGGCAACAGAAAGGACCAACGCGTTTCGACCTTCTAGGTCTTCGTCAACAATAGGCTGATCAGCCACTCTTTTTAAGAGAGATTGGGCGAACACAAAACGGCAATCCGTACCAATAATCCACATTATCCGATGGCAGTACATTACCATGAAAAAGGACATGGGAGTCCCTCCTCCCTAAAAGCTGTAGCTATAGAAGCCATCCCCAGCGATGGCAGAGGAGGTGACAGACTAAAACGGTTGCTCCAAAGGGAAACCTTTTGGATTGTCACTTTAAGAGCCACAGTCTTCCCTGGTCTAAATGACGAAGTTGATTTTCTGCCGTTTCTCTGATACCCTCTGATTTTTGTTTTTTGTTTTTTGTTCATTTATTATCATTGGGCCCAATGTTTATGTTTATTTATTGCACTGTGCAAATTATGTAATTTGGTTATTTTCCCAATATGTTGTATCTATTTACATTTAATTTTAATTGTTCTATTTGGTTTGGTATTGGTCACTTGGTGTAGCCTTATATTTCTTTATTTTGTTTATTTGATCTGCTTGGGCATTTGGACATGTGTGCTCACTTTAACTGATGACGTCATTATGCAGATTGGCTATTTAAGAGTGGCTGATCAGCCTATTGTTAGACCCTGACGAAGACCTAGAAGGTCGAAACGCGTTGGTCCTTTCTGTTGCCTTGCTCAAATAAATTATATATTTTTTCACTAACGACGGAGTGCCTTGGAAATTCCTTCTCTGTAAGTCTGCTGTCTATACCTTGGAACTTAGCAGTACTTCATTGAAACCTTTTTTGTTCATATATTCCTACCTGTATCACCAAAGAGCACCTGTCTCTGATAGCCTATACCACATATGTCAAACTCAAGGCCCGGGGGCCAAATCAGGCCCGTGATTGAATTATCTTCGGCCCGCGGGATGATATTTAATTACTATTAGAACTGGCCCACTGGCCACTGACTGGTATATTGCACATGCAATGCCTGGGATTCGAACCAAAGTCTCCCACATGAAAGTCCAACATCTTACCCATCAGACCAAAGGGATATCCCAATGGACAGGGGGAGATATTAGACTTTTGATGCCATCAGGCTGAGGCAATGAGTCACTCTGTTATACACGCACCACCATAATACTACAAGTCCCACAATGCACTGCTAATGCATTGGCGCGTATCGAGAGCCTACACCGCAAGCCCGCATTTAAATAAACATTGAACCAGTCTGGCCCTCGACGTGTACCATTTTTTAAATTGTGGCCCCCTGTGCATTTGAGTTTGACATCCCTGGCCTATACTGATCCCTGCAGCGCTTCTTTTTTTTCCCTCTCTTTTTGGCCTCCTGTACCTCTTTGTCTTCGGACGGAAACTCACCGCAGCGTAATTCATTCCCAGCCAAAACGCCAAAAATCGCCATTTTACAGAAGGCTGAGGCAGCCAGATCGCCAAACGTCGCCATTTTTTATAATTTTTGGATGTATTTTTTTGTCGTTTTTGCGCTGGAAATGACGTCGTCGATGACGTAACCCGGAAATAATTTTCCCATGCCTTATTAGCATAGGCCTTTTTTAGCATTGAAAGCTAACGTTTCTTTATCATAAACTTTACCATATTTAAACGGATTTTCATTCCGAAAAAAGTGGCTGGGGTGACATAGTGGTCACCCAGCATCATCATCGAGTGTTTGAAATAAAACTGATTGCGCGCGTGAGGCGTGCACGATGCATTGTTTTGGCGCTCCGGCCCGGCTGCGGTCATTCTCTTCCAGTCTAATAGTCAGCCTTGATCACTTAATCGTCGGCGCACTCTAGTGGTATACAAATCCACTGCAGTTTACAATTATATTCTGCCTCATTGGTTGTTGTATTGTATGACTGAAAAAATAATAATATTCCTGGCTTATAAGCGCACAAGTATATTGTAAAATGGCTGTGTTGGTCAGATGCACCCAGGTTCTATTGAAAAGAGTATTTGAGTACAATTAGTTTTCCCCGCACTTATGTTTGGTTGTCGACACTTAATACAATAATAGACAATTGGGGTGGTGCGCTTCTATTGAGGCACGTATGTGCTTTATTTTTACGTTGTGTGTGTGTGTGTGTGTGTGTGTGTGTGTGTGTGTGTGTGTGTGTGTGTGTGTGTGTGTGTGTGTGTGTGTGTGTGTGTGTGTGTGTGTGTGTGTGTGTGCGCGCGCGTGCAATAGTCCAATAGTTGCGAGGGCGTGTGGTGTGTATGAACTCTCTATATCATACATGGGCAACGGGCGGCCCGGGGGCCACATGCGGCCCTCACCTTCACTTAATGTGGCCCGCAGGTCAATATCAGAATACTGATATATGATTGATTTCAGCTGTTACAATTCCAAACATGCAAACATGACCCATTTGAATTACTTCAGTCTATATTAGTAGCTTAATGACTAGTATAGGCCTAGTCTTTTTTTATGTCCAATGTATGTGTATTTAAGTTCATTAAGTTAACAGAAGAACATATAAATGCTTTCATTTTTTACTTTCAGGATTCCAATACAAAAAATACATCTGCTTTAAGTAGCATGTGAGGGGGGTTCTTCATGATTCTGAATCCATTGCAAGCATTTGTTTTGCATGAAAAACATTCATTGGGCAAGATTTTGGCCTCTCAAAACTGTGATTTTTGATGACTCATCACTTTTCACCGTTTTGTGGGGCTGAAATCTAGCCTAAGGAATGTTTTTCATGCAAAACAAATGCTTGCAATGGATTCAGAATCATGAAGAACCCCTAGTTTCACCCCTCACATGCAACTTAAAGCAGATTTATTTTTGTATTATTTTCTTGTATAGTGACGTCGATGGGACTTTTTTTTTTTCTTCGCAATGTTTCCGGCAGAGCAGGCCTCTCATTCTGTGTACCTTATTGACCAAATTAATAGGACAAACAAAAATTTGAAGTATGTCATGACATCACAGGTCCTCTCTAATTTTTGGCCTGTGGCTACCCGGCTAACAGGAGGTGGATTGCTGAGGTGGACAGTGGACAGCAGGGACGTGCTGGCCATTGGGAAAAGCGGGACAACTCCCGAACGGCCGGTTCATTCCCGGCCAGTCCATACCGGTCATTAGGAAAATGTTTTACTGTTTGCATAAAAGTAGTGAAAACAGCCGATCTACAAGCACACAACGCCTCGCACCGCTACTATTTTTTTTAAATGGTTTTGGACATACAAGGTTTCCACCCGACAACAACGAAATATAACTCATGTAATTGGCCCACTGGCTTGTCACTGATCTGATATGTCAAATCTTTGAGCAGCAGCAGCGCTATAGAGAGAGATCTCTCTCTCTCTATAACGCGCAATGAGGGCCTCTCCAACTCTTTTTTTCCCGGCTGAATCAGGGGCCCAGCACGTCCCTGGTGGACAGTGTGCCCCTGGCATGAAACAAAGAGTTCAGAGGAGGTCAGTATACACGCACACACACACACACACACACACACACACACACACACACTGTGAACTGTGTCACTTTTTAAATTAAACATTTTTCCCCCCAGCATTGAAACCATACAGTATGAAAAACAAGACAAGCTTTCATGATAGGACGTTTATTTGAGGCTCACAGATAATATGAAGATTACAAGTATATCTAGAGAGAACACATGTGATGAAGACACATGCTGCGAGCTTGTAGATCTGCTATATTTTTCTGCTATATCATTTATGGCCAACTATTCGCAATACAGTTGGAGGTCCAGCCTGTGCTTTTGTTTCTTGCAACCACTGATGGCAGCCCACTTGTTGGGGTCCACGTGACAGCTGTGCTTGAGATAACACCTGGCGGGGCGGAGAGAAAAAAAGATTTACAAGACCATGCATGTGTATATACGGTGTGTGTTTAGCATAAATACATATGCCTACAAAAAATGTGCGCGCACAAGGGGGGCCCCTTGGCGCTTCAGTGCCCAGGGGCCCTCTGAGGTGTTAATACAGCCCTAGTCTTGCGTAGCCAGACAACTATTCCACAATCTCCGAATGCTATATAGAGTCTGGAACGGCAGCTCCCAAACGGCGAGTATCGGAAGTAGCCAGTGCTGCACTGAACTGTAGTCCCATTGGAAACATAACAAACACAATAGCTCAGACAAAGTCATTCGAGCGGCCTATTCTTGTTAGAAAACATCATGGAGGTAACACCAATAACACCAGAGAAAGACGAAATAACACCCCAAAAAATGTTGAAAGGAGACATAATGCTTCCAGTAGGACATGTTATTGCTACTGCACCAAGGGAGCGGTTGCGTCACATCCGCTCTATCTCGCACTCATCATTTCTATTCCGGTTTGCCAGACTGTATGCCGGGAGCTTTTGCCCAAATCGCGGAGGCAACAGTCTGGCCTCGCGAGACTAATCCAGCCCTGGTGCGTGCGTGCGTGCGTGCGTGCGTGCGTGCGTGCGTGCGTGTGTGTGCATGTTCTTACTCGCTCCTGAAGTAATCGTCCATTTTATTGACGCAGCTGTTCCCTGGGTAGCTGTTCCATCCTGCCGCCGGGTGATAGAACAACATAAACGGCTCCAACCTGTGACCTCCCCCTAAACATGTTTCGGTCTATTAGATCAGGGGTTCCCAAACGTTTCTTTTTTTTTTGTCTCAGGGCACCCCATAAATATTTTTTTTAATCTGAGGCACCCCTACATTATAATTTTCACTCCCAGCACCTTATATATATAGCATATCGTCGTTATTGGGTGGAAACCTTAAGGTTTCCATACAATTGTATGTCCAAAACCGTTAGTTTTGTATTTATCATCTATAAAATGTACTAATAGTGAAAACAGCTGATCTACAAGCACACAATGCCTCGCATTGCGAGGCGTTGTGTGCTTGTAGATCGGCTGTTTTCACTAGTTTTGTGCGACAGTCTTGTATGATGAAGCAGGGCTTTGCTTTACCAAAAGACGAACACATTTGAAACTTGGAGATGTGAGGTTTCTGCCCGACAGTGACGATATTTTAGTGATTATGTTGCGAGGAAAACGTTGAGATAACAGCCATTTTGGTTAGAACTGACTGAAAATAACTTCGTACTTCAAGTTTAAAATGATACTAAATATTTTTGTCCAAATAAATTCCAAATATTATCAAATGATCTTGCGGCACCCCAGGGTGCCCCGTCACCCACTTTGAAAGTCAGTTCTAACCAAAATGGCTGTTATCTCAACGTTTTCCTCGCAACATAATCACTAAATTATCGTCACTGTCGGGCAGAAACCTCGTATCTCCAAGTTTCAAATGTGTACGTCTTTTGGTAAAGCAATCCCTGCTTCATCATACAAGACTGTCGCACAAAACTAGTGAAAACAGCCGATCTACAAGCACACAATGCCTCGCGGCGTTGTGTGCTTGTAGATCTGCTGTTTTCACTAGTTTAGTACATTTTTAGATGATAAATACAAAACTAACGGTTTTGGACATACAAGGTTTCCACCTGACAACGCGATATGCTATAAATATAAGGTGCTGGGAGTGAAAATTATAATGTAGTAGTAGTACTGTAGAGTTAAAACTTACCACAGCTTATTGTTTCCGGCTTGATGCTGTATATGCGATAGGTACGCTTAGAACCTGGATGTGCGCGTGCGCGCACGCGCACACACACACACACACACACACACACACACACACACACACACACACACACACACACACACACACACACACACACACACAATGTGTAATTTGTCATTTTAGAGGTATTAAAAAGTCCTTAATGGCTTAGAAATGTGAAGATACGCTCTGTACACTTAAACTTTATGTTGGTTTGTTTACTGTTGAGAGAGAAAACAATGTTGCACATTAAGTTAATCATCTGGGGACCCCCCCAAAATAATTGGTGGGTCGTGTGTGATGTGATGACGTCATCAAACGATAAAAGTCGACTTCAACACAACTTTTTACTGAGTCGAGTCGACTTGCTAAAATCACAAGTCGTTTAATGCCCTCATGTGTACAACTCACCCTTCTTGCAGTTGGCTTCCCAGCACACAGCAGCCAACACTGAAACACACAACAACGCCATCATGTGCCAAATATAAAATAAAATAAAAAACTGCACAAACTTGAACTTAAAGTTATACCATGTAACTTTTTTTATAAAACAAATCTTAAAATTTTCCTAACTGTTAAATCGCTAAAGTTTTAGAACCCCCACTCCGTTAATTTCAGCTTCTAAAGCCTTCTCTTTATTATGTTTTCTATGAGCCGTGAGGGGGTGAGAATTTCGCGGCAAAATGACGTCATCTGCATCATCTGTATACGTTGTGTATACGTTGGCCAATCATATCGCGGATCATAAACACATGGTACACTACCGGCCAATCACATCTTGCTGACTTCTCAGGAAGTAGCTTGCCTCAACATAACAACAACATATACTCGGGTGAAGGAGTCCGTTTCTCCGGAATGCCTGAACGCACAGGAACCAGGGACCCCTCTAAAGATAGATCTCGGCGAGCTGCAGGCGGACGCGGTGGTGAGAGGCCCGGTCCGCGGTGAAAAACGCGGTTTGCTATACAGCTCTGACCACTAGTTGAGCAACTTACACAGTATAGCTTTAAGATTTTGAAATGGATCAACAGGCAGATCATCATGAGCCTCAAGAAGATGTCACTTGTTCATAATTAAAGGGGAAAACCTTTTCTCCCCACACACACCCATTGTAACTTCAAACTCCATTTTAACCATGATAGAATCATTAAAAACACCCATTATTTTTTTCTGGTGACTCATAATACCCTCCTAATACGTGAGCAGGCCGTGTTTTTTTTTTCAATAACTTTTTTAATTTATTTTTAATAATTATTTGGGAAAATGGAAAAAACAGCCTGCTCACATATTAGGAGGGTAATATGAGTCACCAGAAAAAGATAATGGGTGTTTTTAATGAATCTATCATGGTTAAAATGGAGTTTGAAGTTACAATGTGTGTGTGTGTGGGGAGGCCCTGGGCCTGGAGGGCCTGGTAACATTTACATCAAATATCTAAATATTGAATCAAGCAAATTAAAAACTGTTCAGGGTGTTCATAAAAGCCTGATTAGACGATAAAATTACCAAAAGTTATTTTGAAAGTGAAATATTATGACGAAAAATGATTGTCGACGGCGTTTTTTTTCACTGACGAAAACTAAATAAAAACTAAATAAAAACTAAGCTGTGATGACTAAAACTAAGACTAAATATATTGACAATTTCGTCAACAAAATAAAAACTAAACTAAAATGTTGGGGAGGGACTAGTGGAGAAGAGAGTCATTTTGTGTTTGGTTGCTCTCAGCAGCGCGACGCGTTGTGAGCTTGTAGATCGGCTATTTTCAGCACACAACCAAGTGTAAAATCAGTCATTACGATGCCATCAACGCCTGCCAAAATACATTTCAGTTGACTAAATAAACTGTAGATTTGTTCGCCATAAAATCGTATGATATTTAGTCGACTGAAATTAGACTGAAACTAAAACTTTTCAGGTGACTAAATTATGACCAAAACCAAATGAGATTTTATTCAAAAGACTATGATTAAAACTTGCTGTCAAAAACAACTGTGCCTATGGTAACAGTCTGTGAAGAGTCTCCACTCACCCATCAGGACAGTGAGGAGGCGGAGGTTGGTCATGTTGCTGTCAGATCAGATCAGAGCAGATAGACTGAATGTGTCCTGCTTCACAACATGTTCTTTATATACTGTATATTCCTGCTTTACATTCACCAGTTACACAACCCTGTTTGAGCTCAAACTGTCAGCGTCTGAATCAATATTTGAGGAGGATTTTAAATGAAGACCTCCAGCCCTCCCGGTGGCTACAGGATCTCTGCATTCTCATACTGTAGACGACACGTTATGCAAACACTGCACTTTAACTGCTATTCCTTGTTCTTTTTATCATCAGACACTTCCTTTATCGTTTCCTGTGGAAATAAACGTAGTCTTTTCTAGGATCTCCTTTTAGTAGACCTTGCAGTGAACTGTACTGTCATGAAACTGTACCTTTTCCTATGCAAGAAACTGTACCTTTTCCTATGCAAACTTCTAATAAAGTCTTCAATCAATCAATCAATCAATCAATCAATCAATCAAATTCTTTTTTTTCTTTCTTTCTTTCACACAACAGTCTTCTCCATGATGGATTGAATTCTTTATTAGACAGAAATGTAAACGGTACGAGGTGTACAGTAAGAGGATAACACAAAAGCCCCCTTTCCACTGCAGCTTTAGCACCACACTACATGACACTACACCGTACCACATAAGAATCTACATTGTCCATTACACAAAGGTACCCCTATTGATAAGAACAAATTGACCCTTTTAATTGGGATTATAATACAATATACATTTGTATTACAACTATCCTAAATTATAATACACTATAATGGATTATAACTGTGATTATAATACACAATAAAGTATTAATGTATTATAACTATAATACACTATAATAGATTATAATAGTGGTTATTATACAATATAGTCTACTTGCCAGCCCATAGAGCCCCATTGTGAACCCGGACATATTGAGTACACCAAGGTTTTATGTTATAAATGTTGAGTAAGGGTCCCCAGCATGTAGAAACTGCCGGATGCTAACTTGCATATGTTGAGCAATTTTCAGAATTTGCATAATTAGCTTTAATTAGC
Organism: Nannobrachium achirus; assembly: GCF_963921795.1. Taxonomy (NCBI): domain Eukaryota; kingdom Metazoa; phylum Chordata; class Actinopteri; order Myctophiformes; family Myctophidae; genus Nannobrachium; species Nannobrachium achirus. The sequence continues at coordinate 13,535,216 of NC_137821.1, read as the reverse complement.
ATAATCCCCTATAATAATGGATAATATGTCAAAAACTGATTGGCCGATTTGAACAATATTGGAGTGGTTTTGGGGGTTATTGAGGATGCTGAATCCATTTTCTAAATTCAAAATGGCCGTTTTAAACCGGAAATGGCCTTATACCAACTTAAAGTGGGGTGATTTTGATACTTTTTTATGTTGTATATGGCCATTTCCGGTTTAAAGCGGCCATTTTGAATTTAGAAAATGTCAGAAATCGATTCAGCATTCTCAATAACCCCCAAAACCACTCCAATATTGTTCAAATCAGCCAATCAGTTTTTGACATATTATCCATTATTATGGGGGATTATGCTAAATAAATCGAATTATGCAAATTATGAAAATTGCTCAACATATGCAAGTTTGCATCCGGCAGTTTCTAAATGCTGGGAACCCATACTCAACATTTCTAACATAAAACCTTGGTGTACTCAATATGCCAGGGTTCAGATTCTGGCAAGTGGACTAAAAGAATCTATTATCATGTATTACAATTATATCCTGTTGGTCTAAATGAAAAGTCAGTGAGTGATCAGTCATTATAAAGTGTTTGACCCTGCTTGGACTAGCTCAGACCTACTCTGGAGTGGATACTTTTTAGTACCGTGTGCACGTTTAGTACCGCTTTCACACCACTCTACCCAGGTCCTTGTAGTGGAAAACCTGGCACAAGTGGGAGGTGTGGAGTGGTGTGGTGTTGGGCCATGTCATGGGAAAAGGGGCTAAAGAGGCGTTTGTCACAGGGAATTTAAGGCCCCCTTTTAGGTGATAAGTAGGGGTGTAACGATACATTTTAATAGCGATTCGATACATATCACGATACATGGTTGACGATACGATACATGGACGATATTGGTTCATTCATGGCGATACGATACGATACGATTCAATGATTTAAAATCGATATAGTAACTATTTAGCAAAGAAATTAAATCTGTGTGAAAGGTGTGGATAGTGCAGGTTTTTAAGGGAAACATGTATTATTATGGATATAAATAAGTAAACACAGTGAATATCTGCCAAATACATGGACATTATATATTGACAAACCTGCACCTTGACATGAACCCAGAGATTACACACATTTATGGATAGACCAGTGATATGGAAAGGAAAAGTAATTAAACCCCTCCTTTAAAAATTTTCTTTAAAAATCCTAAATACAATGCACAAGTAGGTAGTATCGATCGATACAATCAATTTTTTGCACTGCCGATTCGATACGATACAAAATCAAACCATACGATTCGATTTTATCTGTTTTCCTTTCGATATGCTTCAATTTTAAAAACGATATTTGTCGCTTAAATGGTAAATGGTGCATTTATATAGCGCTTTTATCCAAGGCGCTTTACATAGATTGTGCATTACATTCACCCATTCACACACACACATTCATACACCGGTGGCGGAGGAAACCATGCAAGGCACCAACCTGCTCACCGGGAGCAATTAGGGATTCAGAGTCTTGCTCAAGGACTCTTCGACATTAACTCAGGGGGAGCCCGGATTCAAACTGGGAACCCTTCGGGAACCCTTGGTGCTCTAATAACGGTTTCTCTAACCCTGAGCTATGCCGCCCCTATGCTATGCTTAGTAATCCTACCCTGGATGCCCAGTGCCAAGTAGGGAGGCGTCATTCTTTTTACAACTCTTTGGTTTGACCAGGAACCTTCTGTAAAACCTGCCACACAAAAGACATGAACGCATCCGTGGATCGACCCACTGGCAATCACACACGTTACAATTTACAATTTAAGCATTTAGCAGATGCTCTTTATCTACAGAGTGAGTTACATACAGTAAGCATTGATTGATTGATTGAATACTTTATTAACAGCTTGCAGAGACCGCTACAGGGAAGTACACTTCAATACAAGGTCTTCCACGAAAGTCTATGGCTTGTTTCCAGTGGGGTCCTTTGTAATCAATTCATGGAAACATTTAACGACAGACAAAATATAAGAGGCTAAAGGGCATCCAAAACAATACCAGGGCCAAAACTATCCAACCTAGACCTTCTCAAAGTTATGTGATCCGGGGTTCTAAAATGCACCCTAGCAGGTCTATAACTCTAGAGTGTACACATGGAACCAAATGGACCTGTAAGGGTCCTTTTGTACACCATCAGAGTCATGGGGGCTCATATGAAATACATTTAAATATATATATTTTTGGAAAAACTCTGACTTATAGACAATAACTACGCTGTTATGCTATGATGTGTCATAACAGGGCCACACGCAGAAGAAATGCTGGACAGGCAAGCAGATACAAAGTACAGATACTCCTGGTCAAAATATTATTCAACTACAAGTGAAGGTCGCTCTGTCAAGTGTGTACTTGAGTAGAAGTACAGGAGTAAATAAATACTCAGATATTCAAAAGGGCATGCTTTAAAAAAAGGCTTAGTTAATTTAAACGTTTAATTGTTAATGCTTGCAGTGGCTGCAGTGCAGCGCTATCATGGGTTATATTTGAATCATCAAATACATTCATTCACCACAAGACTTGAATACAAACCGTCCGATCCTGCTCAACACGTCTCCATCACCTCAGGTGTGTGTTTATGTCAAGGAGCTGCACCTTATGGGATGTCAAACATGCCTTGCACCGCGAGGCGTTGTGTGCTTTAGATGAGCTGTTTTCACTAGTTTAGTTAAGTTTTAAAATGATATATGCAAAACGAACGGTCGGTTTCCAACCGACAACGACAATATGATTATAATATGTACACTTCTCTGTAGCATAACTATATGATTATAATATGTACACTTCTCTGTGGCAGAACTATTATCGTCACTGTCCGGCAGAAACTTTGTATCTCCAAGTTTCAGATTTGTACGTTTTTTGGCAAAATAAAGCTCTACTTCATCATACAAGGCCGTCGCACAGAAGTAGTGAAAACAGCTCATCTACAAGAACACAACGCCTTGCACCGCGAGGCGTTGTGTGCTTGTAGATGAGCTGTTTTCACTAGTTTAGTTAATTTTTAAAATGATAAATGCAAAACGAACGGTCGGTTTCTAACCGACAACGACGATATGATTATAATATGTACATTTCTCTGTAGCAGAACTATATGATTATAATATGTACATTTCTCTGTAGCAGAACTATATGATTATAATTTCTCTGTAGCAGAACTATATGATTATAATATGTACATTTCTCTGTAGCATAACTATATGATTATAATATGTACATTTCTCTGTAGCATAACTATATGATTATAATATGTACATTTCTCTGTAGCATAACTATATGATTATAATATGTACATTTCTCTGTAGCAGAACTATATGATTATAATATGTACATTTCTCTGTAGCAGAACTATATGATTATAATATGTACATTTCTCTGTAGCATAACTATATGATTATAATTTCTCTGTAGCAGAACTATATGATTATAATATGTACATTTCTCTGTAGCATAACTATATGATTATAATATGTACATTTCTCTGTAGCATAACTATATGATTATAATATGTACATTTCTCTGTAGCAGAACTATATGATTATTGACTCTATTCATTCTCCCTCAGGACCTTCATCATCTCTCCTTCCAAACACCCTGGCCTACACTGAGTCTGCTTTTAGTCCATATTATTATTATTATTATTATTATTTATTTATTTATTTATTTATTTTCAAACTACAGCAAATCCCTTCACCAAAAATAACTGATCTAGATCTGCTATTTTTGGCATATGTTCCCCCCAGAATAGGGATAGCTATAGCTTCTATGATTCAAATGGTTTAATGTCAAGTATAAAGTTATTTTCAGTCTGTCACCATGGAAACAGATATTCTTTCAAGTTTTCCTCATTAAATACTAGCGTAATATGAGACACAAATCTAAGCTGCTGTAAAGTATAAATGGATGAAAACATTATTTACAGGGGTGCCCTGAGCTAAACAAAGGTTTGAGAACCTCTGCAATAGAAGCGTTTCAAAGTTAGTGTCCCAGACATTAGCTGATGTCAGGAAGGCTGAGGCTCCTTTCAGATGAACTGCTGTAAACATGATTTCAGATTTAACTATGGACTAGTAATGTTAAAATCACAATTCATGCAGTAACATAGCTTTTCGTCCCATATAGCAGGACCACCATACTGAGCGTACTGCTACATGCTCTGACAAATGGCCATATTGTGGCGTCTCACATTAATTCACCCTGATCTATCAACGTCACTTATGTGAAAACCACATTTCTTGTTCTTTCGAACGCCGGTTGTCTCTGCAACGCCGTGAGATGCAGCCGGACCAGTCTTCCTGTCCTCGCTTGACTTTAGTTTCCAGCCATGGAAACCAAACCACCGCCACCACACGAGTGAACACAAACTTTCAGATTGGCTGAGACTTGGTTGAGCTCGAAAGGTGCAAACTGCGTTAACATGATTTTAGAAGATACTATGCAGCCTATTTTCAGAAAACAGAAAAAAAACAGAGCCAAAACAAACTATGTGATATTTCTTAATCACTTCAGCCAAAAAGTACCAAAAATAACACTACAGGTATATTACTAGTAAGACACCCAAGGGTGGAATGCGACCTCAGGGTGACATGCAACCTCGCCCTAAAGGGCGAGGTCGCGCTAATTCTTGACAATCTGGCCAACCACAGCGTTTCTCTGACGATTCTAGTTGTTGTCATTCTGGGGGGAGTTTGTTCATGTTTTTGTGAGGGTATCAACCCTAGGAGACACAGGGAGAACACGCAAACTCCACACAGAAAGGCCCTATCGCTCACACCCTAGGTTGGGTTGGCGATAGGGCCTTTCTGTGTGGAGTTTGCCTAAACATGGAGATGTGGTACAGAAGGACTCATATATGGGCATAAAAAGTATGTCATGTGACATCACTTCCTGTACAGACAGTCAGACAGACAGCCATTGACTCCGACCTAACAATGGCTACTGTCTATGACGGTAGTCCCATATGACATGATGTACTAGACTATCTCCATATATAGTGTTATCCACATCTCCATGTTTAGGCCAAACAGATTCGCTCCATTTCTCCATGTATAGGTCCAAATGCCCAACATTAACACTGTCAGTCAGTTATGTAACATAAGAGGATTAAATGACTTAGGCACATTGCTATTTTGACTTTATTTAAAAATCAGACTTTTTGTTGACCAATCTAACTTGGGAAAAAAAAAAAAAAAAAAGGCCCAGGTCACACTCTTGACTGAGATAGGCCATTATACTACTAAAGGGGGCGGGAACAGCATGATCCATTTCAATTAGGAGATTGGAGATTTTACCAGTGGTGACCAGTGTCATGAAGAGCTGATTTAGGATAAATTATAAAAATATAAATGTCCTAAAAAAATTACGTAGGCCATTGTATTAAGAAGCTGACGATGTGAGATTGAATCTCACGAGGTATTGAGGTCATTTGTATCGATGATGTATGTGTGTGAGATGTAAGACTCAAAACCTACCTACCCTAAAGTACAATAGCACTCAAAACTAATTAATTAACTTATGTTGTACTTTGTACCATTATGAATTGTAATATGTTTTTTAGCTTTCAGGTCTGCAAGCAAACATTCAAGCAAGCAAAACATTGAATGATGGCTAAACTGTTATACCCACTAAGTTCAAAGGTTTTTTTTTTTTTTACAATTTTATTTAAACATGTTCAAATTTAAAGACAAGACATGCGGTACAATACAATCACACACATATACCCCTCCCCCCTCCCCATAAAATTGAAAAAGAAAAAAGGAAATAAAAAATGAATAAATCTATAAGTTCCAAGTTTAAATCCATGTGAATATTTACCTTGGTATTTCAATTTGTTTTCCTCTGGGAGGGATCCTTTCCTGTTCATATCAGTGGTTCTCAAACTTTTTCATTTCAAGGTCAATAATTAGCTATTAAGCGCCTTAAAAATACAGTGTGATGGCCCTACAAACAAGGGTTTAAGACGTGTCTAGAAGACCACTAGCTTACTTGCTTAGCTGGTCCACTATTGATGGGAGGGATGAGAAAACATAGGCAGCACTTCTGTGTGCATCTGCTGACATCAAGTGGATGAAGAAAAGAACTACAAACATAAATTCACTGGTATAAGAATCAAATATATTTGCTCACGAATTATGCAACATCCATACTTAACCTCTACAACACATTTTGAAGCCATCAATCACTCTCTTTTTCCTCAGTGAATGTCACTCAAGTGCTGCACTTTGACACCTTGATTGGGGGAGTTGAAAACACAATCATCCAATTAGGAGGTAGATGTTGATAAATGGTGGGGGGGTGACAACTTGAGGACTTTTAAGACCTTTTTAGTATCTCAATAGTAATTAGCAAACTTACACTATAAAAATGGTCAAACATCAGGCAAATTTTAATAGAGGGCCAACATTTTGAAAGTAGCCAACAAGCTTACAATACGAGGTGTTGTGAGCTTGTAGATCAGCTATTTTAAGCTATATATCTGTGGAACCGAGTCCAACAAAATGGACTGCCTCAACTATTTAATTCCAAGTGCTTGCCATGGCGGGGGGTCCCCAGTAATATGATCGTTTTGGGGGTCACGGTCTGAAAAGGTTGAGAACCACTGCTGTACTGTACCAAAAATGGAATTTACAAATGTTTTTTCCCCCCATAGTTCTTTTCCATATCCATAGTGCAGATTAGTGGAGTGGAGCTTGGTTTGTTACACACTTTCATCAAGATGCAGAGAGAATGAAGATGAGCAGGAAATATCAATGTTCTTCCTTGTTTCTAACCATGATAACGTTTGACATATTTGAAAACCTTCCAAGAGCTTTTATGCAAAACCTTGACTTCATTAATACCTTGGTGGTGTTTTCCCATGAACACCCCACCCTGCCATTAGTTCCTTGTCACCTCTGCATATTCAGTTTGACAGAGTTCCTTTTTCAAGTCAGTGAAAGAGAATGTGATAGCACACGCACGCACGCACGCACGCACGCACGCACGCACGCACGCACGCACGCACGCACGCACGCACACACGCACGCACGCACACACACACGCACGCACACACACACAATAATTCCATGTGTGTCCATGTGTATGTGTGCATCATAGACCACACGAGACTGACACAGTATGTCCATATATGGGTATTCCAAGATATGGGTTTAATATTGATGACATCAGGGATCTCCATATATGGGCATATAAGGGACAAGGACTGATAAAGGAGATCTCCATATATGGCCATTAATGTATTAGTGAATACATTTCCCCCATTGCCTTGAATGGGGAAAATTCTAACGGTAAGATGGAATTTGTGTTTCTGGCGTCACGGCAACCACAAGATGCAATTTCCAATTGCATCTTTCTAGTTCAATTTAAGGTCATGACTCCACTACTCTAATAGCCAAGATATACCCCGGCTTTGAAGCTGGGTGCCCGAGATGTCAGCACAAGCCCACCACGCTGCATGGGTCACATGTTCTGGTCATGCAATTCACTATAGCCTGGTTAACTTCTGGGACGGAACTTTTGAAGCCATTTCCTACGTATGTGGAACGGTGGATCCCTTTTTCTCCTTTTGACATGTCCTTGATGGGGGGCGAGGGGGATGAGGGAAATGTTATGTTGAATATCAAATGATGTACGTTTATTGTTTGTTAAAAATATGAAAAATGAAAATGAAGTACAGGCTAAGTTATGTAGTAGTATGTGTTTTAATCTTTTGTTGGAGAGGAAGTAAAGTGGAAGTCAGTGAAAAATGGTGCAGGAAAAGATCAACAACAGATCTGTTCAGGAGGATCTATTTTGTTACAAAAGCAAAGGAAGGCAGAACTGGACACGTAGCCTAAAGCTTGTTGAAAAAGATTTGGGTGCTTGGGCACCTGCTCTTTTGCCTCAAAGTTCCCTTTTGCCAAAAAACACATTCACAACATCTGTGGCCCATATAAAGACGAACATTTGATAAAATAATTATAATTTCAGTATAATAATTATTTATAATATAAATGAGCTATAGCTACCATCAGTCAGTTTTTCACCTGATGCAGAGATGTCAAATGCCCTCCCAACAACTTTATTTGAGACAGGCAGCAATCATGCTAATTTCAGTACTACATTTCTGATGTGAAATGGCACAATAGTCCCACAAAAAGACCACCCCAAAAAATCTGCGTGTGCTACACACATGCAGAAGTGACCTTTTGCGAGGTTTGAGCACCTGCTCCCTCAGCGCTCTCTGTACGGCCTGGGAGCCATTGCATGAAAGTTGTGACAATGCATTCCTTTAACTCCTGTCATGCCCTTTATCATTATCTAATCACTCATCAAGTACTCATCAAGTACAGTCTTCCATCACAACTATGCACTCTCTCTCACGCCTCGTAATCCGCCCTCCTCCTGCATTACGGAAGTTGGTTGTTTACTAGGCTACACTTTCCCATCATGATAGAAGATTTCTCATCAAGATATCAGAACCCACTAATGTCGAAGCTACCATAGCAATAAATAGTTTTGGATTGGTAAGGTAGAAGTGGCAGAACTTGATCTCCTCCTGACCTCAACTGGGCTAGTGGGCTCTGAAAAGCCAGCAATCTCTACAATAACCATATGACACGCACCCACTCACCTCTGAACCTGGCTGTTGCTCATTTAATGTGCTATGGCAGTGGTTCTCAACCTTTTCGGGCCAAGACCCCCAAAATAAATGTATTTTAACTGGGGATCCCCCCCATCCTGACGAGCACTAAGAGTTGAGGCATTACATTTTGTCTAATCCGGTTATTTTGTCTATTAGGTCTATTTTGTCTATTAGGTTATTTTGTCTAATAGCCGATCTATATGCTCACAACTTAAATTACCACGTTGGAAATGTGCATAGGCTACCCTCTATACACTTAAACTTTATGTTGGTTTGTTTACTTTTGAGTGAGAAAACAATGTTGCACACGTTGCACATTAATTTAGTCATCTGGGGACCCCCAAAATATTTTGGGGACCCCCAAGGGGGTCCCGACCCACAGGTTGAGAACCACTGTGCTATGGAAGCACTGTACTGATAAGACCCAATTATGAAATCCCAAATACGGAATAGACTATCACTAACGTGACCTGGTATCGTACACTTATACGACTTGTAATCTTGGTATATTAAAAAAAAAATACTTTACAACTCTGAGTTATTACAACTCGTATTGCTAGTGGCGATTCTAGCACGTATAGGGTCGATTATGATGTCACTCATCATATATCCTTATTAGCTTGTTTCCTTTGTAACACCTTCTGCACATGCAGCTTCCTGGGGTGCTGGGGTCATTCAGCCTTTGCCTACAACAGAGAGCTGCAGTAGTTGGTGGCAAAAAACTCGAACCATGCAGCCTCCTGGCACTCTCAAGGTTTTCTTCAGAATAGGTAACCTCTTTCACCCTGGCATCCCCCATTTTGGCCAAGTAAATAAATAAATAAATAAATACCTAGAAACATTTCTGAAATGTTTCTAAGATTTACAATCTCTCAACGTCATGATCTGTACTACATTTCTGGTGTGAAATGGCACGAGATACCCCCACAAAAAGACCACGCCAAAAATCCCCCAAAAGTGCTTTCAAAAACAATGGCTTATGTTTCTTTGTGGCTCAGTGGTTAATGCAGACATACTATTATAGCATTGTAAAATGTGTAGCACATTGGCATAGACAATAATAAAAATAACCAAAATAAAATATCGATGAAAATGTCCATCACAAGCTGGCATGGTGATGACCCCTGGTTACAAACAAGTGCAAATACCTCAAAATTGTTAAAGGAGTAGTTCACCCCCAAAATGACTGTATTTCTATTGATTACTCACGCCATGGAGAATTTAGTTCAATATATATTTTTTGTATTTGTCGCATTCCTAAGACAACATTTTGATTACGGTACATTCACCCCCATTGATTCCGGATGGGGACCCCAATGAAGCCAAATGCATTTTGGGTTCCCATCCGGAATCAATGGGGGTACATTTATTGTAATCAGATTATTGTCTTAGGAATACAACAAAAAGCTAAAGATATTATTGAACTCAAGGCAGTAATAGAAATAGAAAAATGTAATTTTGGGGGTGAACTACTCTTTTAAGTACAGTACTTAAGTAATTGTACTTAGTAACTTTACACCACTGATTACGGATAGTGCTACTGTACAGAGTGGTGGTGCAGGAAACAAAATGGTAATCAATATCTTCCTTGTGTTTCTAACCATGATATCACTTTACATAGGCATATTTGAAAACCTTCCAAGAGCTTACAGCAGTTCTAAAACCTAGACTTATTTCCTTGTTGGTGTTTTCAGATTTTAACCTGTTAAAGCCAGGAAAGCATCTGTTTCATTTTAGATTTTTGCACTGCAGTCACTTTGTGCCATGCTGCATGCTAGTAAATATACAATATTTGAACATTTTGTGAAACATCTTGAAAGTGTAAAAACTACGGATTTAGAAGGGAGAATCGGCCACAATTCTTAATTCTATTAGTTCCTTTATTAACGAGTAACAAAACATTTTGATGTGACGCATTCTATTACATTTTCTCAATTTTCTTTTTATATTTTGTTTTGTTTGAAACTTTTCTCCTGTAATGACGTACAGCAAAATCTGGATACATTATTGACTGATAATGTTATGACATGGAGACTCCTTACTACTTACTGAACAAACATTATATAGCAATGATAAACAGAAAATGCATTTTCAGGTTGGTTTGCCAACTTTATCAAATCAGGATAGAGAACTCAGTCAGGATACATATGAAACAAGTGCAATTTTGACACACACACATGAGCAGACAAAAGTGTAACTGGAACATTATTATTACCAGTAAGACGGAGATCCCTGACTGCCCATGCATCCACCATGACACCCTTACAGCCTCCTAGGCCATGGGATGAGTGAGTGGGTGAGGTATGCAAACTGCACACAAACTGTATGCTGCTGTATATTGTTACAGTGCGTTGGGTTACATGTCTCCATTCCGACATGTCTCCATTCCGACACTAAGCCTATACCTAACCCTAACCTCTGTGGAAGTGTTGCCACTCTGACAATAAGAAGTCACTGTCGGAATGGAGACATGTCGGAATGGAGAGCAGCCCCCAGTGCGCTGCACGTTTGCTCAGAATGCAGACACATAGTAAAGTGTACGTGACTGTGCCGGCCTGTTTGTGTGTGAAGGAGAGGAGAGGAGAGGAGAGGAGAGGAGATGAGATGAGAGGAGAGGAGAGGAGAGGAGAGGAGAGGAGAGGAGAGGAGAGGCGTTTAGTGTAGATGGGCTCTTGATGATAAAGGTTTAAGGTGTGCCCATTGAATAGAACAACGTAAGTTACAAAGTACATCTAAAGCATGGTACGCTGTGATATAAGCGGCGGGGCCTACAGTATATCAATATGTTAAACTTTTTTTGTGTGTCCGGACAAATCCAGGCACCACTGGACGTGTCTCATGTCACCACTGTTTGTAAACAACTGCTTTACACCAAATTGACGTTGTTCTGTTGAATGGGTATTTCTTATTAACACATCCAACCTACTTTGGGCATGTCATTATGGGCAAAAACATTACATTTTCCTTTTGTTAAAAAAAAGCTAAACAAGCCAATCTACAAGACTGTTGTGAGCATGTACATAGATTGGCTACTGTATTTCATTATCCATCATTATGGTGGTTAAGTGCTACTAGTAAGACGACTCAGGGTGACATGCGACCATGCGATCACTGTCTGAACCAGCCACACAGAGATATGGCATTCCCATATGAAGTTAGATATGGGCTTAATATTGATGACATCAGGGATCTCCATGGGCATAAAAGGGATTCTGTTAAGAGTGGTTCCCATGACATCACAACATACTACCCCTTTTATGCCCATACATGGAGATCCCTATCTGAACAAGCCACACAGATATGTGCCATGTCTTGGACATCTGGCCAGTGATGTATATCAATGACATCAGGGATCTTCATGTGTAGGGTGACCATATTCTGAATCCCCAAAAAGAGGACACTCTACCCGGCATACCACACGCACGCACGTACGCTCGCACGCATGCGCGCACGCACGCACGCACACATATATATTAGCCCAAAATAATCATATTTAAACAAGAGACCCCTCCACCCTTACGAGCACAAACAGTTGAGGCATTACATTTTGTATAACATGGTTCTATTGAGAAAATAGCAGATCTACATGCTTGGTAGATCGGCTATTTTCACAATTTCTGCCTCTAATATTTGTTTAATTTGCCATTTTAGAGGTACTCATACTGTTGAGTGAGAAAACAATGTTGCACATTAAGTTAATCATCTGGGGACCCCTCAAAATAATTTGGGGACCCCCCCTGGGTCCCGACCCACAGGTTGAGAACCACTGCCCTATACCACTAATATTATTAGTTATGTATTTATTTTTGAGGGGGTTCCAAATTGACCCTTTACAGATCCACTGATTTAAAGTGCTCTTGACTCCTGTATGAACGTTCAGCTTTGTATTACAAAGAAACTAAATAAAATATCTCTATTGGTTTCTTCACCGTTTTCACCACCGTATCTTCAGCTTTACAAGGTTGTACAACATATTCTGTCAATTTAGTTAGCAGAAGAGCTCTCACCTCGCACAGACTGTCTTGTACTTTGCAGTGTCTAAATACCTTTAGTTGTGATGGAATGGACACAGAAGTGCCAGCTTTTAATGCAGACTGCAGAGTGAACGCTCTGCTTCTCATTTGGTCACCAAGACGAAAACACTGGCACTTTTCGTGCATTTCATCAGTGTAAACCGGCATTAATTGCGTCTGCAGTGCTATCGTTCGGCTGAATCGGCTCTGCGCAGCGCAAGCTGCCGAGCTCTGCTCTGAGTCTGGTCTGAACAGCGACGCATCTGAACGAGGGAGGGAGGGAGGGATTGCAGCGGAGACAGCAGAGTAGTATGTGTTCCGGGGTTTGGGGTGGAAATCCGTCTTTCACGGTGTGTTTACAAACGAACCACTGAACGTGCATTGTAAATGCCCATGATTTAACGCTGATATGCGCGAAACCCCGGACATTTGAAGGAATCTATAAAACCCCCCCGGACAGGCCGGACAGCCCCCTAAAAGAGGACATGTCCGGGCAAAAGAGGACGTATGGTCACCCTATTCATGTGGGCATAAAAGGGATTCTGGGTAATACCCATAGGTGATGTCACCTGTGATATCATCTGTGATGTCACAGTGATACCAGATGTCACAGTGATACCAGAGCATGATCAGCAGACCGTAAAAACGTGTACACACGGAGACAAGCTGTGACATTTCTCATGGTAAACTGCGACCTTGGGTCGCAATCAAAAGAAATTCCAAACTATATGACCATCACATGAAAAATAATAAATGTCGCAGCCCATCTGAATTGATTCAAATTTTAATGGAAATGTAAAAAGCAATCTACTATGCAATCATTGAACTAAATCCACATACTATTCACAAACTTCACAAACAGGACTCCCTCCAACTCCATATGCAGCTGTGACAAGGAACTAATGGCAGACTCTTCATGGGAAAACACCACCAGTCAAAGTTTTGCATATTGTAACACACTGGAGATTTTCAGATATGCATGCCATTTTTTAGTGGCACCAGTAAACCACGCCCACTGCTATGCCCTGCTATGCACTGCTAAGTGTATATAAGAGCTACAGTTTCTGATATTCAACACTTCAACCCATCATTACTGAAGGTTTGACATGTCTCCTCTCCTCTCCTAGCTCTGTTGTTGCTACAGCATGCTTCTCTGACTTTCAGACGTATCTCTAACATGTCTGTTTCTTTCTAGAAGGAAATCGTCTTCATCTCCATCATCTTCGTGACCATGTGGAAGCTGAGTGTGCCTCTACTTCTCTGTGCTGTGATGGCCTTGACTGCTGCTGCTCCTGCTGAAGGTGTGTGTGTGTGTGTGTGTGTGTGTGTGTGTGTGTGTGTGTGTGTGTGTGTGTGTGTGTGTGTGTGTGTGTGTGTGTGTGTGTGTGTGTGTGTGTGTGTGTGTGTGTGTGTGTGTGTGTGTGTGCGTGCGTGCGTGCGCATATCTGTGTGTGTACATTTTCACCACATGGTCTGTAGTCGCAATCCCATAGCTTAGATGAATGGCAAAGTAATTCAAACAGTTGACCTCAATTGTCTGTTGTATTTTCAGGAGAGCATGCAGTTTCCAAGCGGAGTGCACACTCAAGATGTGGATGGAATGGAGTCTGCTACTTCTTTGAAATGACAAAGAGGACTTGGGCAGATGCAGAGGTACTGTAGGCTATAGAATAAATAAACACACGATTATCGATTACATCTTGTACCAGTGTTAATGTTGACAGCAAATTTAGATTGTGATTAGTCATAGTCTCTTGGGTAAAATTTCATTTAGTTTTTGTGATATTTTAGTAACCTGAAAAGTTTAAGTTTAAGTCTAGTTTTATTCGACTAAATATGATTTAAGACTTTAGTCGACTAAGTCGTAATTGCTGATTTTACACTGAAAATAGCCGGCTATTTTCGCGTTGCAAGCTTGTAGATGTGCTTTTTTCAGAGGGCAACACACCAGCAACCAAAATTACAATAACTTGTCTTTAAGTTCTACTGGATCTCTTCTCCACTAGTCCCTAACTTGACATAATTGTCAATAAATGTAGTCTTAGTTTTAGTCATTAAAGCTTAGTTTTTATTTTGTTTTTATTCCGTTTTCTTCAGTGACTAAAGGTAGTTAGACGAAACCTTTCGTCACAGTTTTAGTTGACGAAAGTAGTAATTATTTGAATAATTTTCTTCTGTTTACATTGTTCTGTAGAAAGCCTGTCTGGCCATGGGCGGGAACCTGGCATCCATGCACAGCAAAACAGAACACAACTTCATTCAATACCTGATACATTCCGTCACCGGTGGGAAGCCTTTAGCGTGGATCGGTGGCTACGATGTAACTGGCACGGTAAGGAACCGAGTTTCCCAAAGCGATTTTAGTCCATCGTAGCTCAGGCATGGTGGTAGAGACCAAGCCCCGACCGTCATGTTCCCGTGTTTACATGGGTTCGGGCAGAGCGACTTATTTAGCCCCCTACAACTACACCAACATTCACATTTCACAAAGTGCTTAATAAAGTCTCACTCCTGTCTAAATACGGTACGGCATTCTATAATTACCCGAATCCTCCGTGTTCTTTAATAAGAAGCCTTCTGTTTTCCCATGTATTTTCTGGTGTTCCCCATGCGCACCAACCCCATTGAGATAAACAGACAGTGATCGGATAAAGAGGCTTCTTATTAAAGAAAACGGGGGATACGGGTAATTATAGAAAGCCGTACCGTATTTAGACAGGTGTGAGACTATAAGCACTTTGTTTGTGAAATCTGAATGTTGGTGTAGTTGTAGGGGGATAAATAAGTCACTCTGCCCGAACCCATGTAAACACAGGAACATGACGATCTGTGGTGGAAAAAGTACTCACATTTTCTACTTTGTAGCCTACTGTCATCTAGAATGGTGCTTGGATGTGGAGTGACGGTCGCAGAATGACCTTCACAGACTGGGGGAACGGAGAGCCCAACAACTGGAAGGGAGGAAAGCAGAACTGCATGGTGATGAACTGGTCAGGTAAGTGACAGCCTTTCAACAGAAAGTTTACAACTTCTTTAAAATAATAATAACAGCACCTTTAAAGGAGCTATAGTCAACTTTTTCTTGAAAAACAGATGCTAAAATAAAAATGTTTCGAAAATATTTTATAAAAAGAATATTGTGTTTCTTTTCAAAAATGACCACAAAAAGTGTAAAATAATGATAAAATAATAATTTTGGCCGTTGTCAGACTGACTTTGTTTACATCCCTCTTCTATTCTTTTATATGGATTCCATATAAAAGAATAGAAGCTCCTTTAAGTAACAACTCAATACAAACAGATGTTATGCTGTTGTGTGTTTTGCCAAGTCCCAGAAAAGACGTGCTGTGATTGGCCAGTACAGTCACTTTGTTGTAATTTAGTCAGGAGTTTAATGTTCAACTTTCTCCTTATCAACAGGCCAACACCTGTGGGATGACGAGTTCTGCCATTACAAGTTTGCCTCTGTCTGCAAAAAATCAGCTTGGCGCTGAATACCGTGCAGATTATGCCGTACAAACTGTGTGTGTTTCTGTGACTCCTAATATCTATATGCCTTGCAAAGCTAAAGTGCAGTAACACAAAAGATTTAAATATTTAAAGTGCTTCAATTCAGTCAGTCCAAAAGGCTTATCTGTATCTAAGTGATATTTAACTTTTTGTATATCCAGAGAAAAAATTTTACATTTGAGAAAAAAAAAAATATGTCATGTGTCCAAAGATAATAAGTTGCTGCACTTTGGCTTTACAACTTGTAACGCTGCTGATGGAATGAAGAGACAAGTGACAATAACAGCAGATGGACAGTGACTCTCAGTTGTTGTGGTGTAATTAACGGTGACATCAGGTCTTGTGTTGATAATGAGAGGAACATGAATGGCACGGATGGTTTGATTTAAGCAGCACATAACTTGCTTCAATTTCTTTACTTGCATCAATAAAATACAAAAAAAATATATACATTAAAATAATTCAATCTGAGTGGACCTCTGCTTTTTGGAGCCGTGGGCGGAGCCCATGGTCTCCCTCTGAGTGGCAATGTGTGTCCTGTCTCACCAGTGAGAACTGTCCCGTTGAGTTCGAACAGTACCTTTTATGACCACACATGTTAAGGGAGGGGCGCTGTTTTCAGGCCAGGCACACACACGCACACACACACACAGGGGGGAACACATAGAATCAAAAACATAGATCTGGAAGTGCTCAATTTCACGGCTCCACTTCGAACCAAGGTTTGATTTTTTATCTAGTATGCTGGCATGTGCACCTATACAGTATACTGCTCTTCAATCCATTAAGACCTGCATGAGTAAGCCTTGCCGAGCCTTGCCAGACCCATCTCCTGTTTCTGTAGCGTGAGGCAGCTTGACGTGCAAGTACAACCCCTGGACATGACACTAGTTATGTCGCAGGGACTTATCCCAAATCCAACCCTTGATGCTGTGTGCCAAGCAGGGAGGCACTGGGGTCCCATTTCCAGAGTCTTTGGTATGACCCGGCCGGGGATCGAACTCTGACCTCCCATTCTCAAAGTGGACACTGAGCTTGTAAATTAAGATCTGATGCCAGTTCTAAAAGTTTCATCTAAATCCTAATAATAACACTTTTGTTTGCTACTCTATATCAGTGGTCGTCAAAAATGTTCATGTCAAGGACCCCCAAAATTACATTTTGTATTTGCCCGCGGATCCCCATCTCACAAGCAAATATCATTTAATTCAGGAGTCTGGGAAGCAAAGCTGTTTTTTTTTTATTTTTAAAACCATTTTTAAAATTGTTCAACTATCCGTAGATCTATCTATCTTGTAGATCAGCTATTTCATTTATTTTTCAAATAGTAAAAATTAAGAAGAAAAAAGTTAAGGAATAAGGGGTAATGTGTATAAGGCCCAAGTCTATGATGAGAGGATCCTAAACATAACGTCTATAAAGGTGGATGGATGGAATTGAACATATATATATTTAGTAAAAAGCGAAGGGGATTAAATATTGATCGTAAATACGTTTGTATTATAATAATAATTAACAATCACAGCCTTTAAAGCAATGACTGTAAATAAGGACAACAAATTGTTTTAAGTGTGATGTACAGTGTCATGAATGAAACACTCATCTAAAGTAGCCATAAATCATAACTCTTGTAGAGGTCGCTTATATTGGGACGTTTAACTTCCCAATATAAGCGACCTCTACAAGAGTTATGATTTATGGCTACATCTAAACAAGTGTTTCATTCCTTTTATACCCTTTTGGAGCACTTGCTAGCTGCTAAGTCAGTGAGGGTGCAGGGCTTGAGGGCTGAAGACGGACATTGTTTGGGCCAGATTCACACAGGCTGCGAAGCTGTAATCTGTTTGACATTGTCGTCCATTTACAATATATTCAAAATATAATGTGCTTACGATGTACACTGTTAGTCAGACTTGGATCATTGAAAAACTGTGAGATCCAACAGCTCGTTTTAAGAGACTGATCTGTCATAAGCTCCACTTAGCCTATAGTGTGTTGTGAAAGGATTTATTTGTTTTCCTGTGTTCTTTCTTTGTGTTTTAGCCGGTCCAATGTAGCTCATTGAATGAGAAAACATTGGCAGTAGACATGTAGTTCTGTGTCTCTGCTGACATCAAGTGGATAAAGAACAGAACTGCAAACAGATGATATGGAAGACCATTTTTTACATTTTTTTACAATGGCAAGGCCCAGAATTAGGTGTTTATGATGTTTTCTCATAATTGTCTATAAAAAACCTCAGAATGAAGAATAATGCTATATCAGATGGAGAATTGAAAATATGAATATAAACCTTTGATGATACCTAATGCCAGACTTTTCTATCCAATTGCCTCATGCAACAGAAACAGGACTACAGCCTCTGACCTACGTATAGGCCTCATGGGCGACTTACCTTTACTTAAATCCTGTTCTTTATTTTCATCCGATGTTATAGAGTACATGGTTATTTATATATGCATAACTAAAGGACATCAAAAGTATCTTTCACATCTGAATAAACTATTTGTGATATCAAGACTAACTCATAGTATAATGTATACTGTGTGTATACTGTATACATAATGTGGAAAGCACATTTCTTGTTCTTTTGAGCATCTCTGCTACACTGTGAGATGCTGTGACCTTAAGACTGTTCCTGTCCTGGCGCACCCCTTGACTTTAGCTTCCAGCCATGGAAACCAAACAACCACGACCAGAACACAAACTTTCAGATGAGACTTGGTTGAGCTCGAAAGGTGCCAACTGCGTTAACATGTATTCAAAAGATACTATGCAGCCTATTGACATGTCGTCAGCTTCTTAAAATAATGCGGGACTGCCCCATAGGTCAAGCTCCCGTTGGGTCGAACAGCGTCGGCAGGTTAGATAATCATCCACGAGCGTCGGCAAGTTAGATAATCACCCGCGTCACGGTTACAGAGGTTAGGTTTAGGGTTAGGGTTAGAGTTAGTCATGGTTTTACTGAGGTTAGGATTAGGGTTTGGGTTAGAGTTTGGTGGTCGATCCAAAGGGTGTTCGACCTAACGACATGTTACCAAAATAATAGCCTACATCATTTTCCGAAAACAGAAAAACAGGTCCAAAACAAACAATATATTTCTTAATCACTTCAGCAACAACACTATATTACTATTGACATACAAATAACACTGCCTGTCAGTTATGTAAAATAAGAGGAATTACTTAGGCCAATTTCTATTTTGACTTTAATTATAAATCTGACTTTGAGGGTAATCAATACTCTTCCTGGTGTTTCTAACCATGATATCACTTTTTTGCTGTGCTGTTTGCTTATCAATCTGCTATTTACAGAATAATACCCCAAAATCTGGATAAACTGAAACAAATCTGAACAAACTCTATAAAGCCATGATGAACTGAAAATGCGTTTTTCAGGTTGGGATGCCAGTTTTATGCAATCCGTCAGGATAGGGAACTCTGTCAGGGTATAGATGAAACAAGTGCAATTAAAGTGATGACACAGAATATATATACAGATATATATTATTTTAAAATCTAAAATAAAAATCTCCTGATTAGGTGGAAATTTGTCGCCTAACTGAGCATTTCTTTTCTGTTTATTAAGGGTAGGAGAGACAGGAAGACCCCGGTTACTGAACAAACACTCTAGTCAGATCTGCCACATGTGATTGCCATAGGACAGGGGTCTTCAACAGGGGGTCCGGGACCCCTTGGGGGTCCTCAGAGTTACTACAGGGGGTCCTCCAAATATTTGTGTGATAGAAACTTTCTTTCTCCTTTTTTATATTAACCACTTGAACCCTAACGTGCATATTCTGAGAACTTTAGCAGATCTACAAGCTCACAACGCCGCGAGGCATTGTGAGCTTGTAGATCGGCTGTTTCGGCAAAGACGTTTGGTGTAGAGGGGAAAAAGAGCAGACTAAGTACAAAGTGAAAGCTCTAAGTTTAAAAAAGTATTGACGGTTCAAGTGGTTAAATATCTGAAAACACAAATTGACATGAATCCAAAATACACTGATGATTGTGCTGTTAAACGATGAAACTATATGGAATCCATGAACAGGTAAGTGGGGGTCCCTGCTTCATTTCTCTCTCAACTAAGGGATCCTTGGCCTGAAAACTTTGAAGACCCCTGCCATAGGAAATTGACAACATCCTGTCTGGAAACAGCACACAGACTGTATGGCTCAAAGGGACTGTAGTGCCTTGGACTGCTGCAGGTCAATCACACGCTGGCAGGGTGGGGCATGCACGCGCTTGCCCTTACAAAACAAATCATGTGAGATAGACACTTCCTGTTTCACAAATTGTTTGGTCCACTATAAAAGCAACACCCACACTAGCATGGGTTTCCTCCTCTATTGTCCTTGCTACGTTGTGCTCTCCTGTGTCCTGGGTAGGTGTACTCTGTGTAATGGTGAAACAGACACATGTCCTTCTCGATACTGACTCTTTTTGTTTTGTTACGCTTTTTGTTTTGTTTTGTTACTGCTGTCTGTGTTGTGCCTCCACGTGGGTGTTCAGTAGTAAATGATACAGAGACCATGACTGCCACTGCTGTTTTGTTATGTTATGTTTTATATTCATTTCAGTTATCTATTTGTTTTCTTTTAACGTCATAGTGGCTTTTGTTTGTTGACAGTAATTGTATTTCCCCCAGTAGCCTACTTAAGCGTCTCTGCACTGTTTTATGCTCTTACATTACTGTGAATATAGCCATCTTTCTGTTTCTCAGTGCTACAGGATTGGTAGCCTTCTGGAGGGGTTAGGTGGTTAGGATCACAGCGGTGCGTCCTTTCCCCCGCACCCCCTCGGGGACTGCCCGTAAGTCTGAAATCTCAGTAGTCCTACATCTCATTAGTCCGAATTTAGTTGGGGTTAGGTTTTAGGGTTAGGTTTAGGCATAGTTTTACTGAGGTTGGGTTTAGATTTAAGCATAGTATTTTTCACCAGGTTACATCACCAGATTGACTAATGGCATGTAGGAACAATGAGATTTCGGAACAATGCCATGCCCCTCACATTTTGGTATCTTGCACCCATTCCTCCTCTGTTTTTGCCCTAATTTAGTGAATGGCTTAGCCTAGCCTTAGCCTAGCCTTAGCCTAGCCTTAGCCTAGCCTATCTCCTAAACCATCCTGTAGTACTCCCTTTCCCTTGTTCTCACTGCGGTTGGAGTGTTTAGAGTATTGCTTATATTATGACTTTTAAGCTACTTGATACAATAAAGTCTTTTTACTAATTTTTGATTATTGAATAAACATTAATCTTGGGGGGAAATCCTTGTTTCTGTCCAGCTTTTATTGGCACACATGTATCAAGAACCTGTTAAGTTTTCAGTTAAGTTATATAATATAAAGGGTGTGAATTAAATATTCCAAACTAAAACCGGGCCATGGCCTGGCCACACTGTATTCTGACACATACAGTGAATACAGAAATACACTGTATGTATTCAGTACTTCTTAGCTGAAGTTGTTACTACTTGTTGTTACTACTTCTCTGACTTTCAGATGTACAGTATCTCTAACATGTCTGTTTCTTTCTAGAAGGAAATAATCTGCACGACCATGAGGAAGCTGAGTGTGCTTCTACTTCTCTGCGCTGTGATGGCCTTGACTGCTGTTGCTCCTGCTGAAGGTGTGTGTGTGGTTAGTGTCCACACCTAGGTCTCCGGAGGTCGCAGGTATGATTCACTGCTCCCCTCCCCGCGCGCCTTGTGCGAAGCACTGGGGGTCAGCTGGGTTAAGCTGAAAACTGAATTTCCCTTGTGGGAGGGCGTAGGTAAATTCTTCTTCAATTGTGTGTGGGGGTGTGGGTGTGTGTGTGTGTGGCGACCAAAAGTGAGAGCGAGCTACTTTCTTTGTTCCTGTGTACATTTTCACCACAGGGTCTGTAGTCGCAATCCCATAGCTTGGGTGAATGGCAAAGTGATTCAAACGGTTGACCTCAATTGTCTGTTGTATTTTCAGGACACTGTGCATCGTGTACTACAGAATGGCATGGAAGCTGTTACATCTTTCAAGCGGCTAAGATGACTTGGGGAGATGCAGAGGTATAGAATAAATAAACACACGATTGCATCTTGAACCTATGTTAATTTTGACAGCAATTTTTTTTTTGGTGTGTTTAGTCATGGTCTTTTGAGTAACATTTTATTTAGTTTTATTTTAGTCATCTGAAAAGTTGTAATTTTAGTAATATTTTAGTCACCTGAAAGGACTTAAGTCAACTAAGGCCAAATGTTGATTTTGTCAACAAAAATGTGTTTTGGCAGGCCTTTGTGGTGTCGCAATTGCTGATTTTACACTATGCTGAAAATAGTCTATCTACATGAACGTGTTATGAGCTTGTAGATGTGGGCAACACCCCAGCAAAAAATCTTTACTGGATCTCTTCTCCATAGTCCCTCCCTTGACAAAATTGTCAATATATTTAGTCTTAGTTTTATTATTATATGTGACAAAACACCAAAAGGTAGTCGACGAAAACTTTTCGTCACACTTTTAGTCAACAAAATGAACACTGTCTTGTATATTTTTATAGTATATGCATCAAAGTAGTAATTATTTGAATCATTTTCTTCTGTTTTGTTCTGTAGAAAGCCTGTCTGTCCAACGGTGGGAACCTGGCATCCATTCACAGCAAAACAGAATACAAATTCATCCAAGACCTGATACGTACCAAAACCAGTGGAATGCCTCACGTGTGGGTCGGTGGCTACGATGCAACTGGCACGGTAAGGAACCTTAACTCTTATGAATTGTCTGATAAAACAACGAAAAAATTACTCACAAGTTAAAAGTATAAATACACTGTTTCAAGTAGTTGAGTACAAAGGCATTGGCATCAAAATATGCTTAAAGTACCAAAAGTAGGAGTAAAGTGCTCATCATGCAGCATGCCCCATTACAAGTTTTCAAATGTAAAAAGTATGGTTGGCTACTTGAATAAATGGGGGGGCGCTCTCCATTCCGACATGCTGCCATTCAGACTTCTAATAGGCTCTATGCACAGCAGCCATTTTGGAGAGAAGTTGGATGTTCTTCCCACTTCCTTCAAAGGTGTTAACAATGATACTAATGAAGGCTCTGTTACATTTCATGTTGCACAGTGGTTCTCAAACCTTTTACGCCTGCATTTGGTTCCATTTGAACACTCTCAGAGAGTCAGAGTAACACCTTTTAAGGGGTCATTTGAAACCCCCAAGGAATCACAAGGATCCCTGGACCACACTTTGAGACCCCCTGGTGTAGCAGAGTGTTTCCACTGAGCCAACATGCACAATATCAGCACCCTGACTCTGTTTGAGCAGAATGGAACAGAGCCTTCATTAGTATTATTGGTAATGGTAACACCTCTGAAGGAAGTGAGAAGACCATCCAACTTCTCTCCAAAATGGCTGCTGTGCATAGAGCCTATTGTCTGAGTGGCAGCACTTCCATAGGGTTAGGTATAGGGTTAGTGTCGGAATGGGGGGGATGTCTGAAGAGCAGCATGTCGGAATGGGGGAACGCACCCGAGTAAATTTACTTTATTGCTTGTGTTTGACATGGCGTGAGATACTTGTGTAACACTCACTAGCATCGACTGTTTGGACACTTTTCATTTGGCAGTGCATTGATAAGTTGTGCTTTAAGTATTGCTATTTGTGTTGTGACACTTATGAACGTTGACTGCTTTTGACAATTTATGTACAGGCCTATAGTCTTCTTTTTTGCACCTTGCTCTTTTCACTGTACACAGTGGTACTTTCTTTTTCATACTTCTCTGTAACTTTGTAACCTTAAACTTCTGTGCTGCCCCTGGGCGACCGATTTCCCCCCTTGGGATAATAATAGTGTCTATTAGGGGTGTAACGATACATTTTAATAGCGATTCGATATACATCACGATACATGGTTGACGATACGATGCATGGACGATATTGTTTCATTCATGGCGATACGATACGATTCGCTTCAATGATTTAAAATCAATATAGTAACTATTTAGCAAAGAAATTAAATCTGTGTGAAAGGTGTGTGTATAGTGCAGGTTTTTAAGGGAAACATGTATTATTATGGATATAAATAAGTAAACAAAGTGATTTTCTGCCAAATACATGGACATTGTATATTGACAAACCTGCACCTTGACACGAACCCAGAGATTACACACATTTATCGATAGATCAGTGTAGCTATATGGAATGGAAAAGTAATTAAACCCCTCTTCATTTTTTCTTCTTAAAAATGCTAAATACAATGCCAAAGTAGGTAGTATCGATACAATCGATTCTTTGCACTGCCGATACGATACGATACAAAATAAAACTATACGATTTTAGCTGTTTTCCTTTCGATATACTTCGATTTTTTTAAGTTCAAAAGAAAAACGGTATTTCAATACAGTTACTATATCGTTACACCCCTAGCATCTATCTATCACACTACACACTGTACCTTCAGTGAGTTGTTAAATGGTAACAATATTATATTATTTACTCTAGAATGGTGCTTGGATGTGGAGTGACGGTCGCCGAATGACCTTCACAGACTGGGCAGCGGGAGAGCCCAACAACTGGAATGGAGGAAAACAGAACTGCATGGCCATTAACTATTCAGGTACGTAAGTCACAACCTTTCAACAAACCTTTTTAACAACAACAAAATATAATAATAATAATAACTAACAGCACCTTAAGTAACAACGTGCTGTGATTGGCCAGTACAGTCACTGTGATGTAATTTAGTCAGTGGTACTTTAATGTGGTCTTTAATTAATGTTCAACTTTCTCCTTCTCTTTATATAACAGGTCAAAACCTGTGGGATGATGACGGCTGCCATCTCAAGTATGCCTCTGTCTGCAAAAGAAGAGCTTAGAGCACTGAATAACATGCAGATTATGTCGCACAAACTGTTTGTTTCTGTAATCCTAACTCCTAATCTATGCCCTGCAAAGCCAAAGTGCAGTAACTACACAACATAATCAAACTAATAAAAAGTCTTTAAAGTGCTTCAATTCAGTCAGTCCAAAAGGCTTATCTGTATCTAAAGTGATATTGCACTAATTGTATGTCCGGAGAAAAAATAAAGAACATTTGAGAAAACAATAATGAAATAACTCAGTCTGAGTCATTCAGAGGATTTTTTTTTTTATGCTGGTCCGCTGTCATGTCCCCCCCTGGACATGACGCCAGGGCCGTATTAATGTCAAACTGGGCCCTAGGCACAGGCTGACTTTCATAAGTCATATTCATTTCATAATACTAGAAGCTCGGCCACCCGAGCGTCTAGTCGGCGCCCTGGCCAACTCGGGAACAATGTAAATGGGGAATGAATGCCCCACCCTTTAATGCAAACCCCATTATACCTGTTGTCATAGGATCTTTTTTGACCATCTGTTTGCATGTGTCCATTTATGCCCATATATGGAGATATCTGTCTGTCTACGTCCATTTTATGCCCATATATGGAGATCTCTGTAGGACCCGTTTTGACCATCTGTTTGCCTGTGTCCATTTATGCCCATATATGGAGTTGTCTGTCTGCGTCCATTTTATGCTTTGGCTAATATAATGTAAATCACTCCCCATCAGCTCATATGTAAACACTACAGCGCTCTACCCCCAATACAATTTTAAGGTATTTGGACTTTACTTGAGTATTTCCGATTTATGATTATTTCTACTCCACTAATGTACATCAGAGGCAACATTTTTACTTTTACTTTTACTTTCTCCACTACAATTATTTGAAAAGTTTAGTTATTAGTAGTAGTCTTCTTTGTAGATTCTGATAGTTATTAGAAAACATGCAACAACTAGCCTTATCAATCTCAAAGAGGGAAAAACGGCGCCCTCTCTGTTTTGTTCCTAGTGTAGCTCTAAATCTGTTCTTGAGTGATTACAGCATTATATACATTTCAGATATTTGAAAATAGCCGATCTACAAGCACACAATGCATCTCAATGTGACGCTTCTCAGTAGTTTGTCTTTCAGTTTTGTCTTGCATGCATTTGTCTTGGGTGCAAGACAAAAATAGATTAGTCAAAGAGTAACGGTCAGAAGGGTCTGTCATACAGTTAAGATTACTCTGAGCACTGGTTCTCAACGTGGGGTCCGGGGACCATCAGGGGGTACAAATGGGCCCTTACAGGTCTGTAACTCTGAGAGGGTTCAAATATGACCAAATGGACCTGTGCTCCCAGAGTTAAATTAACACTAGCATCATATCGTATCTTATCTTATCTTAGCAGAAATACCATTAAAGATGCCATACATAGTAAAAGTTCCCATGTTATTTGCATAATAAACTGCTCATGTGGATTTAAAAATAATAACATTGCATTCCGACTCCAGCAGTTTCTCCAGTCATTTTTTTTTAATTAGACCATTTTTAAGTGTATTGATTTATACAGTATACTATATATTATAAGACTTCATATCATCTACAGAATAAGTGAACATCATTCAGAGAAAGTATAGAAAGTATCTAGTTGCTGTTCACTTCAATGATTCAAGATACAGTATGAATCTTTGTGGCATTTAAAAAGTTCAACATCCAAATATAATTCTCCTGATTTTGGACACGGATGAAAAGGCTGAATTGAGAGTCCATTTTGAGACACCATTTTATCAGTCTGGCTAGCCATCGTCAAAGAAAAGGGAAAACGGCGCACTCTGTTTTATTCCTTTTCATTTGAGCATTAGATAGTCTGTTCTTGAGAGACTATATACCATTGTATTGACATTGCTGGAGGTGAGAGAACTGAAGAGAGGCCAGAGAATTTGTGCATAACATTACATTTGCAAAAAATGTACTACGTTAATTTGCGTGGCAATCATCCTGCCGGGATTTTATTTCTCGTTAATGACTGCTCAGCCAGGCATTATTCCTTACACCAGTGGTTCTCAACCTTTTCAGGCTGCGACCCCCAAAATAATCATATTTTAACTGGGGACCCCCCACCCTGACGAGCACTAAGAGTTGAGGCATGACATTTTGTATAACACAGTTCGATTGTGAAAATAGCAGATCTACATGCTCACAACGCCTCGCAATGCAAGGCATTGCATGTGAGCATGTAGATCAGCTATTTTCACAACTTCTGCCTCTAATATTTGACAAGTTGGCCAATGTTTAATTTGTCATTTTAGAGGGATTAAAAATTGTCAATTTAGAAATGTGCAGATTCTCTCTATACACTTAAACTTAAGGTTGGCTTCTTTACTGTTGAGTGAGAAAACAATGTTGCACATTAAGTTAAAAATCATCTGGGGACCCCCCAAAATAATTTGGGGACCCCCCCTGGGGGTCCCGACCCACAGTTTGAAAACCAATGCCTTACACAACTTCATTAAGCGTCCCGCGAAGCTTGGCCAATGTGGGATGGGCCGCAACATATGTCGTACATACAGTACAGTACAGTACATAGACACAGTCAGATGGTCATACTACTGCAGCATCAGATCAGACGCATTAAACGTAGCATGTCCACAAGCTCCAAACATTTGAGCTTTAGATCTGTTACTTTTGCTATTTTTTTAATTTGAATCCCCGAAAACGAACCGTTTCGGACATTTTTTGTTTTGCTTGTACACTAGGAACAAATAGGCAGGGTTATCTCACCATCAACACACTCCTGACGCAGGCTAATGTTACTGATCTGGCCTCGAAATTTACACATAAATGTAACGTGATCATTATGTGTTGCATACAATTTCTTTTGTTGTGAATACGAAAGTTGAATCTTGTTCCGGTTCATATCTTCCTCAGGGTTCTGTAATGGATTAAAGACAAGAGAGATGAAATCAATACACGATGAGCTGCTTGAAAATCACATGGCAAATAGTCATTTTGAAAACATTTGGGATATTACAGTATGAAATGGCATAGGTCCATGCCATCCGCGCACAGCCTGTGATGCGGCGCAAACGATGACATTTCATTATTACATTTGTTTCAATGAGACCACCCCTCGGGTTCGCAGAGTCTCTATTTGAGCCCCCCCCCCCCCCATGTTGACCACAAGACTAACTGCTCTGGCAACGCAATGGTGAGCTTGTAAAATGTGTGGTTAGAATTATGCACACGCACAGTGACAATTGATGTTGCTTCAGTGATTGTTCTATCAAACTTTAAAATAAACAAACATTGTCAGGTAAACTATATGCCATAAAACATCAGGTAAACTATATGCCATAAAACATACCACACTGCTGAATCCCTTGCCAACCATAGCTGTCACAGAAAGCTGGAAGTCTTTCTTGAAAACAGCGATAGATGACCCTTTCCCCGTATTTGTACTCCATCTTTGGATTCTCAATCTCAGCATTTGGAATATTAGGTTTTGTACATTTAATTCCTGTAAGAAAATAAACGGTATGAAGAGGTCAGCACACTAACTGGATATTTGTATGCCAGCTCACACACCGGCTTCGACTGCTCTCTTCGCATTCAATCCGACTTTTTCACCATTTCTCAGACGTTTGAATGCAGAGAGTATGCACTGGGTATCCACGGAGGAGTATCCACGGTATCCTGTTCTCCGTGCACTTTGAAGTACGCATGCGCCGATATCTCTCGCCTTGAATATTATTCCCCTCAGGGGAATCGAACCCAAACCGTGGGTTTGTTGCATCCGTGCTCTACTGACTGAGCTAATGAACGGATGATGTGACTCCTTTTTTGTGCATTTATCTTTGACGTGGATAGTGGGGTAGGCGTGGATAGTGAGGGACTGAATATTTACTATTCTGTCCATAACGGCACATAACTCGGTAACGCGGCTGAGTGGGATTGGGCGCCGTTCCCACCGCTCGTCGCGGCAACTCGGCTCGCTAGCGCTCGCCTCGGTGGCGACTCACGGGGGTCATCGGCGCCCAATACCGCACCGCTCCGTCGGGGTCTGTGGCGTGGGGCGTTACACCGGGGAACAGAGCATACTTGGCATCTGGTTCGAGGCTGGGATTCACCTCAGGTTTTATTTTTGCGCTCCTCTGAGGTTGACCACTAGATGTCGACATTTTACTACTAATATCTCTGCATTGGTGAGATATTGGATACTGGATATCCAAGTATCCTGGATACTTTCTGCATTGAAGAGTCTGAAAGCACGTGAATATTTCGCATTAAGTGCGTTGATATCATTCGAACCAGGTGGCTCACACACAGATTGTGTCACCATCACAATACCTTCACACAGTGGTTTTGGTTCCCACCCATCTCTTGTGCAAGTGGCAGTATTTCTGACATCTGTGGACTTGTATCCTCTTCTACATGTATAACGTATAGTGTTACCCAGCTTCCACGTTTGTCCGTTAAAATCACTAGTCCAATCCACGGCAGTTTCAACTCTCGGATTGAAACATATTATTTCTTGATGAGAAAGAATTACATGTTAGTGGAAATAATTTGGAGTAAACCAAGTAACTATCAAAACCTCCACCGGCTGTCAGTCAGTCTGTCCGTCACGTCACGTCATGTCACACTTTTGCCCTACTCATATCTCTGCCACCGTTGCCCCTATCCATGCCAAACGTTGCACACACACTCCTTGGCTGCCAAACCACAACTTTCACCCCATCATTTCTCACTCGGCTCTCTTCTAGCACCACCATGAGGCCGATTCTTGCAAAACACATTTTTGGACACTGCTCCTACAGATTTTGCCCTAAAATCACACAAAGCGGTACACAGTATGTCTAGAGCAGTGTTTCTCAAACACTGCAGTACGCGGAAGGTAGGCTACTGCAGGGGGTACTCAAGATAATGCCCCCCAAAAAGTGAAAAATAGAAGTATAAATCATGATACTATTATTCATAGTTAAATAATTAACAATTATTTCTAATTCAACAAGTGAATTAGAAGGAGAAACAACATTTACTGTTATGTTTAAGCATGACATTTGGAGAAACGTGTTGTGAGCCTGACAGTTGCTAACCCAAATGGTACCAGGCAACTGGTATGTGTTTGAATGTTGTTTGAATGTAATGTTCCATTTGGGAACATAGAAACTGGACTGAAATGTTATTGCCACAGTGTTGAAACTCTCACTCCCTTTTTTATTTTTTGTGATGTTATATTATTGAAAAGCGGGGTTTTGAAGTTGGGAAAATGTTGTTGTCGGGTAAAGGGGGTACTGGGATTCAAGAATCAGCGAAAGGGGGTACTCAAGCCAAAAAAGATTGAGAAACACTGGTCTAGAGTCATGTCATCAACATGTATCTGTATATATCTGTATGTATCTGAATAATAAAACTATCATTTAACAATCACTTTTCCTTGTGTAGCACAAACACTCATTCAGTACTGTACCTTCACATACAGGGGATGATTCCCATTCTCCAGTATCAAGGCAGGTAATAACTTTAGTGTCTTCACTAGGGCTGCCAATAAAGTAACCACTGTCACATGTTACTGTTACTGTATCACCAGGTGAGAATTGACGCCTGGCATCAGGTTCATAACGGGTTCCTGGGACTCTAGTCAGTGGACATGTCTCAGCTGAAAAAAAAAAAAAAAAAGTTATATATATATATATATATATATATATATATATATGATAATAACAATCATGCGTTATGAGTTAGGTTTGTTACAATACCAGTAAGACTCCCTAATCAGGAGATAAGTGACCGTCAGGTCGCATACACAAACTTTTGGCAATCGTAGCCAATCAGGAGGGAATATGGGAAATGGGACAGATCCATGTTGATGACTTTAGAGATACTGTGTACCGCTTTGTGTGATTTTAGGCCAAAATCTGTAGGAGCAGTGTCCAAAAATGTGTTTTGCAGGGTTTGCATATAATTGAAAAACATACTAAGTTACTCATTCTCAATAAGACAATAAGATACTCACGGACACGGACACACAATGGTGTAGGAATCCATTCTGCTCTGATACCCACTTTTGTACATTTTGGTGGCATTGGATGAATAGGTTTGAACTTTCGATCACACCTAAACCTCAGCGTTTGATCTTCATTATACAGAGTGGTATTGCCAAGCACGTTTCCATTATCAATCCGTGGTGGTGGTGCACATAATATGAGCTCTGTTGACAAACACACACAAAATACCAATCCACAGTATATATGATAGTATGAGGTATTGGATATATTTTGCAAATGTACAGTGCTTAAGTGTGTAGGCCTATACATTCATGTTTAAATGTGTTTAATTAAGGCAACTTTTTTCACCAACCTATGTGTAAGTCAAAATGCACATGTACTTTAGTATTATTTACAATGAATATAATGAAAGTTAGACAGTAGCTAGTTATAATAGAAGGCCAATGCGTGCAATTGTATGACAAAAAGTTGATTGTTTAATAGGAAGGATGTTTTGGCCAGCCTTGTTGCCTTGGCCAGCCTTGATTATATAAAACACAACAGATTACAACATACATTTTTAAAGAAAGAATAGAGACTTACTACGGCATTTGACGTTTCCAACCCATCGACCATTCACACAGGTACGACTTCCACCTTCCAGGATGTAGAAGTTCTGGCAGACATATTCAACCGTCTCACCGTTGTCATACTGGGATTTTAGCGAGTGTTTGAGGTCTCCATCTTCAAGGTTTGGTGGTTGTCCACAGTGGTTGGATTCTGCAGTACAGGGACATGATCAAAAACAACATTGACTCTTACAGTGCTATGGTTTTAAGCAAAAAATTCCACAATATCTCTATTTTTGAGCGGTGGTCACAACGCTCCTATACGTGGCCGTGTGTGTGTGGGTCTGTCTGTCTGTCTGTCTCTGTGTCTCCGTGTCTGTCTGTCTGTAGCCTGCAGTAACCTTTTCTGACCACACATGTTAAGGGAGGGGCGCTGTCGCGCGCACACACACACACACACACACACACACACACACACACACACACACACACACACACACACACACACACACACACACACACACACACACACAAGAGTGTGATTTTTTTTATTTAGTTTTTAGTTTTTCCTGGTTTGAGCACACACTCACTCCACACACACTGTTTTCCAACCAGACAAACAGATATCAAAAGAAAGGATTTTTTACCTGAACAAATTGGAAATTCATCACTCCAGTTTCCATTCGCTAGACATTCCATCTCTACGGACCCTTGAAGATACAGTCTACCGGAGCACCGAAACTGTAACTTGTCGCCTTTCCCTGGTGAGGGCTGGTGTTGGTTTGTTATACTCAAATTGGCAGGCAGTTCTGGAACTTCACAAGGAACTGTTTCGGGGGACATGTTCATCAATAAAAAAATTAAAATATTGTATTTACAGTATATGAACAGTACGGAAGAGAAGAGGTGATCTGGAGCCATAAGATATAAGACATGATGACCACAAGACAAACTGCTCTGGCAACGCAATGGTGAGCTTGTAAAATGTGTGGTTAGAATTATGCACACGCACAGTGACAATTGATGTTGCTTCAGTGATTGTTCTATCAAACTTTAAAATAAACAAACATTGTCAGGTAAACTATATGTTTTTAAAATAAACAAACATTGTCAGGTAAACTATATGCCATAAAACATACCACACTGCTGAATCCCTTGCCAACCATAGCTGTCACAGAAAGCTGGAAGTCTTTCTTGAAAACAGCGATAGATGACCCTTTCCCCGTATTTGTACTCCACCTTTGGATTCTCAATCTCAGCATTTGGAATATTAGGTTTTGTACATTTAATTCCTGTAAGAAAATAAACGGTATGAAGAGGTCAGCACACTAACTGGATATTTGTATGCCAGCTCACACACAGATTGTGTCACCATCACAATACCTTCACACAGTGGTTTTGGTTCCCACCCATCTCTTGTGCAAGTGGCAGTATTTCTGACATCTGTGGACTTGTATCCTCTTCTACATGTATAACGTATAGTGTTACCCAGCTTCCACGTTTGTCCGTTAAAATCACTAGTCCAATCCACGGCAGTTTCACCTCTCGGATTATAACATATTATTTCTTGATGAGAAAGAGAATTACATGTTAGTGGAAATAATTTGGAGTAAACCAAGTAACTATCAAAACCTCCACCGGCTGTCAGTCAGTCTGTCCGCCACGTCACGTCATGTCACACTTTGGCCCTACTCATATATCTGCCACCGTTGCCCCTATCCATGCCAAACGTTGTACACACACTCCTTGGCTGCCAAACCACAACCTCCACCCCATCATTTCTCACATGGCCCTCTTCGAGCGCCACCATGAGGCCGATTCTTGTAAAACACATATTTGGACGCTGTTCCTACAGAGTTTGCCCTAAAATCACGCAAAGCGGTACACAGTATGTCTAGAGCAGTGTTTCTCAAACACTGCAGTACGCGGAGGTAGGCTACTGCAGTGGTTCTCAACCTGTGGGTCGGGACCCCCAGGTGGGTCACCAAATTATTTTGGGGGGTCCCCAGATGATTAACCTATTATAATGTGCAGCAGTGTTTTCTCACTCAACAGTAAACAAACCATCACAAGTGGATAGAGGGTATCTGCACATTTCTAAAATGACAATTTAAGGACTTTTTAATACCTCTAAAATGAGAAACATTGGCCAAATTGTCAAATATTAGAGGCAGAAATAGTGAAAATAGCCGATCTACATGCTCACAACGCCTCGCAACGCGAGGCGTTGTGAGCATGTAGATCTGCTATTTTCACAATAGAACCGTGTTATACAAAAAGTAATGCCTCAACTGTTAGTGCTCGTCAGGGTGGGGGGGTCCCCAGTTAATATACAATTCTTTTGGGGGTCGCGGTCTGAAAAGGTTGAGAACCACTGGGCTACTGCAGGGGGTACTCAAGATAATGCCCCCCAAAAAGAAAAGAATAGAAGTATAAATCATGATACTATTATTCATATTTAAATAATTAACAACAAGTGAATTAGAAGGAGAAACAACATTTACTGTTATGTTTAATCATGACACTTGGAGAAATGTGTTGTGAGCCTGACAAGTTGCTAACCCAAATTACATGGTACCAGGCAACTGGTATGTGTTTGAATGTTGTTTGAATGTAATGTTCCATTTGGGAACATGGAAACTGGACTGAAATGTTATGGCCACAGTGTTGAAACTCTCACTCCCTTTTTTATTTTTTATATTATTGAAAAGGGGGGTTATCATTTACCAATTTATGGTTTTAATTGAAGTTGGGAAAATGTTGTTGTCGGGTAAAGGGCGATTTTTGCTAAACACATTTTTGGACACTGATTTGGCCTAAAATCACGCAAAGCGATACACAGTATCTCTAAAGTCATGTCATCAACGTGGATCTGTCCCATTTCACAAATAGATAGATAGAATATAATAAAACTATCATTTAACAATCACTTTTCCTTGTGTAGCACAAACACTCATTCAGTACTGTACCTTCACATACAGGGGATGATTCCCATTCTCCAGTATCAAGGCAGGTAATAACTTTAGTGTCTTCACGGGGGCTGCCAATAGAGTAACCACTGTCACATGTTACTGTTACTGTATCATCAGGTGCATAGGCGGCGGGTGAGCCAAACGTTTGGCGAGGCTGCACCCCGCCGAACCCCCCCCCCCCCGGTGGAGGGGGGGCGCGCCTCCACCGGCTGTGTCAGACACTGCCTCCATGCCATTTATATACAAGAATACAGCGACCCAAACAGTTACAGACCTATCTGACACAATGACAACAATCTGTAGGTCTACACAATAGACAACAGTATGCACACACATCACATCTTATGCAACCAAATTACGCACGGTGACGGCGCAGCCGCGCGCGCGCGCGCACACACGCACGCACACACACACACACACACACACACACAATTATCCTGTTGATACAGGCTTTCAGCTGCGCGATAGAGAGGAGAAGTCCTAACAGTTGACTGTTCAGGCAATAATACTCACAGATGAAGTGTTCCACTTCCAGAATCAGAAAGTATCCGTGATGATGATAATATCATTGTATAGTTTCCTCGCTGGCGTAATTGTCCAATGTCGACGTCATGATTAATGCCTTTGTTTGCTTGTGCATCGCTGCCTGTCTCATTTGAAAGTGTCTGTGGTATATTTTAGTTGATACAAATTACAAAAGGTTTTGAAAGTGCGCGGTCCACTGCAGCCATCATCACTACACTTCTCACTAAACGTAAACAAAACAACATTGTCTGTCTGTGAATGCTCTTCCTGTTGTCCTTCACAATAAAGTGTCCCCCTTTACTTCTTCCCAATGCGTGACATTTTACTCAGAAAAATAACACGAAATAGGTGTAAGGCGCTCTACAGACGGACAGCGGTTGCCGCCGGGGCTCCCGCTTGGATCTGCGAGGAACACGCCGCGGTGATACACAAACACACTCGCTCTTTGAGTAAACGCTGCGCGGTATTTCACAAAGATGAACACAATCCATCTCTCACCGCCCGCGTACGCATGCACAAACGAGCACGCTCGCGGGGATTTTCACGGGACTGCGCCCGCTTGCCTCGCCGCCTCTAAACTTCGCTGCGCGGACGAAATAGCCGCCCGCCTCTCATTGAAAATGAATTACTAGCAGGCGGTGACCGCGTACCGTCTGGAATCCCCTTAACAGAGGCAGCGCGATGACGGTCAGGCAGGTTCATTTGGACTGAGACTGACTGTCAGTCGGAGGCTGACGGCCGGGCCCCCGCGGTTCATATATTATATAATTTGCAAAATACCCAGCGTAGCATTTGGGAAGGCACAGCCTCCCCTGGCCTTATTGACCCGCCGCCTATGATCAGGTGGGAATTGACGCCTGGCATCAGGTTCATAACGGGTTGCTGGGACTGTAGTCAGTGGACATGTCACAGCTGAAAAATAAAAACATATATAATAATAATAACAATCTAATGCGTTATGAGTTAGTTTGTTACAATACCAGTAAGACTCCCTAATCAGGAGATAAGTGACCGTCAGGTCGCATACACAAACCTTTGAAGGCAATCGTAGCCAATCAGGAGGGAATATGGGAAATGGGACAGATCCATGTTGATGACTTTAGAGATACTGTGTACCGCTTTGCGTGATTTTAGGCCAAGATCTGTAGGAGCAGTGTCCAAAAATGTGTTTTGCAAAAATCAGCCTGATGGTGGCTAGAAGAGGGCCATGTGAGAAATGAGGTGGAGGTTGTGGTTTGCCATCCAAGGAGTCTGTGTGCAAAGTTTGGCATTGATAGGGCCAACGGTGGCAGAGATATGACTAGGGCAAAAGTGTAACGTGACGGACCGACATACTGACAGACTGACTGACTGATAGACAGACTGACAGCTTTTCATAGTAACTGCGACCTGACGATCGCAATAAATAGGACCATGATTCTTCATATATTTCACATATATATATATATATTGTGGTGTCTCGCTACGGGGAACGCCGCCAGGTAAGCACATCACCAGAGAGAGAGAGTGGCACGGAGGGAGAGCGAAGCCAAGAGGACCGCACCTACCGCTGGGACGCGTCATTGATGGACGGTACCTCCCTTCATTCATGCTTCATCAGCTTGATGCCGCCGCACCTGTGATAGCCGGCCGGGATGAGCACCACACCTAAAAGCGCTGCCAGCGCTTGCTCTCCCTCAGTCTCTCTCTGGTTCTCCGACAAGCTAAGACGTGCAAACTGGCGGTAAGAGCGAGCCCACCACTATTTCCCATTATTGTTTATTACGAAGTACTTTACTGACATTGCCTTGTCCTCCTCCCTATAGGCAACTACGGAGCGCCCATAATGTGGACCATGGGCAAATAGGCAAACAAAGAAACGCATGGCAAGGAGCGAAGAACCCTGCCTGATACCTACCTCTCTGGCCCTACTCTAAGGCCGCGCTCACACATGTGCGTCACGCACCATCATCTTATCGTCTGAGAATGGCCACTGGGAGCGCCGTACTAATGCATTGTCAATGGAAGGTTGTTTGGTTTTTTGTCGTTGCCGTGTCTCAAGCTCAACCGCAGCCTGTACGCTCTTGAAGAGACACGGCAACGACAAAACACCAAACAAACTTGCATTGAGAATGCATTAGTACGGCGCTCCCAGTGGCCATTCTCAGACGATAAGATGATGATGCGGGACGCAGATGTCTGTACGGCGCCTAAGTCCCTAACCCGCAACGTTGACTTACCTGGCTCGGCACAGGAAGAAAAGCCGGTTTCAAAAAGGGACATTGACATTGTTATTTAACAGTTATTATTCTCCTTTTACCATTTGTTGTTTATTGTTTATCCTTAAGAAAAGTAACTACTAAATAACGGTGCATTCCTCCCCGTTTGGCCTGAAGCCTCTGCAAATAACCCTGTGTTCATATTGATTTAAATAAATATAGCCTGTGGGCTTTGCACCATACCTTTGTTGTGTCTTTGTTGGGAACTTTACACCACAAAATATATATATATATATATATATATATATATATATATATACATTTTTATATATATAATTGAAAAACATACTCACTAAGTTAATCATTCTCAATAAGATACTCACGGACACACAATGGTGTAGGAATCCATTCCGCTCTGATACCCACTCTTGTACATTTTGGTGGCATTGGATGAATAGGTTTGAACTTTCGATCACACCAAAACCTCAGCGTTTGATCTTTATAATACAGAGTGGTATTGCCAAGCACGTTACCATTATCAATCCGTGGTGGCGGTGCACATATGAGCTCTGTTGACAAACACACACAAAATACCAATCCACATATGATAGTATGAGGTATTGGATATATTTTGCAAATGTACAGTGCTTAAGTGTGTCTATACATTCATGTTTAAATGTGTTTTTTCACCAACCTATGTGTAAGTCAAAATGCATATAATGTACTTTAGTATTATTTACAATGAATATAATGAAAGTTAGACAGTAGCTAGTTATAATAGAAGGCCAATGTGTGCAATTGTATGACAAAAAGTTGATTATTTAGTAGGGAAGAGGAAAGGAGAAGTTTAGAAATGACTATAGCCTAAATAATTATAGCAGAGTACCTTTGCATGATGGAGCTTGGTTACTCCAACATCACACCTGAGACCTAGACCTATAGACCCTAGATTTAACATGTTTTCCATCATTATTCACAATGTTTTACAAATAGATTGATTGGTAATACTTACTTTCACATTTAGAACTTTGATGATACCAGCCATCATCCATGCACCTTAATCTGAAGAATCCCACGAAGCCAGCATTACAACTCACCTCGACTTTTGTTCCAGGGGCATAGGACGAGGCCAGACCAGATGTGTTTAAATTTGAGTCATAATGGGAACTGCTTAAAAAGTCTGCAAGCTTACAATCTGAACAACGAAAAGAGAAACATTCATCATATGTTGTGCCGATTTGACTAATTTGTACAGTTGACAACCTTGTATGTCCAAAACCATTTTATTCATTTTAAAAACGATGTTCAATTGTGAAAAAGTCGATCTACAAGCACACGCCTCCCACTGTGAGGCGTTGTGTGCTTGTAGATCTGCTATTTTCACTAGTCTTGTGCGACAGTATGTATGATGAAGCAGAGCTTTTCTTTACCAAAACATGTACACATTTGAAACTTGGAGATACAAGGTTTCTGCCCGACAGTGACGAAATGACGGTAATAATAAAATAAAATCAAAAACTCAAAACATTTATTATGATTTAGAAATGAGAAAGGGCTTACCTTCAGCAGTCACTGCGTTCAGGGTATTTATCAATATGAAAAGGAGACCCCTTTGCGTTATCACATGCATTTTTGCACATGAAGACTAAACTGTGAGAACAGTGGACTATATGAGGAAAATGATTGCTCAGTGATTTACAGAAATGCGTTCTGTTCCCTCCACCACAAGGCAGGGATTAAATATGGAAGTTACAACACACTCCCTTATATGGCTTACTGGCATATAGTCAGAGGTTGTGAACTGTGATGAAGTCAGCAGTTTTGATTGGCTGAGGGAGTGGAATGTTTCAACACACAGGACTTAATTTTTGGTTCGTAGTACATCATTAATACACATATTATCTAAATAAAGACACATAATAAAAAGCCACGAGTTAGTGTTATTCAATATTGCTAATTATGTACAGTGAGATTTTTCTCTACAATTTAATTGCAGTCACTGAGGTATTTCATGATCGTGTGCATTCCAATTTTGATTGTTTATTTTTGACTGACTAAACAGTATTCCCGTAAAGGTTCTTCTCCTGGTAATCATTTGCAGTAATCAATTAAGCAAACAAATCAGTTTGTGCTTACCCCATAAGAAAGAGCACATTTCCCAATCTTGAGGTCATCCAAAAAGAAACACCAAAACACTGCATCATAAGAAACAGTTGTCATGTTATGAACATAACAGACAGTCGGCCTATAGCAAAATCTGATTGTTAAGCAGAGGAATGAGCTCTGTGCCAAAGACATTTTCTTAACAGGTGACTGAACTAACAATGCTGAGCCTGTCGCAGTGGTTGAAAGTAACTAGATTTACTTATTAAAGTACAATTTTAGAGGTATTCGTTCTTTATTTAGGTATTTCCAATTTCCGATTTCCGAACATTCCAATACTCCACTACATCTCGGATCCAAATATTGTACTTTTACTTCACTACATTTATTTGAAAACTTTAGTTACTAGTTATTTTGCAGATATAAATGATATTATAAAACATTTATAAACCACTTTATCCCTATTTTATACCTTGGCTATTTGAAAATCTATAAGCTCACAACGTGTCATGACGCGATGTGTTGTGAGCTTGTAGATCTGCTATTTTTAAACATTTTCTACTTTTACTTTTGGCTTTAAGTACATGTTGATGCCAACACTTGCATACTTTTACTCAAATACATTTTGAATTCAGGCCTTTCCTTGTAAGGCTGAAGCCACACCAAAGTACCTATAAGGGGGGATTCCCCATTCCGACAATGCATTTCAATGAGAACAGAGTGTTTTCATGCCAGTAGAGGAGTTCTGCAAAAAAACGCTCCATTCTCATTGAAATGCATTGGAGGAATGGGGAATAGGTACTTTGGTGAGGGTGAAGCCTAACAGAATATTTCTATACTGCAGAATCCATGCCGTGTGCCACATCTCCAGTATTGAATAGATAATGTTCTGTGTGGTATCAAGCACTGAAAATAGTCTGCTTTTCACCTAAGGCCCTTTTAGAAA
Source organism: Nannobrachium achirus (assembly GCF_963921795.1). Classification (NCBI taxonomy): domain Eukaryota; kingdom Metazoa; phylum Chordata; class Actinopteri; order Myctophiformes; family Myctophidae; genus Nannobrachium; species Nannobrachium achirus. The sequence goes on along the minus strand of NC_137821.1, from coordinate 13,494,937 downwards.
TTTCAGCCCCTGCCTTTTTAACATTCTCTGCACGTCCCTGCCTGAGGATTTAAGAGGTTAAAATCTGGGCTTTGACATGACCATTCTATTAGCCTCCATTTGTTTTGTTTTCAACATTTATTTTATTGGTGTGTTTGTATGTCGAAAAGATCCACTAATCATTCAGCCTCAGCTCTCTGACGGATGGACTTTGTGATTGAATTATCTGATCGGTGTATTTATGGTACTGTGTTGATAAACTGGGCAGGTTGTCAGGCAGCAAAGCATGCTTTTATGTTCTCACCAAACAAGTGCCTGCCATGGTGGCCAAATTCATTGGTTCAGTAAAAGTATTAAGACAGATGCAAAAGGCAATGAAAGTGATGACACGTGGAGTGGAATTCTAGCAAATGTAAATGCACAGATTGCAACCATCGTTGGGCACAAAGTCAAACATGGGTGACTAATCATTAAATCTAATATTACTAAAGACTAAAAACAGTTTTACTGATGACCAGGTACATTTTTTTCTTTTTTTTTTTAGATTGGAAAGTAATACATAAATAAACTGGGCAGGTTGTCAGGCAGCAAAGCAGCCATAAACCACCTGCATGCTTTACAGTTGTATGTTTTCACCAAACTAGTGCCTGCCATGGAGGCCAAATAAACTCTGATTCAGTGAAAGTATTAAGACAGATGCTAAAGGCAATGAAAGTGATGACATGTGGAGTGGACTTCTGGAAAATGTAAATGCACAGATGGCAACAGTTCCACGATATCTGTGTCACAGAGGACACAAAGTCAAACACGGGTGACTAATCATTAAAGCCTGCTATATGGGACACACAGCAGCAGGCTTTCCCACACTTCCCAAAGTTCCCAAACTTTGACAGAAGTTGGCACAGACATTCAACATTCGTGAGGCATATAACGCGACACCCGTCCCGTTGTCTCTGGTGATACGTTCTCATCGAACCGCAAGACCAGGTGAGATTTGAGGATGAAATAGCTTTATTGTCACATCACAGGTTTACAGATGTAAAAAAGTGGCTGAAATTGAATCATGTATAGTTAGCATCATATTGTTTCCATTGGAAGAGAAGAGTGCTTTAATTCATTTTGTTTCTGATTGTAGTTCCTTGAACATGCTTCAGTTTTCAAGTATTCTGTCTCCTGATTATATTTTAATATTGCTGTATGCAAATGTATATATTTTGTTGATCATTGTTGTATCTCGGCTGCTTTGTAAATGAGGGCCTGCCCTCAATTGTATTCCCAAGTTTAAATAAAGGTAACAAACAAACAAACAAGAAAAGAAGGGAAGGAGAGATCTACATGACCTAAGATAAGATATAAAGGTGCATGAGCATAGCAGCAAATGTATACTGTGCTAATTGCGACCGTCAGGGAGCAGTTTACTATGAAAACCTCCACCGGCCGTCCGTCCGTCCGTCCGTCACACGTCACACCTTTGCCCTGCTCATATCTCCGCATCAGTATGACATCACACCACATGTGTACACAAACCTTTGTGTACGTTGCTGTGGCAACAGTCTGTTGTTGCTGGTCTGTTAGTGTACGTTAGCAACCACCTTAGCAACCATGGTTTTACCCTAGCAACCAACTGTTTACCCTAGCAACCAACTGTTTACCATAGCAACCATGTTTTTTTACCCTAGCAACCAACTGTTTACCATAGCAACCAGATACGCAGAGCAGGGATCTCCATATATGGGCATAAACAGGTGACATCACACTGATGTCAGATACTCAGAGCAGGGATTTCTCCATAATATATGGGCATAAAAGGGATTCTGTTAGGGATCTCCATATATGGGCATAAAAGGGATTCTGTTAGGGATCTCCATATATGGGCATACAAGGGATTCTGTTAGGGATCTCCATATATGGGCATAAAAGGGATTCTGTTAGGGATCTCCATATATGGGCATACAAGGGATTCTGTTAGGGATCTCCATATATGGGCATAAAAGGGATTCTGTTAGGGATCTCCATATATGGGCATAAAAGGGATTCTGTTAGGGATCTCCATATATGGGCATAAAAGGGATTCTGTTAGGGATCTCCATATATGGGCATAAAAGGGATTCTGTTAGCTGTTAGTGATCTCCATATATGGGCATAAAAGGGATTCTGTTAGGGATCTCCATATATGGGCATAAAAGGGATTCTGTTAGTGATCTCCATATATGGGCATAAAAGGGATGCTGTTAGGGATCTCCATATATGGGCATAAAAGGGATTCTGTTAGGGATCTCCATATATGGGCATGAAAGGGATTCTGTTAGGGATCTCCATATATGGGCATAAAAGGGATTGTATCCCAGATGATGCCCTGTTAGGAGATCCACACTAACAGAATCCATATATGGTCCTACCGACAGCTGCTATAAGCCAACCCTGGCGATAAGGTCTGAGTCGAAGAAATGCTTCTTTCCTGGCAAGAATTGCCCCTTTATACTGTAGGGCTCGTTTGTGTATTGTATGACATCACGCCACATCATCGGCTGAGGACTGTGTGATGTCATCATATCTCCATATATGGAGACATAAGTTGCTCATGCCCAAATATGGGCTGGTGAGGTCAGACTTAGTGTGATGCGTAGGTTATCTCCATATATGGAGATTCAACTTCAATGAGTAACCATGGCAAACTGTCAACTGCCCGTATGTCTTGATAATTGGTAAAACAAACTTTTGGCCTATTTGTGGAGATAAGCGACCATTATCTCCCGATTAGGGAGTCTTACTGGTGATACAGTATACCGGTACTTATGGACGTTATTTAAGGTGCTAGTAAAATATCACCCACATGGGATTAAGGTGCAAAATGTCAGTGCTTGATGACATAATCCACAAGGTAGACTGACACTGGTATAATCCGCAAGGTACGTGAGGAAGAGCAAAGAAAAAAGAGCCAAGTCGCTTGTCCCTGCTATACTCCACAGGCAGGCAGTGTACACATAGACATCAAAGGGGGCTTGAGCCCATGCCCTTTTATTCGTCCAGACCATGAATGCAGTTTTTACTATGGTGAAAGACATTGATTATGCTTAGTTCAGTGTGGTATCAAGCACCGAAAATAGCCGTCCTCCAAGCTCACAGCGCGTCGCAGCTTGGAGGTCTGCTATTTTCAATAGTTTCACCAAAAGGCCCCTTTCGAAATGTCAGCCCCTGCCTCTCCAACATTCTCTGCACGTCCCTGTCCACAGGTCAGGATGAAGAAGGCTGCTGCTACTCTGCTGCTGTTGTGTTTGTCCGGGACAGTGGTCCGGGGACAGGATGATCATGGAACCCCCACCCGTAATGAGACAGGTGGAGAAACCTCGGACATATGGGCGGAGCTGAGGATGCTGAGGGGCGTGGTGGAGGCGCAGAAGGTGGAGCTGGACATCGCCAACGGCAGGATCGCAAAGCTGGAGACAGATAATGCAGGTAAGATCAACTTTAAAGGCCATGTACACAGGAAGTAGAAAACAAACAAATGTCGTTTATTTGAAGGGCTGTGGGGGTGTGCTAAAGACAGGGAAATAATTATTATAGCCAGAAGATGGCAATGCCCACTAGGGCCCTCTAGGGCACACTTCCCACGAGATGGCGGTGTACTCTGCATCAAAACACTGGTAAAAGTCAAGTCTTCAGTCATGTGATTTGCAGCATATTCTGATGACATCACTGAAACTTCACGTGTCATCAGGTGAGGTTTTTAGTGCCTACAAACAAAACTGCTCTGAGCAGGAAATGCCCAAAAAAGGCATTTCCTGTTAACAGTCCTGCTGCTGAGAATCAGAAGTGTACTGCGTCCCAGCAAGAGCCGTTGGCCGCCGCGTCCACGTCCATGGACGCGGCCGTGGACGCGTCCATGGACGCGGCCGCGAAAAAAACGTCCGTGGACGCGAGGCCGCGTCCACGGACGCAAACGGCCGGCCGTCCCGGCCGTGGACGCGGCCGTGGACGCAGACGGCCGGGGACGCGGCCGTGGACGCGGCCGTGGACGAGGCCGCGGCCGTGGACGCAAACGGCCGGCCGTGGACGCAAACGGCCGGCCGTGGACGGGTCCATGGACGAGGCCGCGAAAAAAAGGCAGCGAAAAAGAAAAAAAAAGGTGGCTATTGTATGTATTTTTTGATGGAGATTTCAAATATGACCTTCTTTTTTGCATAGGACAACTCTAACCTGCATCAATTGGTATTTTATAATTGCCAATTGTACCCCATCCATCTAAAAAACAAATTGGATGTCTATTGTATGTATTTTTTGATGGAGAATTCAAATATTAATTTCTTTTTGGGATAGGACAACTCTAACCTGCATCAATTGGTATTTTATAATTGCCAATTGTACCCTATCCATCTCAAAAACAAATTGGATGTCTATTGTATGTATTTTTTGATGGGGAATTCAAATGTTACCTTCTTTTTTAGATATGACAACTCTAACCTAAATCAATTGGTGCATCAACCTACTTACTATCTATCTATCTATCTGTCTATCTATCTATCTATCTATCTATCTATCTATCTATCTATCTATCTATCTATCTATACTTCACCTTTAGTCCAGAAGAGAGTTCAGCCTCAGGAACTTGCACACATGGAACTGTGTCATGACTGTGTCATGGAGCTAAAACAGAGCTATGTTAAATACTCACAATGACTCTGATGGACCAATCAGGGTGGTGGTGGGGGGAGGGATCAACAATAGACAGAAACTGGATAATGCTTTGTTAACTGTCCCACCTAAGTCCCTGCTAGTCTGAACAAACATCACCTTCCCTCTTATAACACTACTACTACTACATTTATATAAAGCTGCTCTTGCATTTGAATTCAAGTCTGACACAAGTTAAGGTTAACTTAGGTAGTATTTCATTTCGCTGGCTTTTAGGGTCTGTGTGAGTGTGTAGGCTCACAAATTATTATAATTGTCATTAAGTGACTCTGAGATCTATCCATCCATCCATCTATTTATTTATACTTACTGTTTACATTTTCTATAAATATTTATTTCTATATAAAACTCAGTTGTGTGGAGTTATTGTGTGCCCTTTCTTGTTGCTAAAGAGTCCATTTGTTCACTAGACATTAAGTCAAGGTTACTATTTTGAGTTGAAGCTAAGTGTTTTATTGCTTTGTGGTTTAACATGATTTAAAAGGCAAATTCATTGTTATGGTTACTTTAGAAGACTGCTTTTGCATTCATGAGTTAAGAGAGCCAAGCTAATTCAAAGAGTTAGGTTAAAGGAACACAAAACATGACCTAACTCACAGCTGCCATTGGACAGACAGTTACAACATACTCTTATCTTTCACAGAACAGACAATTATCATTTATTTTATCTATTTGAGACTATGTAGCTGCTCTAGGGGAAATAGAGCATTATATCAGCCTATTCAATTGATAATGACCAATGGGTGCCAGTTTCTAAGTAGTTAAAGCATATTAACATAACAATATATGTGGCCTAGACATGGATATTGCCCAATCAACTCGTAATCTACAGAAATGTCCACCACATCACACAGTATAAAACCTAGTAGGCTTAGTGGATTACCTATGTTAAATCATGTCAGGTTAGTTTGGTTCAAGGTTCAAGTATAATAATTTATGAGACAAAAATGTGCACAAATGTACAATCACATCTAGGCTAGAATGATAACATAAAGTCCTGACTACTCCTTGTTATTGTGGTCCTAAATACTACAATGATTAGTTTGGATGCATTGCTTCTATCATGTCCAATTAAAAATAAATACATTACATATACAGAAATCTGCCTTCTCCTGTATTGTATTAGTGACATTCATTATAAATAGTAAAATAACAGGACAGAGCAAAAACGGCCTCTGCAAAAAAGGCCTCTGCAACTAACCTAACCTAACACACACTATGTGTTAATGTTGATCAATATAATAATGTAAAAATACAAAGTTAAGTAGACCTAAGTAAGAAATAGTAAATACATTGTAATAATACATTGAAGGGGAAATGTAGGAAAACAAATGCAACTCAGCATTGAATTTATGGCAAACATTTTGCTACTCAACCCTTTCCAAATAATATACAATTAAGAAGTGGGATGTTCCACTTAGTAAGAGAAAGAATTAATGACATATATTTTTTTTAAAAGCTAGAAGACTCACCTATTATAGTAACCATGTGAATTGCTAATAATGTTATGGGTCAGATGTGTAAAGATCTATCACATTGTATTGTTCTTTTCAGACTCAACAATAATAATGATGATGTTACTTAAATGCTGATCAATGTGTGAATCTGGCTCTTATCAGGTGTGTGTTTTCTCTCCCTGTCCTGTGCTGTCCTCAGTTAAACCAAGACAGTACTGTTGTGACCAATGTGGAAAAAGCCTTCAGCTCAATTTATTATCTCAAAGTAGACCAGAGAATTCATACCGGAGTGAAGCCATTCAGCTGTGAACAATGTGGGAAGTATTTTGCTCGTCTGGACAATTAAAAGATCATAAGCGTTCACATACTGGAGAGAAACCTTATTGTTGTGACCAGTGTGGGAAAAGATTTGTTCAAAAGGGGATTTTAAAAGAACACCAGAGAATTCACACTAGAGAGAAGCCCTATTGCTGTGACCAGTGTGGGAAAAGCTTTACTCGATTGTCTTATCTCAAAATACATGAACGAATTCACACAGGAGAGAAACCGTACAGCTGTGTCCAATGTGGGGAAAAGTTCAGTTTAACGGCTGCTCTGAAAGTACACCAGAGATTTCACACCGAAGAAAAGCCTTACTGCTGTGAACACTGTGGCAAACGTTTCACTGTAAAATCTAGCCTCGTACAACACAAGAAGATTCACACTTGAGAGAGACCTTACTGCTGTCACCAATGTGGGAAAAGGTTCACTCTGAAGACGGCTCTGAAAAGACACCTGAAAATCCACACTGGTGAGAAGCCATATACTGCTGTGTCCAGTGTGAGAAAAGGTTCAGTGATATTCATCATCTCAAAGCACACCAGAAAAATCACACTGGAAAGAAACCTTATTGCTGTGACCAGTGTGGAAAGAGCTTTCCTAGACTGGAACATATCAAAATACACCAACAAATTCACACCGGAGAGAAACCTTATATCTGTAACCAATGTGGGGGAAACTCTGTCAGGTACATGTCTACCGTTAGAGGCCACTGGCATGAGTGCCTTTTTAGCTCTGTTGGGGCTTGGTGAATGTACTCTGTTGTTGTTTTTTTAATTATTATCTTTGTAATGTATGGTCTTCTTACCCTGTGGGCCTTGAGCCTGTAATAAAGTATTGCTGTGCAGTGTGAGTGTCTGATTGCATGTGATCAGATAAAGACACAACAGAGGCCTTTTTTGCTCTGTCCTGTTATTTTACTATTTATAATGAATGTCACTAATACAATACAGGAGAAGGCAGATTTCTGTATGTATGTAATGTATTTATTTTTAATTGGACATGATAGAAGCAATGCATCCAAACTAATCATTGTAGTATTTAGGACCACAATAACAAGGAGTAGTCAGGACTTTATGTTATCATTCTAGCCTAGATGTGATTGTACATTTGTGCTGTTTACATTTTTGTCTCATAAATTATTATACTTGAATCTTGAACCAAACTAACCTGACATGATTTAACATAGGTAATCCACTAAGCCTACTAGGTTTTATACTGTGTGATGTGGTGGACATTTCTGTAGATTACGAGTTGATTGGGCAATGTCCATGTCTAGGCCACATATATTGTTATGTTAATATGCTTTAACTACTTAGAAACTGGCACCCATTGGTCATTATCAATTGAATAGGCTGATATAATGCTCTATTTCCCCTAGAGCAGCTACATAGTCTCAAATAGATCAAATAAATGATAATTGTCTGTTCTGTGAAAGATAAGAGTATGTTGTAACTGTCTGTCCAATGGCAGCTGTGAGTTAGGTCATGTTTTGTGTTCCTTTAACCTAACTCTTTGAATTAGCTTGGCTCTCTTAACTCATGAATGCAAAAGCAGTCTTCTAAAGTAACCATAACAATGAATTTGCCTTTTAAATCATGTTAAACCACAAAGCAATAAAACACTTAGCTTCAACTCAAAATAGTAACCTTGACTTAATGTCTAGTGAACAAATGGACTCTTTAGCAACAAGAAAAGGCACACAATAACTCCACACAACTGAGTTTTATATAGAAATAAATATTTATAGAAAATGTAAACAGTAAGTATAAATAAATGGATGGATGGATGGATGGATGGATGGATGGATAGATCTCAGAGTCACTTAATGACAATTATAATAATTTGTGAGCCTACACACTCACACAGACCCTAAAAGCCAGCAAAATGAAATACTACCTAAGTTAACCTTAACTTGTGTCAGACTTGAATTCAAATGCAAGAGCAGCTTTATATAAATGTAGTAGTAGTAGTGTTATGAGAGGGAAGGTGATGTTTGTTCAGACTAGCAGGGACTTAGGTGGGACAGTTAACAAAGCATTATCCAGTTTCTGTCTATTGTTGATCCCTCCCCCCACCACCACCCTGATTGGTCCATCAGAGTCATTGTGAGTATTTAACATGGCTCTGTTTTAGCTCCATGACACAGTCATGACACAGTTCCATGTGTGCAAGTTCCTGAGGCTGAACTCTCTTCTGGACTAAAGGTGAAGTATAAATAAATAGATGGATAGATAGATGGATAGATGGATAGATAGATAGATAGATAGATAGATAGATAGATAGATAGATAGATAGATAGATAGATAGATAGATAGATAGTAAGTAGGTTGATGCACCAATTGATGCAGGTCAGAGTTGTCATATCTAAAAAAGAAGGTAACATTTGAATTCCCCATCAAAAAATACATACAATAGACATCCAATTTGTTTTTGAGATGGATAGGGTACAATTGGCAATTATAAAATACCAATTGATGCAGGTTAGAGTTGTCCTATCCCAAAAAGAAGGTAATATTTGAATTCTCCATCAAAAAATACATACAATAGACATCCAATTTGTTTTTTAGATGGATAGGGTACAATTGGCAATTATAAAATACCAATTGATGCAGGTTAGAGTTGTCCTATGCAAAAAAGAAGGTCATATTTGAATTCTCCATCAAAAAATACATACAATAGACACCTTTTTTTTCTTTTTCGCTGCCTTTTTTTCGCGACCTCGTCCATGGACCCGTCCACGGCCGGCCGTTTGCGTCCACGGCCGGCCGTTTGCGTCCACGGCCGCGGCCTCGTCCACGGCCGCGTCCACGGCCGCGTCCACGGCCGCGTCCCCGGCCGTCTGCGTCCACGGCCGCGTCCACGGTCGCGTCCACGGCCGGGACGGCCGGCCGTTTGCGTCCGTGGACGCGGCCTCGCGTCCACGGACGTTTTTTTCGCGGCCGCGTCCATGGACGCGTCCACGGTCGCGTCCATGGACGTGGACGCGGCGGCCAGCGGCTGTCTCTCCTGCGTCCAGTGTATTTTTAGCAGCTTGCTTTTAACCTGCTCTGTAAATGGACAGCAAAAAAGGGGCGTTAACTTCCATTCATATTTATACCCCTACTCAGGAAAGGGGGCGTGGCTGTGGAACAAAAAAGGCTCTAGCAGTTTGATTGACAGACTATTTGACAGCTCTGAGGCGTAGGAGAATACTTTAAATGATAATAAATTAGGCCTATAGAGTGCCCAAAAACATCTGCATGCTTAGGGTTACATAAAAAATCATTTTTAGCTTGGTTTTATTAACATTTTGTGATCTTGCAGCTATAGTTGGAAGTATAGGCCTACTGGCTGCAGCAGTCAGTCAAGCCAGATAAATTATAAATGATGACTGGGTACATTTTTTCTTCATTTACTTTTTGACCTGTTGTCTGTTTATATTTAAAGTACCATTTCACCTCTGGGACAACCAGATCTTATTTTATTGTTGTTTGGGACACAATCAACACAATCCTGAGTTATTTTTCGTGTTCAATCTGTGTTTTTAGATATTTTAGTATTTCAGCATGCTACAACTGGTCATATCATATGATATATGATATATTATACATTAATTAAAAGCTTCGATTCATGTGTATTTACAGCATTGGGTGCTAAAGTGATTGCCAGTGAAAATAACGTGTTGGCCCTGAAGAAAGAGAACTCAGGTGAACTCATTTTACATTCAAGGACGACTTCAGCCATTTTCAACTTATCTTCATATAATTGGTCCCCACTAGTGATCATTATAATATAGCACCATTTTTGGGCACACAGGTTGGTAATCACTTCTCCTCTGTTCACAGAGACAGCTAAGGTGGCGTTCTCTGCTGGGCTGACAGATGCCGGGTCAGTGGGACCCTTCGATACCGACATCCCACTGGTGTTCAAGAATGTTTTCACCAACATTGGCAAGGCCTACAACCCAGACACAGGTACTGTAGGCCAGGATGTCTCAAAGTGGTTGACACAAGTCCAACAGGGGTGCCTCAGAATTCTTTGATAATATTTTTAATGTATCAATATCGCTTCAGTTTAAACTGAAGACCCTCTAGTCTAGACTTTGCACTGTAGTTGCACTGTTGCATTCTTTTTCAATCTACACCAAATCTCTTCAGCAGACATGCCACCATTTTCACATTGTCTGATATAGCTCCACCAGGAGGCCGACCTTTGCTACACAAACTTGGTATTACGCCTACAGATTCTGTTCAAACATCATGCTCTGTAGTCATGTGATTAACCATTTTACTGCTAAATGAGAGCTCGTTCTTTGTTTCACGTGTCTGCCACACCATAACGAGCCATATATTCAAAGATTTGCACACATTTTCACGACTTTTTCAAAAATAACAGATCTACAAGCTCACAGCGTGGCACTCGGTGCCGCGCTGTGAGCTTGTAGATCTGCTATTTTTGGTTAAAGCATTCAATAATTCTAGGCCTGAATGGGTTTTAAATGCCTTGAATGCAAATTGTAAAAAGAGTGAATTGTAATTATGTAATGTGTGTTTGTTCTCCCGCAAATGCAGGAGTGTTCACAGCGCCAGTGGGAGGAGTCTATAACTTCAGATTCACTGCCTTCAACACCGGCGCGTCTGAGTACATGGGCGTCATGCTGTACCACAACAGCAGGGTGGTTCTGTGGAACGACGACTCCACCAAAGCTTACACGTACATCAGCAACGCGCTGATTTTAGAGCTAGAGAAAGGAGACATGATCTACATGAGTCTTCCTCCGCGTTATCAGCTGTACGACAATGGTGTGGGCTACACCACTTTCAGTGGTTTCCTTCTGTTTACCATTTGAGCACAACATTCCTGTACAACACATGTAGGCCTATACACTATGATATGGAAAATGAATATCCCTGCTTAATCTTCTCTCTCTTTGGTCTTATTTTTGTCTCTCTAATTACGTTGGTACAGGAAATGCCCTGTGTTAAACACCTCACCTGAGTTTCAGTGAAGTTATCACAGTGATGGCAGAAGACTGGTGTAGTTAGGAATTATCCCAAGGTACACCAGTCGTCATGGCCAGACATTTAAGGCACATGCTTTGATGCTTTATGCTTTACCTGGGGGGAGGCAGGGGGTAAAGCAGCATCCAATTCATTCCCTATGGAAGTCACATGTTTTGAACCCATATCATCATCACATGATATGGGTCCTGAGTCTGACAGATTGGGTACCACATGTCAGGGTGAATAAAGCATATCTCCCTATTAAGACCAACACAGGGGCTCCACAAAGGACTCAGATAATACCTGTATTGTTAAATTTGAGCTACGACACAGCTATCGTTGGTCTGATTGAGGATGATGAGATAAGCTATCGAGGAAGAGTGGATGATTTTGCTGGTTGGTGTAACTACTGTATATGCACTTCCTTCAGTTGAATATAAAGAAAACTAAGGGGGATATAATTGATTTTAGGACTAATACTCATGTACTAGAAACTGTGGAGTACTTGGGTACAATGATTGATTCCAAGCTACGGTAACATGGAACTCCAACACCGATGCCATCTACAAGAAAGATCTCAGCAGAGGCTGCATTTTATGCGCAGACTGAGAAAGTATATATAATGGATAAAATTCTAATGGTACTGTACTTTTCCATCTATCCTTTTTCTTTTGTTACCTGGTATGGCTCGGTTACTAAGAACAGGCTCCATAAAATCATCAATCTATCCAGCAAGATATTAGCTGGGGTCCTACGGCTGGAGATGACATCGATATATGAGACCTGGTTACTCAGGAAGGGCAAAGCTATTGCTAGGGATAGAACGCACCCACTATACAGTCAATACAACCTTTTACCATCAGGACGACAGTACACAGGCTAGGGCTCCTTCGAGGACATTTGTCCCTACAAGAATAGGGCTACAGAACAAACAAGCCCCAGCTCAGTTCTGCGCACAAAACTTGAAATTATGACTGGTATAGCCTATTCTCATTTTGTATCATGTCAGTGAATTGTGGGATCTATGTATTGTGCTTGTGTATTATATTGTGCTTGTGTATTATGTGTTGTGTGATTTTTGTGTCCTGATGGCTGCTTGGTGCAAAAATAATTTCCGCAAGGACAAAATAAAGCATCTGTCTGTCTATCTAAAATGTACAACTGTATCAGATTTTCTTTTTTAAATAGACCTTGCAGTGATCGGCTCTGATAATTTCAGGACTTGTAAATCATTCCAGGAAGGCAGAAACATCATATCTCCATATTTATTTATTTTTTTGGAAAATGAATGTCCTCCTTCATACTACAGTGTGACACAAAAGAAGCAAAAACAATCAATCTACAAGCTTTTTTTTAGTTGATGTTATAGTTTCTTTCCATGGATTTTCTAAATAATTAATCAACAACAGCTTGTGATATAACTTTGGATCCATTGGAACACAGCTTCTTTTTTATGATTCCTTAAAAGTAACAGTTTTGGACATACACGGTTTCCACTTGACAGTAACGATAACTACATGAGATGATAAGATAAGATGAAGCCAGCCACAAGAGGGAGGGGTGTTCTCACTGCTCCAGTAGCCTATTATGTTGTTTTTATGCGTAGTGTTGTTGCTGCTCTTACCATCATTATTATTATCATCAACAGTGGTGTTTGTATTGGTCATTTACTTGAGCTGTACCACAATGTAAAAAATATAAATATTAAATGCACCCTTTAAAATACTCTTGTTACAGGTAGCAGGCCTTGTATTCAACATTTTAATTGAATACTTATTTAACTGACAAAACCTTTTAGTTACTAAAATAACATGTATAAAAATGCTTAAAAATTATAACTAACTGAAACTGTATTGTGTTTACAAAACTATCTAAAACCTTATCCTAAAAGAGTAGGGTATACAGTATAGGGAACCGAATCTGTTTTTGGCAAAAAATTCCTTGTAAGTACTTACAAGGAATTTCACTGAGTGTATTTTCTTCTGACACATAGAAAAATCTATACTGGAATAATACATTGATAGCCCCAACATTTTATTCGTAAATAAATGAAATGCATGGAAAAATAATGTTCCTTGCTAGTTTTATTAGAGTTATTACAGAGAAGGGAATAACATGAAGTTAATTAGTTTCACTCACATATGATCCAATTTTACAATTAAAAACTAATTCTAATATGTTTTGTAAAAACATATATGAAATGTGAAATAAATCCAATAATGTAATCCAGTATACAGGCAAGAGTCAAAACCAGGTGATCAAACAATCTTAACAGACAGGGATCAGACAGATATTCAGAACCGGGTAATCAGGCAGGAGTTCAGACTGGAAGATTCAGGAGCTTGTAGATCGGCTATTTTTGACAAAGAGATTTGGTGTAGAGGGAAAAAGGGTTGATGAGTATCCCTATAGAGCCCAGGGAGACACTGGTTGATGGCGAATATAGGGTTTAAGTGGTTAAGGGTTCTTCCTAAAACCATGAAAATAAATGGTTATTTAAAGTTTTGTACGACCCCTTCAAATAATTTCACTGTTGAGTAAAAAAGTACATGAACAATGAACTTAGTTACTTTCCACCACTGCAAAATATGGCAGTCTGTGAACTGGGTTTAACACATTTGAGTCCTGACCTGTGTTTGAAGTGTCAGACAATGAATCTATTCATCTGCCTGTTCATCCTCCTCTCTTCTGGGCTGAGGTCTGACCTTCATACTGATGGACTTCAGGGAATAATTGAAACCTCTCCAAGAATACCATATAACACCAATTTCCCTATATTTGTTAAAATCTCCCCACATATAAGCTCCATTTGGATTTGACTGAGCACAACTGTAGTACCAGTACCCTCCCATACGTGTTTCAGCACATTGTCCTGGGCTATGGTCTCGGTCTAGCGTGGAGAATCTCTGTCCATTTTGATAGGTCAGTGAGTCACCTGTGTAAAGATTTAAAAAGGGAAGGTGATTGCAGTACATCACTAACCACATCACCATCATAATCATCAGCATCATCATCATCATTATCATCATCATCATCATCATCATCATCATCATCATCATCATCATTCTATCATCATCATCATCATCATCATCATCATCATCACCAACATCACAAATCAGTAGGTAATGGTAGTAGTACTGTAGTTTTTTTGTATTGGTGTTTCTCTTGCAGTTACTGTTGGGTTTTTCCATTGTTTTAAATTAAACTCAAATTAAAAGTAGTCACAGCAGAAGAAAGGCTGCATGTCAAACCGTTAGGAAAACCGATATGAGCATTTAGTTAGCATGTTTACACTGGAGACGCTCCGCTGGACAGGAAAAAGAGATAGGGGTGTTTTCCTGCAAAATTTAACATGGGAGCGGATGGGGATCTGTTTTTTTTTATCACGCCTACTTCCGGTTTCCTATTGGAAACCAGATCTGATTCTTTTACAGCAGATGTGAACCATCGATTATTAATTAAATGAAATACAAATAGGTTGTAAAAGTCGTCTGCGGAGACCTGGATCATTGGGAATAACTCGTCAAAGTCGTCACGCAGCAGAGAATGAGTTTTAAAATTCAGTTATTTGTGGAAAGAAAGTAATCAATCAATCAATCAATCAATCAATCAATCACTTCTGTTACTTAGATCAACTTAGATGAACATACCTGCTCCTCCATCTGTGAAACGATCAATATTTAGCATGTATGCATGTTCCTCTCCGTCGATGTAGAAGTTGCTGTACTGAGCAAACGCAGTCTTCCCACCAAAGTCCTCCATGTCCACTCTCAGCTGACTTCTTTTGTAGGTCAGATAGTACAGGTTCTCCAGCCCTACACAACATGAAGGCATACAAAAACATGTAGCAGTTTTACAGTATAGGCATTTCTTTCTTTCTTTCTTTCTTTCTTTCTTTCTTTCTTTCTTGCTATGGACAACAATAGCCTATATAGCAATGGAACAAAGCTCGAAGTCTCACATTATTTCAACAAGAGTGTTGTCTATAATAACTACTAAAGTAGTTTATATGGTTTATATCTACTCTATGTTAAACATCTATGTTTACACACTATAGCTTCTCACCTAGCCAGTGTTCTCCATGAGCATTGCCAAAACCACTCTTGTATTGGTCCCAGGGTCTGGTGAATCCCACTGTGCCATCCATCCGCCTTTGGAAAACCTTAGCAGTAAAACACCGTGTGGAAGTGTAGAAAAACAGAAAGAGAGAGGGAAAGGCAGAAAGAGGGAAATATGAGTGAATGGCAAAAGCATATAGCATATATCTCATCTGTATTAAAAAGAAGAATGATATCCTCCAGAAACCAATTTAACAAAAGATGGGAGTAAGAAACAAACTTGTTAAAATAGTAAAAGTTGTATGTGTTAACTAGCTCTATATTCTGATGTCAATCATTGCTAGAGTAGACTAGAGTGTTTGTTCAGTTACAAAGGTCTTCCCATCTCTCCAGCTGTTTAGTACAGAACAAAAATGTTATACTGTATTTTCAGGTCAGGATACCAATTTGATCCAATCAGGAGAGAGAACTCGTAGAGGATACAGAATAAACAAGTGAAATTGGAAGTGATGAAACAGAAGCGAGCAACTGAAACACTAAAGGCGAGGGGGAAAAAAATGCTACAACCACTTACACTTTTCCGATTTATTTTCCTGCATAATGTAGAAAGATAACATTACAGTGAAATAAAGATAAAGAAAATAAAGATCATCCTGTTGGACATTGAAATATTCTTACGGTCCATTTTCCTCCATCAGTGTCCATGTCACAGTAGGCCTGTACAGCAGTATCATCATCAATAGGATAGATTGCATAGACTCCGCTCGGAACACTGCTGTTCAGGGCATGGACATCAGCACAGTCTCTTGGCAGGCGGGAACTCACAACCACTGGGGTCAGGAGACACAGGACCAGCACTACACCATATGATGGCTATTATTTCAAATTGGACGAAAAACTAAATGTGTTGTTATAAAACATATTTACAACAATTATGCCATAACACAGTGGTTCTCAAACCTTTTCATGTCAAGGACCCCCAGAAATTGATGATTGTATTTGGCCGCTGATAACTATCTGTATTTGGCCGCTGATAACTACACATTATACAAATCTTGTATCGTGGCCCTTAGCACAAACATGCTAAGGGCCATGATACAAGATTTGTATAATGTATAGGTTTATATGGAAATAGCTGATTTACAAGCTCACAACACATCGCATTGTCAGCTTGAAGATCTGCTACAGTATATTCAAATAGCTCATGTATATTGGACCCCTCAAGGACCACTGGGGGTCAACAGACCACACTTTGATAACCACTGCTATAACATACAGTCAGTACATGGGACCTTAATAAAATCATTCACATTCACATTGAAATAAATTAACATCCCTATGTATGAAATAAAATGAAATTAGGTTATACTAGTCTGCGTAAATTGATATCAAATGTCTTGTCCTCAACGTGTCAAAAGTACAGCCTTTGGGCAATTCGTGCCACGAGGACAGATTTGATATGGCTTCTTTCCTAAATATTATTTATGGCTAAATTATTTTGGGCTCAAATTAATACATTGAAGTTTCTGAGGGTTTTGAAATGAACCTGGACAGTTTCTCAGTAGTAGTTGTACGGAATCCTAACTGCTCCTCGAATGTTGTTTCATTCTTAATCTTAATAAAGAAAAGCTATTTGTATTGAGCCCCTTTCATACCTGAGCAAAAGACAATTTAATTCTACATAGATAAAATTGTAATGCAGTGCACGGCACTGCACGCATGTGAGTTTCCTTTATGCTACACTGCAAACAGAAGATGTATTTATTTACAATTTATATTTACAATAATGTCGCTATCTGCAGAAACCTCTTAGCTCCATATTTTAACTTTTTGAGTTTGTTCATAAAATGAATGCCCTGCACAAAAAAAAGCATGATACGTTCCGAGCCTGTAGATCTGCTACTTTTGCTGTTTCTGAATTTGAATCCTGAAATGTAACAGTTTTGCCCCCAATGTTTGGACACCCCTGTCCCTGCCTGTAGTCCAACATACACAAATCCCTGTACTCTCTTCAGGTCAGTGAAATACGTACCATCCTGGGTCAGAGAGGCCAGACAGCTGGTGGAGAGTCCTTGGTGAGGGTCCTTTATATACAGTATGAGGTGGTTACTGTACACATCACACAAACACCTCGCTGACTGACTGAATGGAAAAAATTAGTTCATGCCAACAGCCAAATACTGGGAAATGAACACGTGGGAAATTTGCACCTGTGCATCAGGAGCAAAGGTTATTAATAGTTTTGCCTTTTTCTCTCCACCAGGCCAAAGGCGTGGCAGTTTTGCACCCTGTCTGTCCGTCCGTCAGCTAATCTTCTGCACCCTTTTTACATTTTTTTGACAAAATATCACAATACATACAAATAGAACAGGACAAAAAGCAGTTACATCACAAAACAAATAAGGAGTACAAAGAAAAATTAAATATAATAAAATAAATAAGCTCAAAGTTACTTAGGTAATTATATTCATCACAGATTCCTTCTGGTTTTCACAGCTTTAGTGTTAGTAGAATGTTTTAAGGCAGGGGTGCCCACACTTTTTTGACGTGAGATCTACTTTTAAAATGACTAGCTCAACATGATCCCATCCAAAATGTTTTAGCTGAGGGCCTGAGGGGGGCTTTGGAATAGCAGCACTGGCGTTAAATTTGAGATAAACACACTTACTGTAAGGGGGAAATAAATGTGAAATACTGGGGGAAATGTTTTCATCCCTTTCTGTATGGAAGTGGTAGGTTTTGAGGTTCTTTACTGACTCTTGAACAAAGTATTGCATTGGAGGTTTGCCTACTTTAGAAGCCATGAAGGGAGCTGACAGACCCTTCTTGATGTCATATTGACATATTCTTTTTATATTTTAATTATACATTTTTAGAGGCATGTCATGTGGTCTACCTGCACACCCTTGGTGATCTACTGGTAGATCACGATCTACCTTTTGGGCACCCCTGTTTTAAGGTATCTAACTAAGTATGACAATAGTAGGGCTTTAAAAACAACAATATTTGGACGTTGGTTGGGAAATTTGGTACAATGAATATGAAATAGCAAGAATTAAGAGAAGGTTGATAATATACATTTGTCTACATTTATTTTATCATTTGAAAGACCAAATAATATATGTCAAATATTTAATCTAAGAGAGGAGTACATTTTGGAATTCATAAAATTATTGAGATCAATACAAAATTGGCTTGCAGAGTACACCTTCATGATGTCACTGATCACATGACCCCACAAACAACACAGAAGGGGGAGTTCAAAGTTGAAAATGAGTGGTATTGCCTTTTAAGTGGTAAAAAGACAAATATAAAAGTTATTTCTCTCCTAATGGAAACAAATATTCTCTCAAGTTTTCCTTATAATAAGTGCCATGGATGAAAAAGTTATTTACAGAGTGCCCTGATCTAGAACCACTGCTGTAGATGGATGCTTATTTAGGCTTGCTAATCAGCATTTCTCAGACATTTTCATGTCAAGGACCCCCAAATGAATATGCATTTGCCCCCGGACTCCTATATTATACAAGGATTTGGCTTGTTAAAATGGTTAAAAAATATATAATATAATAAATAATAAAAAAGTTGAAAATAGAAGATCTATTTTGATCTTCTGTTTTCAAATAGGCCTAGGTTTAATGTGACCAGTGACCTCCTTTTTCAAACAGGAACTCTGTTTGTCTCCTCCCCTTTCTTCATCCACTTGGGTGCTTCTGTGTTCATTCCTACTAACAACAACACTACATGGGCAACACTACAGACAGAATAGGCCTATTCTGTCTGTTTTTGTCAATGTTGCCAGACTTTATGAGAGAAATAAGCAACCGAGTCTAGGAAAACAACCCCAAAAGAAGTGACTCGTAATACTAGGGGAAAGGCCATTGGCCTTGCATTACATGCAACAAAGGCCATGGCCTCCCTGAAATTCCTGACCTGATATAGGCCACTTGAACACTTTAATATGCTGTATACATCAGCTATTTGAAAATAGCTAATCTACAAACTCACAACACAACATTTCACAATGCAATGCGTTGTGAACGTGTAGATCATCTATAAAAAAAAAACATTTTAAACATTCAAGTTAAATCTGGTAGGCTACGTGGCACCCTAGCACAAAACAATTTCATACAGGGGTTAGGTACAAATGCATATTAAGTATAGGGGGTCCATTAAACTATTTGAGAACTGGGTTAAATAATAGTGTAACATTTGGAAGCAAGGCCAAATAAGCAACTACCAATATTGACATGCAACTTTACAGAAAAATAACCCCTCCCATCCTGATATTATGCATAGGCCTACCAATGGTCATTGAAATGAGTTTGAGAAACACTGCGCTATACGGTCACTAAGCCACTAGATGGCGCCAGTGTGCCGCTTATCGGCTCCTGGCTGGCACGCACGTTGTTTCCACTTGATCCACTCCTCCACCCCCCCTTTCTCTGTCTCGCTCTCTCTCTTTCTCTCTCGGCGTACAGTAGATCAATGTCTCTCTCACTCCTTTTCTCTACAGTAGATAGTTAGATCCATCCATCTATCGGCACGTCTCTCAATCAAAGTGCCCGCGATCAGAGCGCTACCATGGGGCGAGGGAGCACCGCACCTCTGCGCCCTGCAGGAGGAAAGATGATGATTATCATGATCACCTTGGCTTGGATATCACTGGCGGGCAACGTGCGCTGTGACAGCGGGGTTTTAACCCGGAGGACGCTGCTTGACAGCGGCGGCGGAGACGAGCGGGGCTCCCCGCCGGGTCCTTGGACGGACCTCCCGGGGGAGGAGGAGGAGGACCACCGGCCCCGCGCCAGGAGAGCCCTGTTGTCCCGGGACAAACAACAACAACAGCCGTCCCTGCTGAGCAGCTCGTTCGTGCTCAAGGGGGACGCCACGCACAACCAGGCGATGGTGCACTGGACGGGAGAGAACAGCAGCGTAAGTAGTACTAGTATCTATATAAAAGCTCTGCCACCGTGCCACGGCGCAGTGGCGCACGCCAAAAGTTATTGTTCTTCTCTCGCAGTGGTGCGTGTCTCCCCCTCCCACACACACTCATCCGATTCCAACCCCCTAACGTGGATGCAGGTCTTGTTGTTGTTGTTGTTGTTGTTGTTGTTGTTTTGTTGTTTACATGTGCGCTGATGTGCAAGTGCTGCAGCTTGCACATTTGTTTTAATCTCTGGTGCCCGAATTTACACTGTAAAATCCTCATTGTTAATGCAACTCTGAGAGTGTGCAGAATGGAACCAAATGGACATGGCTCACTCAGTGTTACAGACCTGTATTAGGGTATATTTTGCACTCTCTCAGAGTTACAGTCCAGTATAAAGGGTCCATTAGGTGCAGTTTGTACACTCTCAGAGCTACAAAGCCATAGGGGTCCATGTGGTTCCATTTGTACACTCTCAGAGTTTTACACATCTGTAAGGGCTGCATTTGGCTCCATTTTGCACACTCTCAGATACCTTTAGGGTCCATTTGGCTCCATTTTGCACACTCTCAGAGACCTTTAGGGTCCATTTGGTTCCATTTTGTACATTCTCAGAGACCTGTAGGGTCCATTTTCGACCCCCTAGTGATGGGTGGTCTGGTCCCTGGTCCTGATGTTGAAAACTAGTGTCTTGACTCTTGACTCTTTTCCCCCACTTGTAGCCAGGCTGTTTGGTTCCTCAGCATGTTAGAGGGGAGCATCGGGTGGGTTTCGTTGGCACTGGCACATTAGTGGCCACATTAGGGATGGGATAGTCTGGGATCACTTCACTTTTCGGGTTTGTAACCGGTCTGGAGCGGAAACCACAAAACGTCATGTTGTAGTGCTCAAGGACTACAATTTGGCCGGAAATATCCACCGGAAACAGTTTTAACCCAAAATAATTCCCCTGCGCTCAAGGACATACTTTTATGGCCTACCTAATAAACTCCTCGATGCGGAGTAGTTTTGCTTTTGAAAAATTAGTTTGGTATATGCATGTTTTAGTCCAACTTTTAGCGACCGGCAAAACCACACTAGGCTACTCGAGCATTTTAATAGGGATTGGGGAAACAAACGGAGGGAACCAAATCAAAGTGACGCCGCTTCTTCTAGTGGTTTCCGCGCTCTAGGCGGAAACCAAACGGGCTCTTTTTCTCTGAGAAAGCCTGGTGGGCGAGGTTAGGGATGGGACGTTAATCGTTATTATCGTTTATCGTGATTAAAAAAACACATTCTCAATAATCGTGTCGTGGGGATTTCAATTTATCATGAAATTCATTGAAGTCATGCACTGGGATCGATTCATCTTTTATTTGCCGAGCTGCATATCCGGTACCACTTATACCCTCTATAATTGGTAAAACCAACCTTTAAAGAACTACTTTTGTTCACTCTCTAGTCTCTACCAAATCGCATGTTGTGAGCTTGTAGATTTGCTATTTTTTGGGCAAAAGTTCCGTCTCCAGGATAATGGATGTTGGGGATTATCGTAATAATATTGTAAATCGCCACTTCTTTGGTCACAATAATCGTGATATGAAATCTTCATTTCGTCCCATCTCTAGCCCACATTGTTGTTGTTTGGGGATGGATGGGGGGAGATGGGGGCACCAGACCCACCCACCCACCGCGTGCCAGACAGAGCCACATGCGCGACTTCAGTCACACACACAAAACATTGACTATAAATTATTTATGGGACTTTCTGATGAATCTTTCAGTGGGTTGTCTTCTATTTGGGGACCGAAACAACTGGCGCATGATAATGTAAATGTGCACCGGCAGCACTTTTAGTGGCGTGACATGAACCTCAGGGTCAAATGGGCACAAACACTTAAATGTGCATCACTCAGTGGGGCGAAGAAATACTCTTGAATTTGTACTTAGATAAAAGCAATACAAGAAACAGTAACACAAGTAACCTCAGTAAAACTATGCCAGAACCTAACATTATTCCTAATCTTAACCTCAGTAAAACTATGCCAGAACCTAACATTATTCCTAATCTTAACCTCAGTAAAACTATGCCAAAACCTAACATTATTCCTAATCTTAACCTCAGTAAAACTATGCCAAAACCTAACATTATTCCTAATCTTAACCTCAGTAAAACTATGCCAGAACCTAACATTATTCCTAATCTTAACCTCAGTAAAACTATGCCAAAACCTAACATTATTCCTAATCTTAACCTCAGTAAAACTATGCCAGAACCTAACATTATTCCTAATCTTAACCACGGTAAAACAATGCCAAAACCTAACATTATTCCTAATCTTAACCTCAGTAAAACAATGCCAAAACCTAACATTATTCCTAAACTTAAACCCAGTAAAACTATGCCTGGGGTGAGCAGTCTGCGGAACAAATTGAGGGAGAGTGTGTTTTGTGGCAAGCCATCCGGTAAGCGCTAAAAGTAGCAATTCATGAAAAGTTTAGCTTTTTGGGGGTATGTTTATTGAAAATGTTTTGAAATAGAAATAATGTAAAAACTAAATGTAGGAAACAAAAAATTCAGGGACCCACAACAATGTGTCTGTGACCTACACATGGGTCCTGACCCAACTTTGGGAACCTCTGGTCTACACACAGCACCACTGGCAGCACTTTCAGTGTCACAACATATGAGCCGCCGTGCTGCTGGGGTCAGATGGGAGCAGCACAACAAGAGGGGTCTTTGTGGAGGATATTGGCCAACGCTCCGGGGGTCCTCCCTGGTGCTGCCTGGTGGAGACATCACTCTCAGTCAGGGGGTTGCCATGTCTGTTTACTATAAGTGACTTTGGGCTTGTTCTTTCAGTAAAGTTGTTTTGGGGGACCCCACACAAGAGGGAATTTGTAAACATCTTTATGGGCAAATGTGAGAAATACTGTGATGTATTGTATTGTCATTTATAATGTGCTCAATAAAACAAATATTTTCAAAAAAAGAAAATAGCCGGTCTACAAAGCTCACAACGCGTCACATCGTGATGCGCTGTGAGCTTGTAGATCGGCTATTTTTAAACGGCCGATGAATAAAATAGGGTTTAAAGGAGTAGTTCACCCCCAAGATGACATTTTTTCTATTGATTACTCACGCCATGGAGACTTGAGTCATATGTTTTTGTATTTGTCGTATTCCTAAGACACAAATGTTATTATAGTAAATTTACCCCCATTGATTCCGAATGGGGACCCGAATGCTTTTGGGTCCCCATCTAGAATCAATGGGGGTACATTTATTGTAATCAAATTATTGTCTTAGGAATGCGACAAAAAACTAAGACGTATTATTGAACTCAAGTCTCCATAGCGTGAGTAATCAATAGAAATGTTTTCATTTTGGGGGTGAACTACTCTTTTAAGTGGTTGAACTGTTCCTCATTTTGCAGAGGACACCCCTGGAAGTTGGAACCCCCCTAAAGGACCCCTGGCCGGACCCCCTTGAAAGAACCGGTGATCTAGTGGTTCCCAATCTTTTTAGCTTGAGACCCAAAAAGAGAAATGTGATGTCTCCCCAGGACTGTCTGAAACTAGTGAAAACATCCTATATATATATATATATATATATATATATATATATATATATATATATATATATCCTATAATATCTACAGGCTCACATGTCACATCACAGCGTTACTTGTAGATCTGCTATTTTCTTTTATTCACAGAATTTATTTTATTTTCTTTAATACATGAAACCTTTTAATCTTTTGAAAAGTTTTTTTTTGTATGAACGGGAAAAAAAAGTATAATAATATTTACTCGTGACCCATACAAAAGGGTCTGCGGCCCACTGTTTGGGAAGCAGTGATCTATAACACCATGTGCTAACTGCAATTTAACTGACTTATTGGATTCCCAGGATTCTGACATTCACAAGCTGACCTCGGAGGTCTTGTAATAAAACGTTTGACATTCTCTCACCATGGACTTTACTCATCTCCCTCTCTTTATATTTTTTTAAAGAAGGGGTCCTATAGCTCAGCCCAGGCTCTCCAGTCAGCCAACCACCGCAGGGCCCCTCTGTCAAGTTTAACTGAGGAGAAGTCAAAGAGCTGGTCAGAAAAGTCCTCTGCTGTAAATTTCAGCCCTGCGCAGCTCTAATACACAAACTTTGGAAGGCAATGGTAGTCAATCAGGAGGGAATATGGGAAATGGGACAGATCCATGTTGATGACATGACTGTAGAGATACTGTGTACCGCTTTGCGTGATTTTAGGGCCAAATCTGTAGGAGCAGTGTCCAGAAGAGGGCCATGTGAGAAATGAGGGGTTTGGCATGGATCAGCCAAATGCTGCCATTCCGTTTTTCTCACTAAGGGATGATGACATTTGTGGATAGCAAGCAGTGAATCTGCCTCCCTCTCGTTTCGCCCACGCATGGATTCAAGTTCTCAGTCGCAGGACGCGTTGAGAGCTTGTAGACCGGCTATTTTCAACAGGGGCCAGGGGGTACGGGACCCCGAGGGGGTCCTCAGAGTTACTACATGTGGGGCCGCCAAATCTTGGTGTATTATGGATTCCTTTTGTTTAACCACTTCAACCCTAGAATCCCTTTCTGAGGAGAACTGCTTCACCTGTCTCTCGGCTAATGGGTCCTTGTCCTGTAAAACGTTGAAGACCCCTGGATTAGAGCTTTTGAAGTGGTCAAATTAATAATATGTTCAGAAGTGTCTTCCATAAAAAGATTAAATAATGAAAAGTTGAGTTCCCTCACTGCCCTGCTGCCTGCAGATTTTCAACTCGGTCTCTGTCAGTGTGCAAAGGGATTTGGATTTCTTTACAATAGAGTGGAATGTTCAACTTAAAGGAGTAGTTCACCCCCAAAATGACCTTTTTTTTGTGTC
Source organism: Nannobrachium achirus (assembly GCF_963921795.1). Lineage (NCBI taxonomy): Eukaryota > Metazoa > Chordata > Actinopteri > Myctophiformes > Myctophidae > Nannobrachium > Nannobrachium achirus. The sequence goes on along the minus strand of NC_137821.1, from coordinate 13,469,642 downwards.
GCATTCCTAAGACAATATTTTGATTACAATATATTTACCCTCATTGATGGGGTAAATTCACAATATCATTTTGTCTTAGGAATGCAACAAAAACTAAAAAATATTATTGAACTCAAGTCTCCATGGTGTGAGTAATCAATAGGAAAAAAAGTCATTTTGGGGGTGAACTACTCCTTTAAGTCCTCCAGTAGTGGGCGTTGTGCCATCTCTCCAATCAGCTGTTTCCTGTCTGTTTGTCCCTGTCATTACTTTGACCGGCCTTTGATTGGTCAAGTGGATAATTGTGATATGCCAGTGGCAGGCATTCATTTAATGTGTGTCGGTGAAAAGTAGAAATTGGCACTTAAGTGTGTGTTAGGACAGAGTGGGTTATGATGACAGTGTGTTTGTGTGTGTTTGTGCGCGCGTCTCTGTTCTTTTGTGACGCAACCTGACGCTGGCAAGATTGTAGTCAGTCTTGCTGTGTTGTCTGTGTTTTGCCATAGTGTCATCAATGTGTTATTTTTTTTATTTAATTTTTTAACCATTTGTGTGCTCATTATTAGGGCTGGGTACTGAAATTTGGTACCGTCGCTACCGAGCAGGAATCGATAAGGAAATGACGGTGTTGTGCTAGCAGCAATAAGACTTCCAGATGGTGGTCGATCCATTAATCTCTTCAGAATAAGAGTATCCCTGAAGATTTTGAAATATGATTCATTTGCACATTCAAAATGTAAATTAAACATTAAAATGTAATTAAATTAAAACAAATCTCGTTTTTGCGTAAAAACGAAACCATTTCGGAAACCGAAATAGGGACCGGAACCGTTAAGCAGAACCGGACCCGGAACTGGACTCATAAAAATCCAAACGATACCCAGACCTAGTGCTCATGCGCGTGGATATTTGGCATGTCGGTATCTGTGTCTTTGTCATGGGCTGTACAAGCATCTCTCTCTCTCTCTCTCTCTCTGTGTTTGTGTGTGTGTGTGTGTGTGTGTGCGTGCGTGCGTGTGTGCGTGCATGCGTGCGTGTGTGTGTGTGTGTGTGTGTGTGTGTGTGCGTGTGCGTGTGTGTGTGTGTATTCCTGTGTCGCTGGTGGCCAGCAGCACAGTAGTGTAAGTGATTAACAAGCGACACACATGTGCGCTGACAGTCCAAACACTCGCCGCTCACTCCACTCCCCTGCTGGGGAATCATGGGTAATTTCTGGCTGCCACTTGGTCTTAACAGCTCTCTGGGGGGAGACAGACACTTGGAAATATGTATGTAATAATAAAGAAAAATAACAGCTCTAGCGCTGAGATTTACTGAATCCATGGTATGTAGTCCAGTGGTTCTCAACCTTTTCAGTCCGCTACCCCATAAAAATAATCATATTTGAACTGGGGACCCTCCCAAAATAGTCATATTTGAACTGGGGGAACCACAGGTATAGTCATGGAAATGGCACCGCACCTGCGTCAAATCATCATCAGACATCCCTGCAGCAAACAACTGTACATCTGGTAATTTGCACAGAACCTTGAGTGGGGATGAAAGCATGATGTTTTAGTGATGAGGCGCTTGCCTACATTTGCATGGCTGGTCAGCACTGCACATGCACATACAGGGAATAGATGGACAGGTGCAAATACCAGTCTGCATGCCCGTCGCTCACTCTCACAGCACATTATCTGTTATTATTCTGGTTTTATAAAAAGGCATTGGTTCCAGCGTTGCCATGCGATTATTATAAGCGACTTTGGGCTTGCTTTTCGGTAAAGTTGCTTGTTTTTCTTTGTTTCGTTTTTTTGTTTCTAATTTTCTTATTTGCCCTTGTTTAAACCAGTGGTTCTCAAACATTTTCATGTAAAGGATGAAAGCTATTGTCTGCATATCTCCATCTGAACATATTTTGTGCCGGGGGCACACCAGATTTGTTTTGTCAAAAGGTATCACTTTTTTAAAAACACAACACATCGCGTTGTGAGCTTGAAGACCGGCTATTTTCAAATAGCCAATGTGTATCGGTTTAAAGTGCTCATGTGGCCTATAGTGGCTTCTTTTGTGCTTGTTTTCATAGACCTGGTTGCTTATTTCTCTCACAATATTTCTCTCACTGATTCGTTCATGCTTGGCATGCTAAACAGGCAGTAAATTGGCTCCCTGGTCATTCCATGGTTGTTGTTTGCAGACTTTGCACACCTGAAGGAAGCCCTTCACATCACCTTATCTTGTCTCTACTTGTTCATCTACAGCAGGGTTCCCCAATTAGTTTTCCCCAAGGGCCGAATCATGTCTAGGGTACCAAGCCGGGGGCCACAGCATTGCAGGGGACAACGGTGGCGTTCCCGCTACTCCAGCGACAGTTCAGATAACGTCATTGTCGGGTGAAAATCTTGTATGTCCAAAACCGTTCGTTTTGCATTTATCATTTTAAAAATGTTTTAAACTAGTGAAAACAGCCGAGTGTGCTTGTAGATCAGCTGTTTTCACTACTTTTGTGAGACGGCCTTGAATGATGAAGCAGGGCTTTACTTTGCGAAAGAACGTACACATTTGGAGATACAAGGTTTCCACCTGACAACGACGATATACTAGTGTTGTTGCTGCTCCTATACCACCATTATTACGGGGTTGGTGTGGGCCAGACAGTAGCCCCCCGCGGGCCGCAAATGGCCCGCGGGCCACCTATTGGGGAACCCTGATCTACAGTATAAAGTAGGCTGTATAGCTTATAAGTCATCATGCTCACTTTGCTATGTCTCCCTCCGTTTAATTTAATGGTCTGTGTGTGTGTGTGTGTCTGTGTGTGTGTGTGTGTGTGTGTGTGTGTGTGTGTGTGTGTATGGGGCTCCTTCAATGCCTTTAATCTCACTGAATTGCGCAGCACCGCGTACCATTACGCGTGAACGTGTGAACGCGTGACCAAGTAGTAAGTACGCGTTCACACGTGCACGCGTCAACGCGTACGCGTACACGCGTAACCACTTTAAGTCAATGGGAAACTACATGACGCAACCACAAGTTCAGTCACGCTCGGGGGTATGAGGTACGCGTACGTGAGAGTTTTGGCACTCATGGAGCGTTTGATTATGACTCCCTGCGTAGCACAGCTCACATGAGCATGTCATGTATATTTCCCATTGACTTACAATTGTAAGTCACGTGACGCGTCACGTGACGCGACCAGATCAGATGCTCCAACAATGCCAGCTCTCCAATGAAAACTACGTGTGAACCTGTAAAGGTACACGTTTTCGCATTAAAGTTAAACGTAGCATGTAACCTTTACACGAAAACGTGTACCTTTACAGGTCACGCGTGTACGCGTTCACACATGTACGCGTGTACGCGTTCACGCGTGCGCATGTGAACGCGTACTTGGTCACGCGTTCACGCGTAATGGTATGCGGTGCTGCGCAATTCGGTGAGATTAAAGGCATTGAAGGAGCCCCATAGTGTGTGTGTGTGTGTGTGTGTGTGTGTGTGTGTGTGTGTGTGTGTGTGTGTGTGTGTGTGTGTGTGTGTGTGTGTGTGTGTGTGTGTGTGTGTGTGTGTGTGTGTGTGTGTGTGTGTGTGCGCCACAGTGCTGCCACAGATGCCTTCTTAACAAGGCCCTGGGAAAGTAGCAACTAAGCAACACATTACTGTAGCGGTGTTGTCTAATTAGGTGTTTAGTGGAGCCAGAAGGACCTTGGCTGCTAAATGATGTTAGACAGTGTTTTGTTTTCCCCTTCTGTAAGCTCGAACAATGAAGAAGTTCATCCAACAAGTGAACTGTAACAAGTTACATTAAATATTAAAACTGTTCTTTCTTTCTTTCTTTCTTTCTTTCTTTCTTTCTTTCTTTCTTTCTTTCTTTCTTTCTTTCTATAAGCTCTCAACGCATAAGCTTGTGGATCTTTTTCAAATAACTGACACAACTGATATAATATAGGTTTAAAGTTAGAACTGATTTTGATGCTGAACCCATTTGGCCGGGGACCCCCTGGAACCCCCTGAAGGACCCCTTGGGGTCCCCGGGAACCCACTTTGAGAACCACTCCCTCGTTGTTGTTTTACAGATACAGAGATCTCCATATATGGGCATAAAACAAACACAGACGGACAGTTACGACGGGTACTCTGACAAATCATGACTCGGACATATCGGTTGGATTGGTGGTGCAACGGAGGTGTGAGGTCTGCTACGCGGCCCGAACTCTACAGTGGTGGTTGAAAGTTCCCTTCTCATTGGTTGCCCTGGCAACAAAGCCTGGAATTCTGTCGGGGTCTTCCAGTGGTCTGGCCAGGTTGCTGAGCTGAATGCAGATTGGCCCTGTGCCTCTCTCTATACCTGCATATTTCATCCTTCATATCGTCGTTGTCGGGTGAAAACCTTGTATATCCAAAACCGTTCGTTTTGCGTTCATCATTTTAGAAATGATTTAAACTAGTGAAAACAGCCGATCTACAAGCACGCAACGCCTCGCAACGTGAGGCGTTGTGTGCTTGTAGATCTGCTGTTTTCACTAATTTTGTGCAACGGCCTTGGATGATGAAGCAGGGCTTTACTTTGCAAAAGAACGTACACATTTGAAACTTGGAGATACGAGGTTTCCACCCGACAACGACGATAAAGGACTTTCATATCATCTCTGTCGGGTGGGAACCTCATTATGTCCAAAACGGTTAACTTTTTCAGGATTGAATCTCAAAAGCATCGCGGCTCTGCTACTGTTGATGCTTTTGTGCGACGCTGTAGTATGATCAAGTAGGGCGTTATTTTATGAAAAAGGACTGGGACTTTCATAATGCATCACAGAGGGTGTTACAGATTTCTATAGTATTACTATAGGATGAGTGTGTGACAGCACTCTTGGGGTCGCTAGGTGTTAGGAGCTAGTCTTGTGACCAAGTCCAGGGCCCAGGTCTTCGTCGTCAAACTGCTAGATCTCCGTCTAGCTTGGTTGACGTCCTTGAGTCTAGTGAATCTCTGAATCTCTGAATCTTAAGATAGGCCCGTTCAATAGGGGTGTAACGATACATTTTAACGATTCGATACATATCACGATACATGGTTGACGATACGATACATGGACGATATTGGTTAATTCATGGCGATACAATACGATTCGATTTAATTATTTAAAATCGATATAGTAACTATTTAGCAAAGAAATTAAATCTGTGTGAAAGGTGTAGGTTTTTAAGGGAAACATGTATTATTATGGATAAGCACCTTGACATGAACCCAGAGATTACACCCATTTATCAATAGACCAGTGTAGCTATATGGAAAGGAATTTAAACATTAAAATGTCTTAAACATGCTAAATACAATGCCCAAGTAGGTAGTATCGATACAATCGATTCTTTGCAATGCCGATTCGATAAGATACAAAATAAAACGATACGATTCGATTTTAGCTGTTTTCATTTCAATATACTTCGATTTTTTAAGTTAAAAAATATTTTGATGCAGTTACTATATCGTTACACCCCTACCGTTCAAAGGCTATCTTTACTATACGCGTTGAGCACAGGCTTACTGAAAGCTTATGACTTCGAGGCTCGCTGAGGTAGCTTACTGAAAGGTCTCAGCGATGAGGGCACACGAAGATGACTTACTGGAAGTCTATATCTCGGTGGCTAGTCACTGAGTGATTCCTTTCACCAGTGGGTGGACATATAGTGGCTGTGGTATGATAGCTATCGATTACTGAAATCTTCACTTATCTTCTTCTCGGCTACACTTACTAATCGGACAAAACCGGACTTTAGGAAAGTCCTGTTTATAAGTGCTGATTATGACGCCACACGATTCATGGTGACGTCTTGTTCATCGACATGAAGTCGCGACCAAATACGGTTTATTTTCTACAGAGGGGTTCCAGACCATCACATCTCTACATTTAGGGGTTGGATCTCCTCCATCTATCTCTCTCTCTTTCTCCTTACACACATATTGCTGCACTTTAAGGAATTTGGTATTTTCAGGCATTTAAAATGAATAAATAAACTGCGGTACCTGCTGTGTTTCTCGCATTCAACCCCGCAGTCACGTTCAAGTGAGGATTATGTTAATTCTGCGTTTCATCATGTAGTTCAGGTTGAAACTAGTTAAACGCCTTTCCCCCCTCGCTGGGAATTGGAGTAATAAAGCTGGTAATTTACTAAAATGTTTTATTTCCGTGTCCATGTGGGAATAGGCGTCGGTTTACGAATAGGAATAGCAGTATGTTTCAAACCGTCAATAACATCCCATCTCCCTCACAAGTCCGATTACACCTGTATTGTCATCTTGCCTTGTGAGTGTGAATGAATGAAAAGTGTGCGTTGTGCCTGCATAAGAAGCCGTTCTGTGAACAAATTGAGATTTGCGGGAAAACTGCTATTTTATGCGTTCAGGGATGGGAGGCACGGGAGAGATCGAGAAAGTGTGTGCGTGTGTGTGTTAGGGCATTCACGAATAGTGATTTTTAGTATTCGAATTATTCGACCTCAAAGTATTCGAATAGTCGAATATTCGACGGGACTGGCCAAACTGTCAAATAGATCTGCTATTTTCACAATATTTATCTGTGGAACCGAGTCACATTAATACCTACAATTCCAAGCGCTTGTCAGGGTGGGGGTCCCCAGTTCAAATATGTTTATTTTCGTGGTCACGGCCTAAAAAGGTTTGAGAAGCCCTGGTATAGAGCATTAACAAATTCATCCACCAGGGGCATTGACAACTCATTCTTATGACTTCCTATCTACATAATAGTATAGTCAAGCTTTATAAACTATGTATTTTTTAAAGAGAAAACAATAAAAAAAATAAAAAAATAAGCGAATATTCGACTTCGGTGAACAACGTCGAATATTGACTTTGATATTCGAATTTTCTAATATTTGGTGAATGCCATAGTGTGTGTGTGTGATGGTGAGGTTCCCTCCGACTTGGTCGAGAGGGCATGGGAGAGAGAGAGTGTGCACGTGTTTGTCCTCGGTAACACTGCTAGCCCCGCCACCATATGTCGCATGTTCTGATTGGCTGGAGTTTGTCTTCAAACAGGAACTCGGATTATAACTCGCCGCCGACCACAAAGTTCAAAGGCCGCTCCACCACCACCCGATTTCTTCCTGGAATTATGTGGTTCACTGTTGCTGTGCCAACGACACACAAACACACACACACGCACACACACACACACACACACACACACACACACACACACACACACACACACACACACACACACACAGGCGTCTCGCCCTAGACAGGCGCAGATGGGAATTAGCATGTGTTGATGGACGAGGGCTTGCCAGTAATAATTTCCCCCAGATAAAAACTGGGTTGCACGTTTTTGACTCATGTTGATAGCAATTAGTGTTTCGGTGTGTCACGGGCGCTCTCTCTCTCTCTCTCTCTCTCTCTGTCTCTCTCTCTCTCTGAGGCAGGAACGTGCACACATAGACATCAAAGGGGAATTGAGCCCTTTTATCTGTCTGTAAAAAACTGCCCTTTCCAGACCATGAATGCAATTTTTACTATAGTGAAAGAATTGCAAATGCCCTCTTTCCATGTCATACCTGAAGGCAGCATTCAAGAGAATTGCCTTGACCATAGGGCTGTCACAATTATTACATAATCGTCTAATCGTGATTATTTGACATTATCGCAAATTATTTAGTCATAATCGTCATAATCGTGAATGTTGAAAAATGTCCGAAATAGTGGAAATAGCAGATCTACAAGCTCACAACGCGTTGTGAGCTTGTAGATCGGCTATTTCCACTATCAAAGTTATTTTTTTTAAGTAGTAAGTTGTCAAATATGTCAGTAATTTCTTTGTATATTTAGGTTATGTGTCATATCTACCATGTACAACTTCAAAGCCTAAAAGCCAAACAGAAATGTAATTATCAACGACAAAAACACAATTAAATCGTTAATCGCCAATTATTTGAGTGACAATTAATCGTCATGTAAAATGTCATATCGTGACAGCCCTACTTGACCAAACTCTCCTGAACTTGAACACAGCATCTTATGTTGAAAGAATTGCCCTCTCTGTGTAGAAATCCATGCCATAACGCCACATCTCCAGTATTGAATTGATTATGCTTGGTTCAGTGTGCTATCAAGCACCGGAAATAGCCGACCTCCAAGGTCCAAGTGAGCATGGAGGTCGGCTATTTTCGGTGCTTTCACCAGAAGGCCCTTTTGGAAATTCCAGCCCCTGCCCCTCTAACATTCTCTGCACGTCCCTGATCAGAGGGCAGAATGTGGAGAAGTAATTTCATCAAAGTGTCTCGTCTGTGACAGACCTGCTGTGTTTTGATCCAGACTGTTTGTTGTTGCGATTGGAACAACAATTTGGTTTTCTTCTCTCTCTATTTACGGCATGGCATGAGATTTCATGGAGGGAGAGCGAGAGGGAGAGAGGGAGGGAGGGAGAGAGAGAGAAATAAAAAGACAGACAAAGATGGAGACAGGCGTTCAAAAAACGCCTTCTAAAACCTAACCTAAAGGTTTCTGAAAATCCTAAAAAGTCTTATTCAAATGTAATATAATGATGTTGCTATATATAGCAAATATTAATGAGATGCATAGGTGGCCCCGGTTTGAAATGTATGACAACATACATATTGGCAGCAACAGGTCTAAATGGGTTCATTACAATTCAATCATTTTACTTCTAATCCACTACATCTCAAAGGCACTTCTTCACTGCATATATGCAAGTAATTCTCCCATGATTCTCCACTTGTCTAATTCAAGCGCAGACCAACAAAAGGCCGCACGCACGCACGCACGCATGCACGCACGCACGCACGCACGCACGCACGCACGCACGCACACCTACACACACACACACACACACACACACACACACACACACACACACACACACACACACACACACACACACACACACACACACACACATTATGACAAAACGTGCTTAGCCAAGCATGTTCCCACCAAAAAACGTATAAGCGTTTATCCAAAGCAGAAGTCTTTTGGATCAACGGCACGGAACACAAGGCAACTCATGCACCGAAACACAGATTTTTGTGTCTGGAACTGAGGAAGAGAAACATGCAGGCACGTTACATAATCCAGAAGTGCGTTCAATTCATCCAGACGAGAGTACGTTCGGAGACAAAGTACAGATTCAGTTGCACCCGCTTTGAATGTTATCAGCCCATTAAATGGCCGTTAAATGGCCCTGACCAGGACCATGAAATGGAGCCAGTATGCCCATATTCAACATACTGAGCGATTCAGTATGTTGTTATCAGGCATTTTCTCGGTTGATGATGCTATGTTCCCTATACATACTGTCGACATACAGTTGGGTTCTTGTTTTCGGTGGAGATGACGGAGGCGCGCCGTCTCAGGCGACCTTGAGCCACATGAGACACCGTTTGAGTGTTGCGAAGGTGCTTTGGACTCGTTTATGATAACCGGTCAGCGGTGAATCAATCTCCTCTTCTCTTCCAGAATGTTTTCTATACCAGGTTCACAGCCTGTTGGCCTGTAGACCCCACTCCTTCCTTTGTACAATGCTGCCACAAGTGACCCCTTCGCCTCAAGGTCACTGGCAGTATGGGCTGCTGAATAGCTACTCTTCCCCGGATAAGGGGCTTGCGACTCTGTGTGTCCTTGTATCCGTGTGTGTGTGTGTGTGTGTGTGCGTGTGCGTGTGTATGCGTGTGTGTGTGTGTGTGTGTGTGTGTGTGTGCGCGTCCGTACAGTGTACATGTGTGTGTGGATCCAGTGGTCCATGGAAATAGAACATTCCATCAGGAGTGTAACCGGCTTGTAAAACTGAACCCCCTCCACCCCCCTCCTCCCTCAGTCCCCAATCGAGCCCTGTTCTTCTCACCAGGCCTTTTTCTTGCATTCTGCTTCATTCATTATTATTATTATTACACTTATTATTATTATTATCATCATTACTAGCATAACATTGTTCCAAAGTAGACTGGCCCTGCACTGCCATTCCTCATTTAGTAGTGCTTGACAGTGTGGAAATAGTCGTGTGTGTGTGTGTGTGTGTGTGTGTGTGTGTGCGCGTGTGCATGCGTTATTTACGTCCATCTGGCTTGCCGGCTGGCTTTTCACCATTTACTGGAACTGAGATCCAACATCGCAGCAACTTTCCGAGAAGTTTACTGTTAAACTGGCGCAGCATTCTTTGGGGTGTGTGTGCGTGCATGTGGGCATGGCTATGGCAAGCGTACACATACTTGTATGAAAACTTCCTTTGGGAACAAAACATGCAGTCCATGTTTGGGAAGCACAAACGTACAGGGCACACAATTGACAGGTGCACCTGCCAATTGTGTGCCCCATATGTTTGTGATCCCCAAAGGATGTTTTCATTTGTTCAGTGCAGCAGTCATTTCAGGCCCCATCAGGGGCACATAATGGTGTCCACGTGCGGTGCAGCTCATGGAAAAGTTTAGATATTCTTTACTAAACACATTTTTTTTCCTTTTTGCCGGCACTCTCAAATGATTGAAAATAATCAGAATCCAAGTTGATTGCGACCTATGAAAACCGGCACATCTTGTCCAAGTATCTCTGTACGTCACGTCACGCCTGACACTGTTCTATGCGTTTGTCTCTGGTCTGTCGCTCTGACATCATGCTCTGATGTCACTGTGATGTCAGGCGACCAATCTTAACTGACATCACGCTCTGGCTTGATCTCCCTTTTATGCCCATATTCTATGCCCATATATAGTCGACAATGTGATGTCAGAACATGCCCATATATGGGCATTCCCAGCTCACACTTGCTGCATCTGTAAAATGTTGGCGGTTGACGAGGGTGTCCAGGAAAGTCGTCTTGAGCGTAAAACAAAGCAGACGATCAAACATGTTGTCAGTGTTTATTTTTGGAGATGACCGCGAGGCTCCTTGACCGCTTCTTCAACTAATTAGCGTTCGTCTCGCCACAGCCATCTCTGTGAAACCTGGAGATGATGGGTTATTATTATATCACCTGTAATAGATTCTATGAAATGTAATCTATTTGTTTTATATGTGCAGTCACGTGTCTGTCACTTTACCTAAGAATACAGTAAGACTGACTCAGCAACAGCTGTCGGGACCGTGGCTCCACGCGCGCTCCGACGTCATCAGTCCATACATGGAAGACTCTTCAGAATTGTATCTTTAGACATTGTTTAGGATACACCCTCTCAACTATTCTTGTCACACTGTCCGTGTATATAATGGGACCATGCCTGAGAAATGGGAGCGACAGATGGGCATGCGTGTCGCTCAGAGCTCTTGATAAGATTGTTCAATAAATGTTGTATTCATTATACTCCACCCTCTAAGAATTCAATTTATTATGTTATTATTTATATAAGTATGATGTTTGAAGAATTCTATAACAGTGGAGGTCCTTTGCCGCGTGGCATAATCTGTCTGTCAGCTTTTCTCTTTTTCTGTCCAGGACACGGTGGATTCAGGGCAGCTGACGGACAGGGTATCGCCGGTCGAACTTGACGGGGTGAGAGTATCGTGTATACAATATTGTTTGGGAGGCCAGACGTGGTCATTGTAATTGCATGTACCCGGGACGGGCCACATCATTAAGATGCGGCTGTCATACTTGCATGAACAGACTTTAATAGAGAGATGCCTTGCATGTATAGAAGGTTTCTACCGTATCTCGGAAGAATAGGCCTACTGTTTGAACGTACAGTAGCCTACCCGTGTAAATCGGGGTGAAAGCTAATACATAGCTCCACTTGATCGTGGGTTGTTTCTGTTAAAGTACAGTACCTGTAGGAAACCGAGGAAATGATTATCGATTGGGGAATCGCCTTTCGGCAATAATCATCTCGGTATGGAATATTGCATGACGAAATGTTCTCTAGGACGCCGCACGTGGGCGGGTAACTCTTCGTGGGAGACGAGACGTTAGAAGACGTGTAATGTTTAACTATGAAAGCCAGACTTGGTTGGTAACCAGACGTGTAATGTTTAACTATGATGCCAGACTTGGTTGTTAAATGGTGTGTTGTGAGCATCTTTCTGGATATGCCTACTGTATTTTGGGGTGACTTCGAACATCCATAGGCAATCCTGTGATAGCTGCTCGCAAAAGGGGGATAATATAATATGAATTTAATATATTACATGGTAATGATATTATAGTAGGAATTTAATATATTACATGGTAATGATATTAATTATGCATTTATGATAATCAACTAGAAGTGGGTAGTTGAAACCAGAACCAAAATAGGAATCGGTATTATCTTTTCTTTTCTCTCGCTGGGTTAAAATGGCCTGGGAGAAGGTCTTATGTCATTAAGACATTGGGTAGACTAAATATAGGTTTTGACCTTACATTTTTTGTGAAAGCGTAAGTCTCGAGCTGCTGTGTGAATGTGAGTGTGTAAAATGTAAGGAAATACATTTTTGACCTATATCAAATAACTGATGCTAGTGTAAAAAAATACCAGGCAACGGGAGAGTCTGTTACCTTATATAAATAGTCAGTCTCAGTTGTGGTCGAGCGATCAATATATCTGGAATGAAGAAACTGTTTGGAGGGAATGCTGGAGTTTTCCGTTTGACTGGTAATAAAGAGTCCCCGACCACCATGGGCGGGGGGAAAACAATTTCAAGCTATAATTTAAGCCTATAGACTTCGAATTACACATTATTATTTGTCTAAAGTGGTAAAGCTACAACAATACCTAGTTAATTGAGGTCTATGACCTGTCAAACTCTTGTGAGCCTGTCTGACACGGCAGCTGTCTGCTTCTGTTACGTTCTATTCTCGCCGTACAACAGTTACGCGCGGTGGGGGGGTGACAGAGCGCCTATGTGAAATGAGCAGAAATAGCGTTAGCAGAAATAAGGCTTCCGGCGCTGGTCTCTTAAGAATAAGAGTATCCCTAAAGCCGGCTATAATATACATTATGTAGGCCTACTGCACCTTTAGTTTGAAGGCTGGAGCCTGGCATATTTCTGCCGTCTCTCAGCCCGGAAACGTTCTTTCTGCTCACTTCACTTCACGGACCCGTCAGAGCTACAAGCTGACAGCACGGTGGAATGCGCTGCGCTGTGGGCTTGTAGGTCTGCTATTTTTAAATGAGATACAGGGTCACAGCAGGCAAGGGTTCCTTTGCTGGCTTTTTTAGTAGCGTACCGCACCGGCCATACGAAGAAGCGGATAGGCCTACATTGAGGAGACGATTGTTCTCGTGCGTCAACGCTTGCATAATCATACAGCAAAGGAAACCTCGGCACAATTAAATAGACATTATTTGATTTAAATCTAAAACCCAGGGACACGTTGGGGTCAGGGAAAACCCATGAGAGTAGACCATTGTAAACTTGTGAGTCTGTTCTAGCAGAACGGTAGATCAGCGGTTTTCAAGGCATGTTGGAGAATATTGATTATAATTTATAATGGTTAATGAAGGCTTAATTTTGTCTTAATATTTAAGTTTGACTATTGAGACTGTATACTGTACTGTGAATGTTAGCTGCAGTGATTGGAAACTAGGCTATAGTTGTGACAGAGTATCTCATTGTTTGGTAAACAGTGATGTTTGAAGGTTAAATGGATGAATTTACATGTATGTGTTGACCAGATCATTCTGGGTTGACCTCTAAAGCTTGACTTAGATTATTTTACCAGGGTTAAATTAAGGTTGGGTAGCAGTCTATTCTTAATTATTAACACTACGGTAAAATCGGTTGGCATTGCTTTGTGACAGGTATTAAGTGAGGTAATTTGTGGGTGAGAACCACATCATAGACATGGTAGTGGACGTCAGTCTAAATGGTTTAGTAGTTCATTAATAGACAGCTTGGGCTGTGATTGACATTATGCTATTTGCTGACTTGGATAGGACAGTGTAGAATAGCTGGACATGGGGAACAGGTGCCGTGCTTTAGGAATGGTGGGGGCCTGTGGAAGACAACCCCTGCTGTGAGAATAACATTTCTGTGGTCCATCCCAAATGTGTGTCAGTCTGGGTGGAATGGCTGTTTCGATATTTGGGCCTATTTGGCCTTTGTACGCTCATTTAAAAGGAGAATGTAACTTATTTCAGCCAGTGGACTGAAGAAGAGATTGTCCAAAATATATCTTTAGCTTTGCAGTTTAGCAGTCGTCAAAATAAAAGTGACCATATGAACTAATGAACATTGATTTAAAATAGGCTGTAGTCAGCTTGTTGTCAGGCTATTCTCTTCATAGGTCAAGCAAGGACTAAGGGTAAGGGTAGGAAATAAACAGTAGTGCAAAATATATATGGTTGGCTGAAAACTTTATTGATAAAATGTTTCTCTAATTCAGTGAAACTCAAGCAAAGTGATGGTGTAATCTGGTTACACAAGTATGTCACATACAAGAAGTTAAATGTTTCAGTAGAATCTAATTTTTCCTAATATAGACAGTAAAAAAAAACGGTTGCCAACCTGTCAGTATATTTTCGCATACTTCAGCTTGTGTGGAGACCAGTGCTCGGGGGAGCACTGCTACTAGTTTATTTTTAAAGTCTTAGCAGCCAACATAATTTCTTTGAGAAAGGATAAACAACCGATTGGTTGGATGACTAGCTTTTAAGTGTAACCATTTTAAATTCTTAGATGTGGCATGTGGCATGTAAAATGTATCTAAAGAAAGGGAGCTGAAAAACGGGCACTAAATAGTGGTGAATGTATGTACTTAATATTGTAAGATGGGTAGTGAAATTATCCAAAGTACTGGGGTTTTCCCATGTGAAAAAATAGACATAATATTATAATATTATAGTATTTGTTATTAATGGAGGACATGTGGTCAGATCTAGAGAACTGTTTCCGGACAGTACAATTACTGTAAAATGTACAGGGCCTCTAGAAGTAAGTGTGACAATTCTCTCACACAGCTGTTCAGGAATACACTGTCGGTTCATGACATAGTATTGACAGAATTGCCTTAAGAAGGATTCTGTGTAAATGTAAAATACTTTTGAGATTGCAGGGCATTATAATTAGATAGCAGATGATTGTAGCATTAGTATAAGGATAATGTCTGGTTGTGTTGTTTTATCATATTGGGAGAAGCCAGGTTTTTCAAACATAGACTTTGGGAAATCCTTTACTCTGCTTACTGCGTGTCCATCAGGGGTTCACCTGTCACTTGAGCTATACTGGGAGAGGGCAAATGCGATCACATTGACAGTCTGGTCATCAAGATGGACTAGTTCCGCATCTGGAGAACAATGTTGGACTGGGGACAACATGACACTGAGAATATTACTCAAATGACATTTTGGGACTGCAAGAATTCCAAGGACTACTAAAGCCAGGTGCATGGCTTTGGTTCTGTGGGGGGCACACAGAACCTTTGGTGAGACCGAACATTCCTAAGGAACATGAAGGATACATCGTGAACACTTTGGATGGCTAATCATTATGTTTTTTCCTGTGTGGTGGTTGTAGTAATTCCTCTCTCAGTGGGGCACTGACGTGACGGGGGAGCGGTGGTGGGGTCATAGTAAGTTGGTGAGTACCCATGGCTCTGGGAAGAAAGGATTGATTAGGTGATTAATGGCTTCCATATGATAAAGATGAACTATACTATCTAAATGTCTACTTGGCGTAACAGAGGATGAATATGATCCTAAGCCAGGGTCATACATACCGATATGGAAATAGGACATTTACTTATAACTCAGTAACATTGTTTAAAGAGCAGGTAGAATTTGGTAGAGTTTCTGAAATCATGATATGTTGTGTTCAGTAAATTTTGACCCTATTTAAAATACTTTGTAGTTAGAGTGCCCATAACTATATATATTGGGATGGTTTTAAACCTTTCAAGGCACAAGACAGTCTGTGGAGAGAATTGTCTCACTGAAAATTATTTAACCCATCAGATAAAGTGTTCCTTGACCCTGCAGTGGCCATATTAGTCCTTTGAGCTTAAAAGGGGGGTCACAAATGAAATAAGTTAGATTTGTCTAACAATAGAAACCACATTTTTACACTTACATAGGATAAGGGTCACATTGTCATTAATATTGGACCCAGATCATGTAAAATAGTGCAGTGGCATGGAATTAAAGAACACAACAGTGGTATCAGACTGACTGTTGCCAATATAATTAAGGATAATTATAACTGATTTAAAATCGTATTTGAATAGATCCCTACTGTAGGCCAATAACACATTTTGTTCTCTTCCAACGTGCTAGAGTGAACACAAATATAATCTCTTAAGTCTATTAAAGATTAAAATAGGAATAATGCGATTCTGTGTGGGTGGTGGGGTCTTAGGTCTAAGATAGAATAAAATAATAGTGTTTTTAGGTGGATTGACATAACAGATAACCCAGGTACTCCAGTAGAAGCCTACTAGTGTGTGGTACTGTCCAACTCTGTAATAGCCAAACATACAGGCAGGCAGCACAAAGAGCAAATATATTTTTGGGCTAAATCTCAGCTGTTGTGGCCACTTGCAGATCAACTGTCATGACTTGGTTGGGAAACAGCTTGGGGAGGTCAGTTCAGTTGTTCAAACTTATAGTAAGCACACAAGGGTAGACGGAAATGGCTGAGTGACAGGAACAGTGTGGTCGTCAGGTGACATTAATTGACACGGTTGAGATATATCTGCTGTTTAGCATTCAGTGATTAAATGAAGAGTGCACATGGAGTGGAGCTCTGCGATAATGTCCCTCCACTTAGCCTTATAATTCTGTTTTTTCTCACAGGATATCTATAGGAGTAATGTTGAAACTTGTTGGATAGTACAGTACATTGCCACAGCGGATTGATCTATGTATTAAATGTATTACACTACTAATAGGCAATAGGCAATATGGAATCATAAAACAAGGAAAAGAATCCTGTGCCTGATAAAATAATATATGATTCTAGGGAAATATATGATTCTTGGGAAAAAGGTGTGTTTCTATACATATGGGGGTCAGTGTGGGGTTTAGTATTTTAAGTTGTTAAATTAATTACAGGCTTAACCAGTACGCTGCTTTGAGGATTTTGTTTATATACTTGAATTTTAGTTAGTAGTGAAACACTGAGGACGGATATATCAGTGCTGAGAGGATAACATATGATTAGCAAATTAGACCCTCTTATTTAACTAATAAGCACTATCCATGAAGTTCCTAGGAGGTTACTGGATGGAACCCGCGACATGGGTTCCTCGGTTGTCCCTTCCTCCTCCCACCACTCCCCAACAGTAGCCCCATGGGGGTAGCCCCATGGGGGGTGTCTATATGTATTTTTATCTCCCTGCTCCTAATAGTTATTGATGATCTTCTGTGTTGCGCCGAGCAGATGAGCAGCGCGTCACAAACGCAACCGTTGTGAGCTTGTACTGTTGGTCATGCTCAATTGGAAGACCGGAATGCTTCGGTTTGGAGAGAGTGAGCTTGACCAGTGCTTCTCAAAAAGAGGGGGGAGGTGATAGGAATTATAAGAGAATTATAGATATGAATTAGCCTTTTTATGAATTATAAGAGAATTATGAGCATTAGGCTATTAATTATAAGAGGACTAGAAGTAGTTACAATTTCCAGAGTTGTGGTCTCTAGTCTCTAGTAGTTACAATTTTGGAATGGCTCTAGTACATTTTCAGGTTAGATTATTAGGCTATTATTATTCAGAATTGCTGTCTCTAGTAGCTACATAATGTAGGTTTGGTTGACATTTTTAGGTTTGTTTTTGTTTGGTCACCTGTTCAGTTCTCTACTGGCCAGAGGGACTCCTGCTGGGTTAATGACCAGCTGATAGAAATGGGAGGTACACCCTTGGAGTCACTGTATGTTTGGGAATAACAGGAGCCTGAACCACAGGCCACTGCCCACTGAATTGAAATGCAAGGAGTGCATGTCTGAGGTTGAGTGATACCCGGGTATATTGAGCATATATGGGTCGAATATATGTGTATGTATGAGTGAAGACAGTGTTTTTTGAGAATCACTGGTTTGTTGGAGAATAATGTTGAATGCATTATACGGAGTATGTTTTCAAAATTAGGATGTTTTCACCTTTGAAGGTGAAAGAAAAGTCACGCTAACTATACTTTTGATTTCTCTCTATAGGGATCCTGAGTCCCATTTTGGACGGAAATGAAATATATTGTATGTCTTCTATATGTCATGGGATTGTCTAATGAAAGATTGTTTTCTCCCACGAATCACTTAGCTATGGGGAAGGTGTCAATGTGTTTTAATTCAAAATTGGTTTTTCCCAGGAAAGGATTTTCCAATTTTTAGGTGCTGAAATACTATGGGGGTCTTAAGAGAGGAGAGAAAACACAAGTGGTGAAGGTTTTAACAGATTTATTCTTTCTTCCCAACATACTGTATGTGTGGTTAACACAAACTAACTAACTAACTAAACCCATAACAACATGTCTATGCTATGGAATGTCGTTGGGAAGATGAAATGTAATTACAGGAGATGTCAAAATGTTTCCAAAAACATTGAGTCAATATGGTAAAGGAACACTCCTAACAATGGAAAAAATGGAAGGAAAGATATGTCAAATATGTCTAAACCCTATGGTAAGAAAATACTTCCACACATTAAGGTATGTAAAAATATAAGATATCATTCATTATTGCACTATTTATGACCATTTTGTACTACAAATTGAATATTGTTTAAGTGATAAATGCTCCCCATTGCCATGTTGGAAAATACAGAATATTGATGGCTGTATAGATTATAAAAATCATTCTAGGTTAGGATGTGATAACCCTTGGTGCTGAGTTTTCTATTTCCAGTTTTATGAAATCCAATAAATTAAACCATACATGAAAGATGAGACGGAGCCATAAAAATGAGATGTATGGAAACCAAAAGATGTCTGGGAAATCACCATGGAATTGCCGCCTTGCATCCCAACCAGATGAGATGATAGAACTGTGCAAGGGACATACCCTAACTGCCTTGCATCCCATCCACTATGAAGGACGCTGTCAATCCAACTGCTATGAGGACGTTGTGATCGGAAAAGGGGCATGGAAGCCCTGTGTCGTGACATTGCCCAAATAAGGGAAGAAGAGACATTACGAACCAACCTAAGAAGGGACTCATTCATTCAAGTGGAAAAGAGTGCAGGAGAAACACATACACAAACAAAATGCTGGCTTTACGAAGTGATCGCTCAAACCTGAGGGTCGTAGGATGGAATTTTACCAAGATAAATGCTTAATTGGATTTTCGCCCCTACCAGATTTAAATGTGTTCCAAAACTGATGTTTGATCCTCTTGTAGATTACATTAACTGTTAATGACCATATATGATGATATATGATCAAAGGGAGGAATTGTAATAGATTCTATGAAATGTAATCTATTTGTTTTATATGTGCAGTCACGTGTCTGTCACTTTACCTAAGAATACAGTAAGACTGACTCAGCAACAGCTGTCGGGACCGTGGCTCCACGCGCGCTCCGACGTCATCAGTCCATACATGGAAGACTCTTCAGAATTGTATCTTTAGACATTGTTTAGGATACACCCTCTCAACTATTCTTGTCACACTGTCCGTGTATATAATGGGACCATGCCTGAGAAATGGGAGCGACAGATGGGCATGCGTGTCGCTCAGAGCTCTTGATAAGATTGTTCAATAAATGTTGTATTCATTATACTCCACCCTCTAAGAATTCAATTTATTATGTTATTATTTATATAAGTATGATGTTTGAAGAATTCTATAACACACCGAGCCGCCTGACCTGATTATGCAGGTGGTGTCACCTGTTGGGGGAAGCGCAGACTATAGCTCCAATGTGCAACCAACTCCCAGTGGCACCGTTATCATTACGACGACCACTTATCTGTCTCATCTGGAGAGAACAGGGAGGATCACTGGGGAGAAGTGTATGTGGGTGGTCTATGTAGCCTGTGTACAGTAGTGTAAAGTAACTAAGTACTGTACTTAGAGGTATTTGTCTTTTACTTGATTATTTCCAGTTTTCAGTACTTTTGCTTCTGCTCCACTACATACATCATGCTGATCATACTGCAGGGTCACACAAACGCTTAAAGGACAACATTGTTTTTTGAGCGGTGGAAACCGCTCCATAGAGTGGCTGTGCGTACGTGTTTGTAGCCACTTTTCCTCAGTGTTTTGCCATAGCAATGTGTTTTCCTCAGCGTTTTGCCATAGCAATGTGTGTGTGTGTAGCCTGTAATACAGGCTACACACACATCACCAATTACCAATAGAAGACGTTATGCAAGCACGACCACCGCTCACTTCACATTGGGTGTGATTTTTTTACAACAAGGGTTCATATTTTAGATTGTAATTAGAGAAAAGAAAAGATGAGTGTTAAAATGTTTTCATTTACTTCTTCATTTCATCCATTTTAGCGAGTTCGATTTCAGTGGGTGGGGGCATACGTGCAAGTGGCTAAATGTCTTTTTAGACACGATGAGCAGACAAATTCTTTATTGCTATTTACAGTAACACTACTATCCCCCATAAGTCACACCTAACCACGAAAGATTGCGCTGCATGTTGGGATTGGGCTTATTGTGTCTACAAAGACATATTTAGCCCTTTGTACGCATGCCCCCAACCACTGAAATCAAACTTGCTAAAATGGCTAAAACGATAGAAAGCTGTAAATGAAAACATTTTAACTCTAATTATTATTTTTAAATCTAAAATATGAACCCTTGTTGTAAAAAAAAAAGTTGTCCTTTAAAAGTTAAATATCTGCAAGCTTGATCCGGGACAAGGTTTCAAGTACGCCGATCTGCTGCTTTTGCAGCATTTGAATTTGAATCCTGAAAGTAACAGTTGTGGACATGTGAGGTTTCAACCCGACAAGAGACGATAATGCAGTTGAACGTCCCTGTGTACGCCAGGGAAAAGTCTAGTCTTGTAAAAATACAGTGTATCGTCACTGTCGGGCAGAAACCATGTATCTCCAAGTTTAAAATGTTTTTCCGTAAAGTAAAGCCCTACTTCATCATACAAGACTGTTGCACAAGACTAGTGAAGCACACAACGCCTCGCGGTGCGATGCGTTGTGTGCTTGTAGATCGGCTGTTTTCACTAGTTTCAAATCTTTTTTTGATAATAAATGATGATAAATACAAAATAGGAATGGTTTTGGACATAGAAGGTTTCCACCTAACAACGGCGATATATATATATATATATATATAATAAAAACAAAAAAACACTTACTCTGCTTGCTTTTTCAATTTGAGACACAATTTGCCCGGTGCAGAGAGACCCTGCGTCAGAGTACCGTAACAAGTCATCCCATTGTCTGAGAGAAATTGAATTTCCACATCCATGAATATGTGGCCCCTGGCAAATCCATGCCGGGGGAGGGGGGGTTAAACGGTGCGGGCCATGTCGCCAAAGCAAGCACACACGGAACATGTCACATACACGCTACCTTGGGCCACATGCTGTCATGTTTATGCTCTATGATAGCAGCAACCTTAGAGGCTCTGACAGACACCGCAGGACTGTGTGTGTGTGTGTGTGTGTGTGTGTGTGTGTGTGTGTGTGTGTGTGTGTGTGTGTGTGTGTGTGTGTGTGTGTGTGTGTGTGTGTGTGTGTGTGTGTGTGTGTGTGTGTGTGTGTGTGTGTGTGTGTGTGTGTGTGTGTGCACTCTTTGGTTCTGACGGCCCCCAGGGGGCCCCGCAACCTCAGAGACCCGCTGAGACGAAAAAAAGAAAAGAACAGAGCGCAGGAAAACCTTCTGTAGGTTGTAGGTTGCTGCACTTTATTCTCTCTGACTGAGAGGTGAGAAATACTGTTACAGTACCTGTTTTTTTTTTTTTTTTTTTAATACATTGCTGGAATGCTCCCTGCTTATATTTGTTTCCCGCTTCTTTTCACCTGACGGGGCAGTTTTACCCGGCCAGGGGGAGGCAGTATAGAGACCAGTATTACTGCATGTTCTTTTGTGAGGGGTATCTATCCTAGGGGACAATAGGGATTCAATAAGTCCATCTATTCTAGGCAAATGGCTTGTTAAAAATAAAGGTTTTTAAAGGCATCAACGGACTGTGGTGCTCTCAGATGGTCAGGGAGGGTATTATTTCACTCTAAGTTTGGGTGTTTGAGGAGTGAGGACCTCACTAAGCCATCCGATGTTATTGCAGTGTTTAATTTGTTCAGCTAATTTTGAAGACACCATGTATTATCTTCTGAAATTGTTTTAGTCTAGTCTTAGTCGACTAAATATCAAAATATTTTAGTCAAAATAACCATACATAAAAGATGTATTTGGCTTGAATGTAATTGCAGTTACATACCAGTGTTAATTTGTACAGCCATTAGTCTTAGACTTAGATTTAGTCTTAGTCTTTTGAATAACAAAAATACTAGTCTTAGTCTTCTGAAATTAGCCAGTAAGTAGCTATGCCCCTCCCAAAAAGCTTATGTCCAATGCTAGCTTAGAATAACTTCCTGCTTGCCAAGGTTTGCCTTGGCAACAGCCTTGGCAAGCTGCCGGTTGCTAAGCTAGCATTGGACAAAAGCTTTTAGGGGAGGGGCATAGCTACTGGCTAGTCTAGTCAGTTTTATCGACAAAATATCTAAATCTTAGTCTTAGTCTTAGTTGACAAAATTAACATTGTCCGATAGGTAGCAACGGGCGATATTGTGTAGCCTACAAAGGGGGATTGACAGATATAGTCAGATATGTGTGGTGTGGTGCGTTCATTTTACCCACCCGCTTGTGGGTAGTGTGTAGTGTATCATCACGTTCTTTTGTATCGCTTCTATCTATCATCTCTCCTGGTACTCGTAGTATCTTGCCTTTGTTGTGGTGCATTCATCGTGGGCGCTGTGATCTCGTAGTGTCATGTCGTCTCATCTAGCTCTCGGGCATGGCATCGATCGTTCATGTTTCCCCATTATGCTCTTCACGCTTTGCCTCTTGCCTTCGTCGTGTACTTCCAGAGAACCTTAATGAGAGCATATCGTCACTGTAGGGGCAGAAACCTCGCATCTCCAATTTTCGAATTTGTACGTTTTTTGGTGAAGTAAAGCCCTGCTTCATCAGACAAGGCTGTCGCACAAAAGTAGTGAAAACAGCAGATCTACAAGCACACAACGCCTCGCGCCGCGAGGCGTTGTGTGCTTGTAGATCGGCTGTTTTCACTAGTTTAAATCATTTTTAAATGATAAATGCAAAACCAACGGTTTTGGACATACAAGGTTTTCACCCGACAATGACGATATGAAGGTGAAGTAATGCCTCTGGCTCCCTCTCCCCATGTCGCACAATGGCTGTATTGAGGCACACACACACACACACACACACACACCCACACACACACACACACACACACACACACACACACACACACACACACACACACACACACACACACACACACAGAGAGACTCGCTCGCTCGCTCGCTCTCTCTGCCAACATCATCATCTTTTCAGCGAAGCAGCTGTCACCTTGGCTGTGTTTTGCATGTGAATGGCTTCAGATATCTACAACCATATTTTCCCAGACATTTCCTTCCCGCTCATGTGTGTGTGTGTGTGTGTGTGTGTGTGTGTGTGTGTGTGTGTGTGTGTGTGTGTGTGTGTGTGTGTGAGTGAGTGAGTGAGTGAGTGAGTGAGTGAGTGAGTGAGTGAGTGAGTGAGTGAGTGAGTGAGTGAGTGAGTGAGTGAGTGAGTGAGTGAGTGAGTGAGTGAGTGAGTGTGTGTGTGTGTGTGTGTGTGTGTGTGTGTGTGTGGTGGCTTCACAGTGCCCTGTCAAGTGTTTTCTCTCTCATCTGAGTGGTTTTGAATTTGCACCTGGCTGTTGCTGGTGAAATGTCACTGCAATTTCTTGTTTCCTCAAGGAAAGATTTGTTTCTACCTTCCCTCTGGCTATAACGGCACCAATGCAGATAATACAGTGTGTGCCAGAGGAGGGAGCTCGATAAATGCCTCAGATCCCACGCCTTCATTCTGGAAGGGAGCTTCATAAGATTCCGACCCGTTTTTTCTTCTTCTTTTAGTTAGAGTTGTTCCGATACCGTTAGCCGTATCCGAAAAGCTGCGGATACACATCTCTTGTCTTAATTTGAATTAAATTAATTTGATTTTGAACAGCTCTTGTGACAAAGCTGTACAGAAGACAAATCACATTTCAGGTGTCACGTGACACCTGAAATGCATCTGTGATTTTGTGGGCATCCATCTCAAGCCTCGGTTTAGATATACAGGTTTGAGATTATCTTTAAATATCAGCTATGCAATCCTCTTTCCCATCTTGTAGCTTTGTATCTTTGATGCAACACAGATTGTTGTGACATTCGGGATTAATGGTTGACAGCCATTTGTTCTTGTCGCTACCAGTCCAGTGCCAACAGAGTGGCTGGTTGTCATTTCATCTCTTTTGGCTGGTTGTCATTTCATCTCTTTTGTAGGTGAAACCAAAACCCTGCGGCCACCACATTAGCAAAGCAAACACTGAAAACACTTTTCAGTGTTTCAATTTATGGGTTTCCCCCCTAAACTCTCTTTATGCACCGTGAACCTCTGCCAGGGGTTGAAACTCGATATATTTCTGTCGGGAGGCTTTTAGTAAATCGAGTTAGCGTCACAATGTTTGTGTGTTCTCTGTTCAGGGGTAATTGGCCTTGAATGTTTTAATGGACAGACGGAGAGAGGCTCACTGTACACACTCCAGAGCCTGAGCCTGGGAACTCAGCACTAATTCACCCTCCTACATTTTTTTTAATCAAAAATATTTAACACATTTTTCACCCGGTGTCAATTATCTAATGTAATCCTGGGCGCTACACTCCCTCTGCCAACCTGGGAAGACAACGGACTGACCTCATGCTTCCTTCTATGCATGAGGAGTCAAGTCACTTCTTTTCATCTGACAGGGGGGAGTTTCCCCGGTTGGACGTAGCACTCGAAGGAACACGTTATTCCAACCAGTTCCTTTCCCCTCCCCATCTAGGCCAGGGGGAGGCAGTATAGAGACCAGGATTACTGCATGTTTTTTGTGAGGGTACCTACCCTAGGAGACACGGGGAGAACATGCAAACTCCCCACACAGAAAGGTCCTTTTGCCAACCCCACCTAGGGTATGGGCACTGATGTCCCGGAGGAGAGAACACGCACGCCCCCAGCGCACCTCCTCAGATCCGATGCCATCTTTATACTTGAAAAATCCTATAAATGAAGTTGTAAAAAATATATATATATCAGATCTGCAAGCTCTACAAGCTCTCGAGCTTGTGACTCTGACACGTTTTCTCTCTTTGAATTTGAATACTGAAAAGTACTGTAACAGTTTTGGTCATATGAGGTTTCCACCCGACAGACGACAGAGAGAACGTGAGGAACAGACAGGGAGAAGGAATGAAAAGGCAGCAGTTTTCTCACAAATGCCCACACACGGAATACGGGGGGAGTGGGGTGGAGGGGCTGTTAATCTAATAATGACCCCTGGGCAGAATGACTCTTCCTGCGTTGCGTTGTGGCTTCACACACAGTCGTCTTATCACGGTCCCGGCACTCTCCTGTAATTACCTGTTCTTCATGCGGATCCCAGCAGGGAGGAGTATTACTGCATGGGACGGGAGAGAAGACCTGGCGAGCACACACACAGACACAAGATTAAGAAATGAGAAAATCAAAAGAGACTCATCCTGCGGTATGGCGGTATGGCGGTATGGCGGTATGGCGGTATAGCGGTTATTGCACCCAGCCCTAGCATTCACTGGGGTTTGTTAACTGTTGGTTGGTGCACCGGTATGATCGGGTACGCCTGAAACTTGTTCATTGAGAAAGCTAGGTTCCATGGTGCAAAAACTAAGCACGACTAAAATGCGTAAAAGAAATCGCATAGGTTTTCTGTAGGCTAATTAATTAATCTAAATTAATCTATTAAAGTCCCAGCCCTATGTAAAATATTACGTAAAAAAGAGTCAAACTAAGTGCAATGCCTACCATTCCAAGCTCTTGTCAGGGTGGTTCAAGTATGATTATTTTCGGCGGTCGTGGCCTGAAAAGGTTGACAACCCATTGTTCGAGACTACCTCTTCTGGAAGCAGAAAAGGTCATCCATGTCTGGAATTCAGATGCTGCGGTATATACCCAGCAACATCCCTCTCTAAACGAAAGAAAGTGATGATCATCCGAGGTGATGAGGTCTTGTCACTTTGAGTGAACAGGTCAATACCACTGGAGAACAGTGTGTTTTTAGCTTTAAAACCCATTTTGGCCTGAAAAATCCCTAAAAATGGCTTCTAAATCGGTTTAGAAAACGGTTTTCTGAAAAAGGTTTCTATATGATCAGTGGTGCTCAAACTTTTTAATGTCAAGAACTCCTAGAATTATATGTATTTGTCCGCCGATGCCCATCTCAAAATATTTTGTTCCAGGGAGCCCCCTCAGAAGCAAAGATTTACAACAGATTTTCACACATTTTCACGTTTTTTCAAAAATAGCAGATCTACAAGCTCGCAACGCGGCACTCGGTGCCGCGCTGTGAGCTTGTATATACTATTTAAAGCATAACATAATCTAATAATGCGACTTCCCACTACTGCGTTCTTTTCCCCCAACAACTACATAAAGCAAAAAAAAGCTTAACAGAGGAATTCCCGTAAGGGTCAGTTTTTTTCTTTCTTTTACACTCTCAGTGTTGAAGTAACTCCAACAGCATTTTGCTGCACACGATTGCTCAAGTAGCCGAGCAGCTGCAGGGGCTTACGGGATGTCACGTTAAAAGCTTTGTGAGTCACCGTGGGGGAAGGAGAGCAGCCAAGGAAAGCATGCAGTCTTTGTTATCTTGTGTAGAAATCACTGAGGGCCGCCGCGTCCAGGTGTGCCGGTTGAATCATGACGAGAAATACGCCACGTCTTACTGTGGAGTCTTCGTTTCGTCGTTGTCAGGTGGAAACCTAGTATGTCCACAACCGTTGGTTTTGTATTTATCATTTTAAAATTGATTTAAAGTAGTGAAACTAGCAGATCTACAAGCACTGTGCTTGTAGATCTGCTAGTTTCACTACTTTTGTGCGACGCTTTTGTATGATGAAGTAGGGCTTTAATTTACGGAAAAAACAAATTTGAAACCTGGAGATTTCTGCCCAACAGTGGCGATTTATAACCACTCGTCAGATCAGTGTAGGGTGCTGGCAGAAGGGTGAATGTAGTGATTACTTGAGTATACTTTACTTAAAGGGGCACTCCACCACTTTTCAACCTATGTTCATATAATTGGTCCTCACTCAAAAATAGCTTTTTTCTTTCTTTTTTTTTTCTCAGAGGAGGGCTGTGGGCAGGTCAGAAACCCATCGTCTTGTGACATCGATTGCCAATCCATCTTATAGAAACTGCATGCTTTCTATTCCTGAAAAGTTTAAAATTTTAAAGTGGAAGCCATTGTTCTCGCGATAATAAAAATCGAAATATTTCTTTCAAAAATATTGATTACATTTTTTTTGGGAAAAGGATGATGTCACAAGACGATGGATTCTGAACTTCCCACAGCTCTCCTAGGAGACTTGGACTGAGTAGAAAAAAATGGTGATATTTTATCATGAACATTAGTGAGGACCTATTATATGAAGACAGGTTGAAAAGTGGTGAACTACTCCTTTAAGTACAATTTGGAGATATTTTTTACTTTGCTGGAGTATTTCCAATATTACATTCTTTTACTTTTACTCCTCTACATCTCAGAGGTAAAATTGTACTTTTTACACCACTGCAATTATGTGAAAACCTTAGTTACTATAGTTACTTACTGTTAAAAATATTTTTGATTATTATTACAAAACATATATTGACCATCTAATTCGGCTATTTGAAAATAGACAATCTACAAGCTCACAACACGCCGCTTATTTTCAAAAGATTTTAATTCATTAAAAAAAAGAAATGGGACCTTTTGTATATTGAGTACTTTTAGTTTTGGAACTTGAACACCAACGTATTTCTACATTTAATTGTGGTGTTGATAGTGAGTCCAAGTAGGTGAGACACACACCTGAGCTGATGAGGTGCTGATCCAGGATTTGAAATGTGACCCAGAGAGACACATGGTTCATTGTTGGGACATGCCTTTTACTGGAGAAAATATTAGATTTCTCTCAGACTTTTGCATGGACAAAGTGGGAGGTAATTCCCCGTCATAATATTACTTCCAGACAGTCCAGGTGTCGCTCTCCCTTTGTCATAATGGCCAGAGAGAGAGAGACCGACAGTCTGCTTGCTATCCTACAAACAATGTAATGAATTCTGGGATTCTGGGATATACTGTAGGTGTCTGTCCTGAGATTAGCAAGAAGAAAACATTTTTTTTTTTTTTTTTCATTTGATTGCTGCAAAGATATTGTTTTAAAGCAGAACAAAAGGATCGAAGCCATCTTTTTCAGAAAACCTCAGTTTGGTCAGTTTACGTGAGAGTTACCTCATATTTTAGCACATACATGGGCAACTGGCGGCCCGGGGGCCCCACCTTCACTTAATGCGGCCCTCAGGTTAATATCTGAATACTGAGATATTGATTTCAGCTGTTACAATTCCAAAGTTGCAAACATGACCCGCTTTAATTACTTCAGTCTATATTAGTAGCCTAGTATAGTAGAATTAAAATGTATTTTTTTATGTCCAACGTATTTGTATTATAAGTTC
This sequence comes from Nannobrachium achirus, assembly GCF_963921795.1. Classification (NCBI taxonomy): domain Eukaryota; kingdom Metazoa; phylum Chordata; class Actinopteri; order Myctophiformes; family Myctophidae; genus Nannobrachium; species Nannobrachium achirus. The sequence continues at coordinate 13,441,054 of NC_137821.1, read as the reverse complement.
ATAAAGTTAACATGAGTATAACGAAATGCATTCGACAGATCTACAAGCTCAAAACGCATCACGCTGCGATGCGTTTTGAGCTTGTAGATCTGCTATTTTTGCTTCTTTTGTATTACATATAGTAGAATGACAAAGTAGGACATAGCAATATGCAGAATGATCCCTTACGTCACATGAAAGGCAAAACATCTAAAGCAATCTAACAATCTGCAATCTAAACAAAAATGGTGCTAAATAGCTCTGTAGCTTGGTTCTTTGGCTTGTGCACGTCGTAGGGCAACCTCATTTGTTGTATTGTACCCGTCTATATACAGCACCTATCTGAGCTTGTAGATTTGATTATTTGATTATTTGATTATTTGAAAAGGATCCCCATTAGCTGATGCCGTAGCAATCCGCTAGTCTTCCTGGGGTCCATACAAAGATATATTACAAATACAGTTTTAAAAAGCAATACAATAAAAAAACAACAACAACACAATAAAACTATAACAACATTAAATTGCATTAATTCACATTAGTACATTAATATGATATAGATTCAATACCTCCTAGCAGGATATAACTTTTACAATTTAATTTATCCTGAAGCTATTTCTAACTGCTTTCCAGTAAATACCTCAGCACTTTTTTCTTAAAGGCTGATTTATTTTGAGTTAGACGAATGCTCAAGGGTAATTTGTTCCAATAGTCTATGGCTCTATAAATTACAGTTTTTTTCATTGAATTAGTGTTTGAACTAGGTACAATAATATGTTCATTAGCAGCATATCTAGTATTGTAAGAATGTCTGTTATTACAATAATCTACCTGGTCAAACAGAAACAAGGGAGTCTTTGAATTAATAATACAACAGAGAAATGTTGCCAAGCCTGAAGAAATCCTTTGCTCAATAGTGAGCCATGAGAGGCTGGAGTGCATCTTTTCAATACTAGTTCTCATAGAACAGCCCAGGACAAGCCTAGCCGCCCTGTTTTGTGCAACCTGTAATTTAGCGAGATTTGTCTTAGATGCACATGACCATACTGTTGAACAATAATCTAAGTGACACAAAATTAAAGATTTAGAAACTTGTCCCAGGATACTAGAAGGTACATAAGATGAACACTTTCTAGTGACTGCAATACCTCTCCCCATTTTACTAACTATTGTATTTATATGCTCAGTCCACGATAATTGACTGTCCAGGACAACGCCCAGCAATTTAGTGCTGTCTACTTGTTGTATGGGCTCACCAGCTATAGATAAATTAAGTTTAGGTGTATCTGTCAATTTGTGTCGTGTCCCGAAGATAATACTTTTAGTTTTGGATATATTTAAGACTAATTTGTTTGTATTTATCCAATCATGTACTATTTTCAATTCCCTAGACAAAACATGATTTAATTCTAGGCATGAGCTTGCAGTATAATGTACAGTGGAATCATCTGCGTACATCGTTATACCTGCATTATTCACAGCAGAGGGCAAGTCATTAGTAAAAATTGAAAATAGGAGAGGTCCTAGACAACTTCCCTGAGGAATCCCACATGATAACATACTATCTTCAGATAAGCTCCCATTATAAAATACCTTCTGTGTTCTAGAAGAAAGATAACTCTTCATCAGAGTAATCGCAGTTTGATTAAAACCATAACACATAAGTTTATCAAGTAGAATGTCATAATCAATAACGTCAAATGCGGCGCTGAAATCTAACAAGACCGCACCTGCAATTTTTGAGTCGTCAATCCCCCTAAACCACTCATCAGTCATTTGAATAAGAGCTGTAGCAGTCGAGTGACCCTTTCTATAGGCATGTTGATATTTGGTAGTCAGACCATTGTAGTTAAAATAATCCTGTACCTGAACATGAATAATTCTCTCCATAACTTTGCTAAGTGCAGGGAGAATACTTATAGGTCGACTATTTGGACCACAGAAAGGTAACCTACTATCCTTAAGATTGGCTTCATACTGTAGCTAGATTGGCTGTATAATTATATGGGTCGCGAGTAGATATCCTTTTTTTTCTCCTTTTTGTTTCCTACATAAAAAAATGCAGTATATTTCAAAAGATTTAAAAAGTCACAACGTTTCATTAATTAAAAACAATTGGAGTCCCGATCCTGATGGCCTTTGCTGCATGCCACTCCCCATCTCTCCCCCATTTCCTGTCACACTGCTACTACTACTTACACACATTTGAATAATTTCCATTTAAATAAAAGTAGTGAAAGTAGCAGATCTACAAATTCACAACGTGGCCACGAGCTTGTAGATCCGCTATTTTTACTAGTTGAGTTGAGTCCCGGACAAATCTAATTACTCTATTGGGATTGGAGCTAAAAAAGTTTGGGAACCACTGCTCTAAGCAACTACGCAGGGGCTGAATATAGGTTCTTTGTACAGAAGTGGTGCTACAGTATATAGCACACCAAACCATTGCAAAGAACTGCTGAAGAACCAATATTTTTCCTACATTACACTTTAGTGTCTCGACACAGAGATCAAAGCCATCATTGCTAGACTTTAGCTCTTGTCCTCCATAAGTCACATCCTGGACGGTGTTGAAAAGCTGTCATACGCTCCTCCTGAGGGAGGAAGTAAAAAGATCAGTCGTGGGACCGTTTTGGCTGAGTCTCTCGGCTGGTGCTTTCACAATGACGGGGAAAACCTAACACCGGCTCTGACATTTACTAGCGAGTGGGTTCACGGTGCTGTGTTAGCTACGCTGCACTGTTGGAATGAGCGGACGTCTATTGAACTGAACTTGAGAAGCGGAATTGGCATATTGAACATAATGTGTTGTATTTGTTTTATTTAAGGCCTACAATTATTGCCTGTTCTTATACTAGAGATGTACCGGTGCCATTTTCCCCCGATTCCAATACCCATAACTTGCGTACTGGTCAATACCGAGTACCAAATCTATACCATTGTGTATTAAAAATAAATCTAGGACAGTGGGTTCCAGGGACCCCCAGGGGGTTACAAATGGACCCTTTCAGGTCTGTAAGGTCCATTTGGTTCCATTTATACACTCTCAGAAGGCGAGACACTACAGGTGAATAGGGTAAAAAAAAATACTAATAGCTACTACACCTGCCATGTCCGTGTGTCTTTGAAATTAAAAGGTTTGAAAACCACTCATCTATAAATAAAAACTCCATTAACAAGTTAAAGTACAGCTACAAGCTAGTACAATAATAATGTAAATAGTACAGTAAGAGTACAAAACAGTCATGCAACATAAGTATTAAAAATATTACCGTAAATAAAATAATCATCATGTGAAATTACGTGGTATCGGAATGGCATAGACGGGCATACTCGCAGATACCGATACCAGCATTTTAGGCAGTATAGGCAGCTTTTCTAATACTGGTATGCAGTGGTGGAAAAAGTAGGCCTACCCGGATTTGTTACTCAAGTAAAAGTATCAATACTGCAATGTAGAAATAATAATGTACTTGAGGAAAATTACAAACGTATTGGCATCAAAATGTACTTAAAGTACCAAAGGTAGAAAGTACTCCTTATGCAGAATGTCAATTTGAAGCTTTCAAATGTATGCAAATCTTTTGAAAATAGCAGGTCTACAAGAGATTGTAGATTGTCTATTTTCAAATAGCCGAAATGTATATAGTTAGTTATACTTTACACCACTGCTGGTATGGGTGTCTGCTGGGGTTAATATGTGGGGTCAAGTCATTTAGTGTTGATAAGTGATTAGTGTCTTGCTCAAGGGAACATCGACGGAGATGGATAGAGGCGTGGAGCCTGTAAACCTCCCTGTACAGGAGGTCATGGGCCATGTCACTTGTTGTTGAAGTTATTGTGACATCTGCTAAGGACCCTGTAGGAATAAATCACATGATTATTAAGTCTCTCACAGCAAAGCGACATAATCGCTGCTGTCTGACAGAACCTCTTATCTCCATATTTTAACCGCTTGTGTTTCCGTTACTCAATGACCTGCTTGATCGTACTACTGCGTCACTCAAAAGTAGCAGATCTACAAGCTATAAACGCGATGCGAAGCGGCACGTTTCAAGCTTATAGATCTGCTATTTTTGCCATCTTTGAATGTGAGTCTTGAAAAGTGTTGGACATATGAGGTGTTGGACATATGAGGTTTCCTGGAGCATTGTTGTTGACCCTCGTTGTCTGTAGACCCCCTGGTTAACTGTGGCATACAAAGGCCTGTGTCTAAAAGCCGATGTCCTTGCACAAACCCCATATTGCCTTCGGCGTGGCATATGTTTCCACATACTGTAGCCCTGGGTATAAGGCCGGCTTTACACTGCCACTAAAATCTAGCCTGAATCAGATCTGAGTCACATCAAAAGTGGAATCAGATTTTTTTTAAATAGTCTAAATCCAGACAGGTCACATGCATGTCACATGAAATCTGAAAAACCACATCCAGAGGTGGTTTCAAATCCGATCCATATCGGATCTGAGGAGTGAGGACATCTGACTCAGTCTGAAAGCAGCAACCACATGCACCCCATAGAGTTATATGCAAGTCACAAAACATGCAAGTCACATCAAACTGGCCAAGCGTCACTTGCTGCGCGACCCAAGCGCGGCTGTAAATTACATCATTACAGAGCGCGAGTATTTACTATTTGATTACAGCGCACTGAGCACATGAGAAAAACGAAAGAGAAGAGAGAAAACACATGAGCTAAACAGTTAAAACCAGAGAGAAGAGTGAAACAAGAATAAAGAAAATAAGAGAGAAAAACAATATTGTAACGTGTGTTTACTATGGTCTATTATGTCGCATTTCCTGAACGTAATCAACTAGCGTCGATGTAGTGACGTAACGTCATGACGCCTACGTCGTTACCACGGTAACCAAAGCATACATGTTGCCGCAGGGCAGCTTTGGGCTGACACTGTCTGAACGCACAGATCAGATCTGTGTCACTTGAAAATGCTGTGTGAAAACTCTGGCCAAAAGATCGGATTTGACAACCAAATCGGATTTGTGCTGGATTTGACTGCAGTCTAAATCCGGCCTAAGTGGCAGGGACGGGGCACCCATTGTCTGTGGTGGAAAAAAGTACTCACATTTGTTACTCTGTTACAAGTAAAAGTCCAAAATTCTAAAATCGACTTGAGTAAGTACAAAAGCATTTTCTGATGTATAAAAGGAATAAATCTTGAACTTTAGCAGATCTACAAGCTCCCAATGCGTCACACCGTGACCATTGCGAGCTTGTAAGACGGCTATTTTCAAATGGCCGGAATGTATAGGGCTGATAATCAGTTACTAGTTACTACGTTTTCAAATAATTGTAGTGCAGTAAAAAGTGAAATATTTGCCTCTGAGATGTAGTGGAGTAGAAGTAAAAGTACTAAAAATTGGCAATACTCCAGAAAGTAAAAACATACCCCAAACATTTACTTAAATACACTACTTAGTAGTAAATGTACTTAGTTACTTTTCACCACTGCCCATTGTGTTTTGATTGATTGATTGATTGAAGACTTTATTAGAAGTTTGCATAGGAAAAGGTACAGTTTCATGACGGTACAGTTCACTGGTACAAGGTCTACTAAAAGGAGATCCATGAAAAGACTAAGCTTATTTCCACTGGAAACCATTGAAGTATCTCATATAACATTGAATGACAGACAAATAGAACACAGTACTATGCAGTAGATATGTAAAGAAAAACAAAAAATCTAACCTCTGTTCGAAGTGGAGCTGTGTGTGTGTGTGTGTGTGTGTGTGTGTGTGTGTGTGTTGTGTGTGTGTGTGTGTGTGTGTGTGTGTGTGTGTGTGTGTGTGTGTGTGTGTGTGTGTGTGTGTGTATTGCAGTTGAAAACAGCGCCCCTCCCTTAACATGTGTGGCCATAAAAGGTACTACACCACATTCTTGAGGCTACATACAGACCCACCCACACACCCACCCACACACAAACATACCTACACACACGGCCACGTATAGGGTAGCTTGTGTTCCACACAGCTCCAAAAAAGACAGTAAGTCTAAAACAAACAGTATATACAAAGAAGGGGCAGGGGAGGGTAGGGTTGGGCTAGGTTCATTTTTTACCAGTTGCGAACGGCTGCTGCCTGTAAGTGGTTTTTCAGGGCAATTTTGTGGGGTGACACAAGGTTGCATCAGGGACAAGGTGGGTTTGTTTCGTGTTTTGACTGCAGTGGAACTCCGGACAAAAGCTCTTTGTATAGAGGCTGACATGAGACTCCCTTTTAAGAGCTTATATACCTGTCTAGTAACACCTGTAATTAGTACAGGTGACCCCCAGGGGTCGGTGGTGATTATAAATGAGCTGTGACGATGGGTGGAAAGGGTGGAAGTATTGACATTTCTTACTTAAGTAAAAGTATCATTACCACAATATAGAGATACTCTATTAGGGCAGTGGTTCTCAACATTTTCAGGCCGCGGCCCCCAAAATAACCATATTTTAACTGGGGACCCCTGACGAGCACTAAGAGTTGAGGCATTACATTTTGTATAACACGGTTAATTAATGAATTAATTAATTTCAACTTTCAAAAAAGAAAAAAACAACAACCTTTCAGATGGTGTTGTAGGAGTCCTATTCAGAGGAAAATGTAATCTTAAAAAAAAAAGTTTTATATTTTGGGGATATATATTTAAAAATGATTACAGGCATTTTACTTATGTATCTTCAAGTGTGAATGTCGGCCTCTGTGGGGGGTATTCATATGCAAATATCGTGGCCAATGGCATTGTAATACTAAACAATAGGATCCAATGGTGATGTTTAGGTAAAAAAAGAACAGGAAAACACATTATTTAAACTATTTTTTTGATCAAATATAAATGTGTCCAAAAACCGACAGTGGGCCTTGCAGGGTTAAAGGAGCTTTTCACCCATTTATCACCCATTTCACCAACCTTATTATCTTATATTTATGTTATAGTTATGGACAGTTCAAAAAACCTGCCTACCTGTGACATCATCGATAGGGATTCCTAATACAAACTTCCTCTTCATGGAAAGTTTCAAAGTTATAATGCTGCGGAAAAGAAAAACTTGTTTTAAATGACTAAATACTGCCTGATGAAGTAGTTGCTAGGCAGATTTCTGACATCAAGTTTATAGATCATCTATTTTCAAAGTTTTTGTTTTCATTTTAATAAAATGTGTATTTTTTTAGGGGAAACATTTCTAAATTTCAATACAGCAATGTAGAACCTTATTAATATTTTTAAAAAATGCACTTTGCAATTTTTACTTTTCATGACTTAAAAGCACATTTTGTATCTACCGTATATATCTGCAGTGGTGAAAAAAATACTCAAGTGAAGTACAAATAGGCAGTAGATGCACAGGACATGATGTCTCACCCCCCTCCCTCCATGTCACTGTGATGTCTCACCCCCCTCCCTCCATGTCACTGTGCTTCTGTCCACCCATCTGTCCATGTGTCCCCGTGTCTCAGAATAGCTGGCATGATGGTGATGTGTCATAGTGGTGGACTGTGTACACAGCAGAGAGCAGACAAGCTGCTTTGAGTTGATCTCTCTCCATTAGCTGTGACACTATGACCTCATATGGTCACTATTGGGTGGAAACCTTTTAGTCCAAAAAAGATCCAGTCACTACTACTGTTGTTGTTCCTAGTCATGGCTGCCAGTTCCCACCTGATGTCATTTGGGAGTCCCGACTGCTCCACATTGTACTGAATAACTGCTAGCTTGCATAATGACTTCAGACTTGGGCTCAAGTCTAAGATGGTCAGGTCATGGGATGTGCAGTATCCTCCACAAAGGACGACACGATCTCCCACCCTGCAACAGCACAGCCCATACATCATGTCCGGGCCTTTGCCCTTAGGCTCAATCTTCTTCCAGGTGAGAGTTTCTGGATTGAATTTCCAGAATTCGTTGCCGATCGTGGTTCCGATATTTCCAGACATGCCACCACATATGTAAAGCTCTCCATTGTAGGTAAAGGCTGAATGACCAAAGCGTCCTTCTGGAAGGAGTTGTGCAGAAGGTGTGCTCAGCCAGCAGTTGGTCTCTGTGTCAAACACTCTCATGTTGTTGTGAAATACATGATGGTCGAACCCTCCAAATACAAACATCTTTGTCCCGATGATGGTGGCAGAGTGCACGTTTGAAGCAGGTGTTGGAGTTCCTCTGGTGTTAATTAAAGACCAGACCATTATTGTGGTGTCCAGCTTGTAGATGTCATTAGTGTATCCAGACATCTGGTAGCCTCCATGGACATACATGAGCTTCCCAAAGACGCAGGCTGAGTGAAATCTCCTCCCCTCTGGAACGTTCCCTGACACCTTGGGCTTCAACCACCTGTGGGTGTCGACATCAAATGCATAAAGACTGTTGCATTGTGCATTGGAATCCCCCCAGATGTAAACAATATCTTGTATCAGTACAGCTGTGTGGCCATAGCGCATGGAGGGAACCTCCTCTCTTCCAGTCGTCACTGGAGGCAACGTCCACCAGCGCAGTGACGCTATATTGAAGATGTGGACTTCAAGCTGATCACTGTTCGTTGATGGCTGGTGGCTTCCAAAGTAGTAAACCTTGGGATCCACAGAAACCGCGGCATTATGGCATTGTGTTGGTCCCTCCTTCAGAGATACGGTCCACCTCAACATTTCCCAAACAGACGTTGCTGGATAAAAAGGGTGCCTTCAAGTGTTGTTGAATACACTTGTGTTCTGACACTTATATTGGTACAGACTTCCAATTACTGATGTCATGTTGATGTCATCAGTCTTGTCCAATTATGGAGTTCCTCCCGGCCTGGCTGACAATCGACTGAGCACATATTACTAGTTTGTTAACACATTGGCCGCCATTTTAACATTGACTGTATGGCTCTCCTGCCATTTTGTTTAATAAAAAAAATTATATATTTTTTTTATATTGAAATTTTTCCTAAATTCTGTATTTTTTCGACAATGTCATACAGTACCTGAAATGAAACAGGACAACCTCTAGTCTCACCAAAAAATAAAATAAATAAATAAAAAGCTTTTTTTTCTATAGTTGCAGCCATCTCAAAATAGCCATTTTTGACCAAAATCCAGCTATAATTGAAAAAACTGGAGATATTGACCTTTTTGTGATCGATCGCTTTTCAAGTGGATAACTCACTTGATATTTGTCTTTATGGCTTCAGGCATTATCAGATAAGTGTACTAATGTAATTATGTAATAGGATTTCTTTTTTTCTTTTTTCTTTTTTCTGTTTAGAAAAATGCAGAGAAACATATTTTTATTGGCTATGTCTGACCATACACTCAGCAATTTCACATACTATATTGCAGTATAATGTGAGTATTTATGTGAGCCCCCACTTGGGGGCGCTTTCTCTCTGTCTCTATGTGTCTCGGATGGATTTTGATCTCTACAGGTGCACACACACAAATAGACATCAAAGGGGGCATGAGTCTTTTTTCTAACATATATTTTTTCGAAAATAGCAGATCTACAAGCTCTACAAGCTCAACACATCGCTCTGTGACACATTGAGAGCTTGTAGAGCTTGTAGATCTGCTATTTTCACATTCTAGGACATAGTTAGAAAAATGTCTCCCCCTGCCCCTAAAAAATCCTCTGCACTGCCCTGCTAAACAGCTCTGGTGCGCGTCTTTGCTAACGAGGCAAGTTGATCTCTGTTGCGTCTTTTGAGGCTTCATCACAGTAGTTGTTTGTTTGGTGGTCCACGGACCGGCTGGTTCCCTGAGAAGTGTTGGCTGGAGACCAGGGTAGTGAGAGGACGGGGACCCCCTTCGTGATCGCCAGGGACCACTTCATTTGTCTCTGACAACTGGATGTCGTGTGAACTTATGTAACAAATGATCGATTGATTTTATAACTTATGTAACAGTTGATTATGTGTTCCCACTGCTCTGCCTCTGCGGAGCGAAGCGTTGGGCCCGCGGACCCCTATTGGTTCCGTTAGAAAGGCGACCAGGGACCCCCCTTTGCAAAGGACTGCTTGTGGACTAACATAACATTACAAAAAAATATATTATAGCCTGGATATATGGATTATAAACCTTGGAGTGGATTCTAATCAACCATCATCATTCTCAGGTATGTTTTAGAAGCATTTATATGGCGAATTGGCGATATTTTTTTTGTGTCTTGAGAGAGAGAGAGAGAGAGAGAGAGAGAGAGGCAGATCTCTGGTAGCACTATTTCTTTATGGGACTGTGTGCTGATCAGGGGGACCACTGGTGGTCCGTGGACCAGCCAGCTAAGAGATGTACACACACACACACACACACACACACACACACACACACACACACACACACACACACACACACACACACACACACAGCTGTTCTAACACTTTTTTTCTTCTCTTTTTTTCCCGGCTGATAGCCTTGAGTGCTCAAATGCGTCACTTTGCCAGTTCACTGTGCGTTATGGGGAGATTTATACATTTGTATTGCAATTTATACATTATTACAGTCTTTTTTTCAAACACACTTACTTTGATGTGTGATATTTTTGGTTCTGGTTCTCACAGAAGGCTCTAAATTTGTCACGGGCTGTGGAAGAGTGTAATTAAACATTACATTATATAAAAGCAAATTCTCGGGACTATCGGGCCTGGCGGGGAACGACATAGGGATTTTCTCGGGACTATCGGGGGAGACGGGGAATGAGTTAATTCAAACATTTTACTTGAGTTAAAGTATTTACAAGTAATTTCATCAAAACATACATTGCCAGGAGATAGACATTGATTGATTGAAGATTGAAGAATTTATTAGAAGTTTGCATAGGAAAAAGTACAGTTTCATGACAGTATAAATCACTGGTACAAGGTAAACTAAAAGGTAGGCTGGCCGCGCTTCTCCCCACTACAGGCCCCTGCTGCGGGCCTGTAGAAGGCACCTTGCTGGGACTGTAACGGCTGTGGCTGAGGGGCCTTTTTGGGGGAGGTATGCTTTGAGGGCCTCGTATTGCGTCCTGGGTTAGGGGCTGGAGTATATATGTTACAGTTTGTTTGAGGTACCAGTAAGATTGGGGTTGGAGCGCTTGTTTTAGTTCACCTTATGGGCAGTCCCTGGAAGAAGCCCATGTCTCAGTGGTAGAGCATTTGACTGCATTGGTCCCACATCCCCTTGTTCCTTCATTGTTCCCATTAGTCCCACGCTGGTGAATGCTAACCTGGTGAATGCTACTATGCCTAAACCAAACTCTAACCCTAACTCTAACCTCAGTAAAACTATGCCTAAACCTAACCCTAACCTCAGTAAAACTATACCTAAACCTAACCCTAATCCTAACCATAACCTCAGTAAAACTATGCCTAAACCTAACGCTAATCCTCCTAACCCTAAACTTTGTCAAATTATTCCTAGTTCCCCGAAGGAAGCACTGCTTGCTCCACCTTGTGCAAAAAAAACTGACATATTTTATATAATAGAGAGTGGATAGCCCCGCTCCCAGCTATTCATTTCAAGTGCTCAGTGGCGTTTTGAAGCATGTGGAAGTAGCAGAATCCAGGTGCATTGTGGGGGGAATTGGATCATCTGGACGATCCGATTTTTCTTAGGTCCGCCTGCAGTTTCAGCTTTGGCCACCATGTCCTTGTGCTTCAAGTCTTGCCCGGGGTTCTGGGGGCTTGGTCCCACAGCTTGAACGGCATATCCCATGATGCAAATCACAAATGCTGCTTTTGCCGACTTCCCCTTACTCATTCACATCCATGTATCTGGGTTCGGTAAATTGGCCTTTTCCCACCTCGCTGTTTGGTCAAGACGGCGCCATGTTCTATCTAACTCATGCATCGCTGCGTTTGTATTTTTTCTGCGTGAAAGAAGTGAAATGGTCGTGAATGAGGGTCGCCGCGTGCTCGTCGCCACCGTAAATCTGGTAAAATTTTACCAGAACTTTACGCACAAAGTTATGACAAAACTATGGCAGCCCAAGTGTTAATGTCGAATGTGAGTTTGTCGGGACAAAGTTTTCAAGTTTCACTGTAGGATGGCAGTTGCTTTTGCGCATTTTCTCTTATATAAACTCTGTAATTACCAAAGGCGTCCTCTCAGGTTTCAGAGAGCCAGGATTACGGTATAGTATCATCTTAAAAAAGAAACCGGATACATTGCCGTTCCGAGTGTAAACAATAATGACTGTTATTCGTCGACACCTGTGGGACTAAACACAATGAGGCTGATGCATAATAACAGAGCTCGGGTCTGTTCTCCCGTCTCTCTACCGATCCTTGAATTATTCTCTGCCTCTCCATTTTCAGAGGTGTTGGAGGAGCCGAGGGAGAGAGCGTGGGTGGAATCTTTGTCTGCTTGGCTCCTTCATCCTTCATCCGTTCTCCGCGCGCAGCAATCCTACAACATCTCTCTGGAGAACTGTTGTTTCTTTCCCCGTAATTATCCCATTGAAACCGGGAAAGCCTCTGTGTTAGAGATGGGACAATATGAAAATGTCATATCGCGATTATTGTGACAAAATAAATCGCGATTTACAATATTATCGCGATAATCAAAATCTATTATCCTGGGGCGGAACATTTGCCAAAAAATTGCAGTTGCGACGCGTTGTGAGCTTGTAGATCAGCTAGTTTTTGGCAAAGACATTTGATAGAGAGTGAAAAAAAGACTGCATCAAGCACGTATATTATAAGAACCTTTTATCAATTATAGAGGGTTTAAGTGGTATCCCAGTGCATGACAGAGGACGATATCACGATAAATTAAATCTCCACGATAGGATTATAGTGAGTGTTTATCACGATAAACGATAATATCGCGTATCGTCGTGTGTCATTTTAGATCAATGCTCGTCAATCACAACGCACATGTCAATTGTGTGCCCCACTGCCCTGTACTTTTGTGCTTCCTCAGTTCGATGAATTGAGTACCAAGGACCCTGATGGAATGGTGCTTTTTCTTGGGTTTCAAAGTTTCTCTCAGTAGACCGTGTATTGAACTGTACTTTCCTGTGCTTTTTTTGGCAAACTGTTAATAAATTATTCAATCAATCAATCAATCAATCAATCAATCAATCAATCAATCAACCACTTTAACCATTAATTTATACTTTAGCTATTCAAAAATAGCAGATCTACAAGCTCACAGCGCTTCACTTCTTGCCACGCTATGAGCTTGTAGATCAGCAATTTTTTGAAAAATCTTGGAACATGTTTGCAAATCTTTTAATGTATACTGTATATATATTTTTTTAAAGCAAACACTTTTAATTCAAACCTTTGCCTGTGTGGGTCCCTGGAACTAAATATTTTTAGATGCAGGTCCGTGGCCAAGTACATACTGTATAATTTTGGGTGTCCTTAACATGAAAAAGTTTGAGCACCACTGATATATATATATATATTTTTCTGAAAACTGTTAGGATTGGTAGTAATGGGTTATACTGTACACCGCGGGAGACAAGGGTCCATTGAAACGGAAGCTATTAAGAGTTAAGTTCATGCCTAAGAATTGGAGAAGCATGGATTTTCCTGATAAATCCTTTGTGCCTCTTTCACTAAAAGACAAGCGTTTTTGCTATGGGCATAGAAACTATGATAACCACCTGTGCGTAGAATAGATCAGCCTGTCAAAGGCCAGTTTTTCCTTGTGAGAACTTGTTGAGTGCAACAGAGGCCAACATGAAACACTCGGTAGATCAAAACAGGAGTCTGTTCAAATGCAGGAACATTTCAAGACTTCATGCTCGATATTTGACAGTGATTAGGCCTCGTGTTTCCGCATGTGTGTACGTGAGACTCTGCCTACGTGCGTGCCTGCGTGCGTGCGTGTTCCAACGTCTTAAGGATGCTAATATACAGCTGGGTTACGAATGTAAACGGCTTGTGTTAATTTTTGGAAGCCTCTGTAATGTCCATAAATCTGTTTTGGGAGGCCTGCAGATTGCAGGGATGCCCAAGCCAAGAGCCAAGGCATTGGCTAAATTCTGTTCTGTGTCCGTGATAATTGGCAGTCGGCATGTGTGGGCGAGGCGATGCTTCCTGTAACCGTGATCTGTATCCTGAAACACTAATTGTTGAGTTTCCCATGTTTGTGCATCTACTATTGTTTGTGTTCAAGAATTGTTGTTAAATGTGAACACATAAAGATGTCCTGGACGAGTTACTGCAGGGGAAATGTGTGAGGAGAAACTTTTTTATTATTATTTTTTTGAGACTAATCATCACTTGAACCCTAGAATCCCTATTCTGAAGAGAACTGTGACCGCAAATAGCAGATCTACAAGCGGTACATTGACAAGCGGTGTGACAATTCTGTGCGTGTTTGTGTGTTCACATATTTCTGCATGACGCAACAAGGGAATCAAGCCGGTATAACTCTGTGACCACCTGATGGAAATATCAGCTGTATGGTGGGAGAACTATTGTCCTGCATTTGCTGGCAAACTAATTCCAATTTGTCCTTCTTAGCTGAGCTCTGCGGTATTGCAATATGACTTTAGCGCACACAGCAGCTTATCACTGGAATGGCTTGTAGGTAAAGGGCAATCTGCCAACACAATCTCCTCCCTTTTTGGATTGTTTTGGGCTTGTTTCTAAAATGTAGTTGCTTGGGCTGGCTTCATAATGTTGTTTTAATCAGTGGTTCTCAATAATAATCTTAATACATTTTTGTTGTTGAAAATAGCAGATCTACAAGCTCACGATGTGAAGATTTTTTATTCAATTGATACATTTGAAAACTTGTGAAATGGGAAATTCTGCATGATGAGTACTTTTACTTTTGGTACTTTTAAGTACATTTTGATGCCAATACTGTTTTACTTACTCAAGTACATTTTGAATGCCAAACTTGTACTTGTAACAGCGCATTTCTACAATAAGGTATTGGCACTTTTATTTACCCATTTAGGCCTAGAATTATTGAATGCTTTAACCAGTGAAAAATAGCAGATATACAAGCTCACGGCGCGGCACCGAGTGCCACGCTGCGAGCTTGTAGATCTGCTATTTTTGAAAAAGTTGTGAAAACTATGGAGCTAAATATTTTGAGATGGGGGTCCGTGGCCAAATACATATCATTTTGGGGGTCCTTCAAATGAAAAGGTTTGAGCACCACTGACATAGTAGTCTCTCAAGAACAGACTAACTGAGCTCCAGTTAAGCGAAAAGGACCTTTTCTTTGACGATGGCTGGCCAGATTGCTGACATAGAAACATAGGGTTTTTCAAAAAAACCTTAGAAGGATTCAAAAGATACTTATAGAATCGGGTCAAAATTAAAATTTTCACGATTAAAAAAGAAGAATAGCAGATCTACAAGCTCGCAGCGCGCTGTGAGGTTGTATATCTGCTATTTTTCAATAGTTAAAGAAGTCAATAATCCTAGGCCTAAATTTTAATACTTTCACTATTTCACTGTCAAACCCCACAAGGCCACTCACAGGTACTGGAAGCAGGTGAATTGTAACTGTGTGTCTGAGTTCCACCCGTAGGTCACATTTAGTATGAAAACATGCAGATCATGTGCGTGCGTGCGTCACGCCTCAGCCCCATATATGGACATGTCAGTCTCATGTGGTCTATGACGTCAGATATCTATGATGTCAGTCATCTCAATATTTGGGAAAATATGGCCACATTTTGGCCAACTTAAACAAACAACCGTGACACGAGTCACACTTGAAAATTAATTCCGTCCTTGTCCCTGTTATACCCATATACAGTATGGAGATCCCTGATGTCATCAATATTAAGCCCATATACGAAAGAAGAAGCCCATATCTGGTAATGCCCATATATGCACATATTGTGTCTCTGTTGTTTCAGCGTGACCTGGCTTCTCGGCCTTAGGATGTCTTACTGGTAGTGGTCCACAGCAACCCAACTCTATCGGTCTGTTGATGGGATATGCTCAAGCTGGTCAGCGAGCTCACTTTAACCCATTTAGGCCTAGAATTATTGAATGCTTTAACCTGTGAAAAATAGCAAATATACAAGCTCGGTGCCGCGCTTGTAGATCTGCTATTTTTTTTTAAATCGTGAAAATTATAGTTTTGACCCGATTCTATAAGTGTCTTTTGAATCCTTCTAAGATTTTTGGAAAAACCTATGTTTCTATGTCAGCAATCTGGCCAGCCATCGTCAAAGAAAAGGTCCTGTTAACTTAACTGGAGCTCAGTTAGTCTGTTCTTGAGAGACTACTATGTCAGTGGTTCTCAAACCTTTTCATGTGAAGAACCCCCAAAATGATTTGTATTTGGCCACGGACCCCCATCTCAAAATATTTAGTTCCAGGGACCCCCCAGAAGCAAAATTTGAGTTACAAACGTTCGCTTTGAAAATACATATATTCAAAGATTTGCACATATTTTCACGACTTTTTCAAAAATAGCAGATCTACAAGCTTGCAGCGCGGCACTCGGTGGCGCGCTGTGAGCTTGTATATCTGCTATTTTTCACTGGTTAAAGCATTCAATAATTCCCAGATTGCTGGCTTCCCGCTCAGGGCCACTGGCTTTCATCAGTGCATTTCCTCATTGTTGTCTCTTCTTGCCGCGATCCCCCCCGAAGCCAAGAATATCTCATCTCTGATCAGCAATCTGTCTTTTATTGTCTTTTGGAACATTTGCCTATCATGTCTAGCAGGCACGTGCACACATAGACATCAAAGGGGGCTTGAGCCCCTGCCCTTTTATCCCTCTGTAAAAAGTGCCCTCCAGACCATGAATGCAGTTTTTACTATGGTGAAAGAAATGCAAATGCTCTTTCTATGCCTTACTTGAAGGCGGCATTCAAGATAATTGCTTAGTCCAAACTCTCCCCAACTTGAATGCAGCATCTTATGTTGAAAGAACTGCCCTCTCTGTGCAGAAATCCATGCGGTACGCCACATCTCCAGTATTGACTTGATTATGCTTAGTTCACTGTGGTATCAAGCACCGAAAATAGCCGACCTCCAAGCTCACAACGCGACGCAGCGTGGCGCGTTGTGAGCTTGGAGGTAGATCGGCTATTTTCACAATTTGAACAATGTTTAATTTGTTATTTTAGAGGTATTAAAAAGTCCATAAATTGTCACTTTAGAAATGTGGAAGCCGGATTATCGCGATAATATCGTAAATCGCAATTTCTTTGGTCACAATAATCGTGATATGACATTTTCATATCGTCCCATCCCTAGTCCGGGTTCACACACATGCACACACATTTATATAACACATGGCGGTAAAACGGTGTGATGCGTTACACATGGCATCTGTGTGGAGTTCACACGCGTCGCCACCATACCGAGTTCATCCATCTTTTTACAGAGGAAACGGGGATGATGTGGAATGCGAGGCATGCAAGACCCAGCAGCTGAGCGCACCTCATACGCACACACAAACACGCACGCACACACAAACGCCCACATAGTAGTAAAACCCTAATTTAACTTCTCTGACCTTCCTTCTCTCTCTGGGGCCTTTTCCAGCGGCAAAGAACCGGTTCTGGTTCTTTCTCCCACCTATGGGATGAACCAGAGGTGAGCTTTTCCACCGAGAACCGGAGTCGGTTCCGAACCGTAAAAGTTGGATCGGAACCAGAACCACAAAATCCGTGTTTTTTTCAGTGAACCATCATCTGAACTGGGGGACAATGGCTCTGGTTCAATCTGGTGGAAACGCAAGCCGGTTCGCAAGAACGAACCAAGGTTCCAAGAAAGTTGAACCGGCACTGATTCTGGAACCAAGGTTCTTTTTGTGGAAAAGGCCCCTCTGTGTCCTTTTTGAGCTGCGCTGCAATACCGCTGGGTGACCAAGTGGCGCTGTCGAGCAGCCTTGAAATGAATGAACGACACAAGAATTGAATTATGTAGCTTAATGAAATGACCGCTCACACCATCCTGTCCATCACCGCATGTATGGACGAGGGCACGAAGAGAAGGAAATATAAAGGATGGTTAGCTAAGGAAAGGAGTCACAGATTTTGAGATTTGTTCAAACTGTCTTGATATTAACACCAGGAACTGAGGTTCCAACAAGTCCCTGCACTCAACTGCCATAAACAGGCCAACAACTACAACGCTTTTCAGAGTCTCTTTTAATGGCCGGAGATAGATAGAATATGACACTTTACTATTGCTGTGCGTGCGACGTGAGTGCATGTGTGTAAAGACGTGAAAACAACAGAAAATGTGAGGTATTTGACATGATTGAGTATGTCGTGTTGCCTGTGTGTGTAGAATGTGTGTCTTCATCAAACAATAATTACATTAATTCGGCAAATAGACTACAGGGTTTAAATAGTTAATGTTGCACCAAATAAACAACAACATACAGTAATTAAGATGCAACGCAGGAGTCGAGTCTTTACACTCGAGCCTATACTTCGTCGCTGTCGGTTGGAAACCTTGTATGTCCAAAACCGTTCGTTTTGTATTTATCATTTAAAAAATGTACTAAACTAGTGAAAACAGCCGATCTACAAGCACACAACGCCTCACGGTGTGAGGCGTTGTGTGCTTGTAGATTGGCTGTTTTCACTACTTTTGTGAGACAGTCTTGTACGTATGATGAAGCAGAGCTTTACTTCGCTAAAACATGTACACATTTGAAAATTGGAGATACGAGGTTTCCGCCCGACAACGACGACTTGCAACTCAGACGGAAACAACCTCCAGTTGATTTCTAATGGAGCTTTTAATCTCTCTCTCTCTCTCTCTCTCTCTCTCTCTCTCTCTCTCTCTCTCTCTCTCTCTGCCTCTCTGTCTGTCTGTCTGTCTGTCTGTTTCTTTCTCTCTGTCTCTCTTTCTTTCTCTCTCTATATACAGCATCTCTCTCTCTCTCTCTCTCTCTCTCTCTCTCTATCTCTCTCTCTCTCTCTCTCTCTCTCTCTTTACTTTTGGGGGGGTAATGAGTTATTACGATCAGCCACAGGGGCCACATCACCTTTGACACCTCCTCCCCGAGACCCCAGGAACGAAAAATGAGCAAAAGCTTTTTTTTTAGTGTGTGTGTGTGTGTGTGTGTGTGTGTGTGTGTGTGTGTGTGTGTGTGTGTGTGTGTGTGTGTGTGTGTGTGTGTGTGTGTGTGTGTGTGTGTGTGTGTGTGTGTGTGTGTGTGTGTGTGTGTGTGTGTGTGTGTGTGTGCGCACGTGAGTGTGTGTGTGTGTGTGTGTGTGTGTGTGTGTGTGTGTGTGTGTGTGTGTGTGTGTGTGTGTGTGTGTGTGTGTGTGTGTGTGTGTGTGTGTGTGTGTGTGTGTGTGTGTGTGTGTGTGTGTGTGTGTGTGTGTGTGTGTGTGTGTGTGTGTGTGTGTTGACATAGCTTACAATAATTGACTGACCTCTTGAGGTTTAAACTGTGCTTCTCTACGGGTGAGTTAAGCTGCTGAATTTATCACTGTCATATAATCACACGCACGCACGCACGCACGCACGCACGCACGCACGCACGTACGCACGCACGCACACACACACACACACACTCACTCTTCCATTTAAAAAAGAGCAGCGCACACAGCGAGGAACACACAAGCCATCAGTTTCAGCAGTGTGCATAAAACTGTTATGAGCAATCATAAAAAACAATAAGAAACAGTTCAGTTCTCTGTGTAGAAAAACAAAGCTTCCTATGAAATGTGAAATTGATTTTAGATTTTATTTTGTTGTTGTTGCTGTTGCTATTTTAGTTGACATTGTGTGAATAACTAGAATTTCGCGGCCCTTCGGGCCGCTCAAATCTAGAGTTCGGGCCGCTGCGCGGCCCTCACAGCCACGCTGCGGCGGTGTTGTGTGTAACATGGTCAAGTCTGTAAAGAATATATATTATTTGCTGTAGGATATTATTTGCTGTAGGCAAGTTTATTTGAGGATGTAATGGGTAACATGAAATAAGAGTATAATAGAGTATTGTGTAAAAATAGGCAAAGTTACAGGAGCTGAAGGTAGCATGTAGTTATACGAAAAGGTAAGAGTATTTGTGTAGCATCATCTATGAATATTGAGAAATAACAGGTCTGCAACAGGATTAGGTCAATTAGGAAGAAGCACCTAAAGTTCACTGAAGTTCCAACACTGTCAGGTAGCACATATTTGTTCAAAACAATGTTTTTTTAGAATTAATATTTCAAGTTAAGAGACTTGACCATACAAAATGAATGCAATGATATTTATTACAAAGGTGTACAAGTGAATGGAATTAAACATTAACACACTGCCTGCCACTATGCACTTACGTACGCTTTATTTTGAAGAAGAGTCCCGGAAGCTTTGTGCGTTTGCACATGTGTAATCTGACGATTGTAGGAAGGAGGTCTTTTTGTTTACAAATGGTGGCGAAAGTAAAATCCTAACTGGGGTCGGCCATTATGATTGAGTGTAGCCGTGAAAAAGAGGGTCTCTCTGTCTTTTCGGCGTTATTTGCACCGTATTGCCGTTTTTATGTTACAGCATAGAGTAGGAGTCAATGGAGAGTAGACGCTTCACGTTGCTTCTGGCTGCGTTGCATCATGACGTATGTTTCTTTTTTTTTCACCAGTGGCCGCAGCATGCATTTGTTGCCTGGTATAAAAAGCTAGAGACCACCTCCGCTGCTGCAGTTCATTGGAGCGACACGTCAAACTTGATAGGCAGAAGTGTGGAAGTGGCAAAAGCACGCTGGCACTGAAAGTGACTACGGCCAATCGCAGCACATGTTTTACAGGACTTTAATTCAACTGAGTGTCCTCTTATGTGACATGTGCAGAAGCGTCCACGCCTGCAGCCATACAGTCTTGGAAAAGTCGCCTATCAACCAAGATGGACGCCTTAGAGCCGAAGAAGGCGTCTACCTTTTTATGTCTTTGGGTTACCATGGTAACCCATGGTAACTCCGTGCCGTCAGACTTTTAGGCCGTCGGAATATCGAGATGTTGCTGTGTGTGTGTGTGTGCGTGCTCTGCCTGCACGTAACATTGATGCATGTAAACGGTTTTCACCTGTACATATTTTGATGCATGCAAACGGTTTTCACCTGTACATATTTTTGTTACTTAAGATCATTTTAATTTGGGCTGTGTGAAGGTGTCATTACTGGACTATCAAACAGACCTGTATTCACTTACAGTAGAAGGGGGGAGGGATGTCAGGCCAGAAGGAATGTGTTAGAGGCACCAAACAGCAGGGGGTAGGTTGACACCATACAAGTAAGAAAAGATGTGTTTGTCTAACAGTAGCAGTAAAGATGTGTTTAACATCCAAAATAAAAAGAATGTAGCAAAGTTGTATGTCATAGGGCTATAGAGGAGGCAAGAAAGCAAAGCTTCAGCTGGTGAAAGATGTTGTAGGCTGTGTGAAGGTACACACACACACACACGCACACACACACACACACACACACACACACACAGTTATTACAGCCCTTTGTTTTGTATTAAATATAGAATATAATATTCAGCTTTCACACATTTTACTACTTTTACTCCCCAAACGGGGGTCTGGAGGTCCTCCCACCAAAAACCTTTTGTAGATCTGTGTTCTGATGAATGTTTCTTTTTTTTTTATTTGATTATGCTTGCTTGACTCACATTGGAAAAGGGTGGGTACAATATCAGCAATTAAAATGCAAAAGGTAGGTGTACAGAATTTGATTTGATAAATGAAGACCCATCTGTGCTAATATTCACTACTTACTGCCAGTGAATTTATCTGTGAGATTCCATGCACTGCCCACACCCCTGTAATGTCATGTGTTCTGGTGATTTTTTGGAGTCTGATACAAACACTGGGTGTACAGGACTGTTGGCTAGCCTGTACACAAAGCAGGGGCAAAGAGGCTAAAGGCCCATTCCCACTGGGGCAGATAACATTATAAAAATCTCTTTCTCCAGATATTTTTCCATTCAAAGTGGATGGTAGTTACAGATAAGAAATATATATATTTGCCACAGATAAAAGCTGTGGCAAACTTCTGTGGCACACATTGTTTTTATCTGTATCTACCATCCACTTTGAATGGAAAAATATCTGGAGAAAGAGATTTTTTTGTAACGTTATCTGGCCCAGTGGGAATGGGCCTTTAGAGCTGTATTATTCACTTTTGTTCCCTTTAAGTGTATTTTGGCATTGGTAATACTTTTGTGCTTTTACTCAAGTAACAAACTCAAACACACACATTTTACTTGTAACAGAGTACTTTTACCTAAGTAGACACATTTCAGTACTTTTCCACTCGCAGCATTAACGGACGCTGCCGTTGGTGTTATACAGCGAATCGTGACCTATAGAAAACGGTGTCTGCGATGTTTTAAATAATGTTTCTGTCGTTTCTACACAGATGTTGTTTGTTTTCGGTAATTTCTTCTACACACGTTGTTGTTCATAGCGTAAGAGGATAGGATCGAGTGCAGTAGGCCATGGGAGGGAGAGTACTTTTACCAGGGAGAGTACTTTTACCTATTAAGTAAAAACATTGTGCCGTGTTGGTTTTAGAGAGCAGATAGTGGGACAGTGGGGACATGCACACAGAGACTACTTTTGTGCTTTTACTCAAGTAACACACTCAAACACACACATTTTACTTGTAACAGAGTACTTTTACCTAAGTAGACACATTTCAGTACTTTGCCACTCGCAGCATGAACGGACGCTGCCGTTGGTGTTATACAGCGAGTCGTGACCTATAGAAAACGGTGTCTGCGATGTTTAAAATAATGTTTTTGTCGTTTCTACACAGATGTTGTTTGTTTTAGGTAATTTCTTCTACACACGTTGTTGTTCATAGCGTAAGAGGATAGGATCGAGTACAGTAGGCCATGGGAGGGTTTACCTAAGTAAAAACTTTACTTGTAACAGAGTACTTTTACCTAAGTAGACACATTTCAGTACTTTTCCACTCGCAGCATGAACGGACGCTGCCGTTGGTGTTATACAGCGAATTGTGACCTATAGAAAACGGTGTCTGCGATGTTTAAAATAATGTTTTTGTCGTTTCTACACAGATGTTGTTTGTTTTAGGTAATTTCTTCTACACACGTTGTTGTTCATAGCGTAAGAGGATAGGATCGAGTACAGTAGGCCATGGGAGGGTTTACCTAAGTAAAAACATTGTGCCGTTGTAGTTAGAGAGCAGATAGTGGGACAGTGGGGACATGCACACTGAGACAGCAGCAGCGCGTGTACTTTTTTACAGAAAGAAATTGGCAGTAGGGGCCTACCTTTTTGTGCTGTAGTTGGGCTCATGGTCGTCATTGTCACTGGTGAAGAAAAAGAGTGTTGATGATGCTCTTCTTGTAGCCGCGACTGTACTGTAACTTTCCGTTTGTGCGGTGGAAGTGTAGAGCGATGTGTTCACACCCCCGGCCCTCCCCCTAATAGCCCAAGGAAGATCCCCTGCAGTACACAGCTCACGGTTGTGCTCCCGGCTCTACAGCACAACAGCAGCTAAACAATTGACTTAAGTGAGGGACTTTGCGATGAGGGACTTTGCGAGAGAAAAACAACTGCTTAACAATGTCAAACTGTCATAAATCTAACAGCTGAAAACGTCCTATTTGGATCTTGTCTAAAAAAGTAATTTTTTTTTTTTTGCAAAGGATTAGCCTATAACTTATTGTCCTTCAGAACAGTATGGTTACAGGGGCTTCTCTCTTATTTGAATGATGCCTAAGCAGAACAGTATGGTTACAGGGGCTTCTCTCTTATTTGAATGATGCCTAAGCTTGAATTTGTTTAATGTCTATTGCTTGCTGGATATTAAGTGTTACTGTACTGATCCCACAGCCTTGCACTGATCCCATAGCCTGGGAGTGCGGAAGGTTTATTCTATTGGCTGGCCCCATGCTGCCACCATGGCGAATCAGCGGACGGCATAGAGTTAGGGGCGGTATTCCTTACGTCCTAGACGACTACCTATGAATTGAAGTCGATGTAAAGGGGGCGTGGAAGTGGGATGCGGCTTTTGAAGGAATGTATATATAAGATATATTTATTATTGATTCCATTTTATGTTTCTGACTGATGTGACTTGTTCTCTTGTCAGGAGAAGCTCCTGTGAGATTGTCTCTCTTGACCAGGGACGTGCAGAGAATGTTAGAGAGGCAGGGGCTGACATTTCTAAAGGGGCCTTTTGGTGAAAATATTGAAAATAGCCGACCTCCAAGCTTGGAGGTCGGCTATTTTCACTATTTGCATTCACGGCCTGGAGAGGGCACTTTTACAGACAAATTAAGAGCAGGCGGCTCAAGCCCCCTTTGATGTCTATGTGTGCACGTGCCTGTGGTTGACAATACGAGGACGAGGGTGGAGTCTCAGTATAGTCTTGAAGCGCAGTGCCTCTCAACTCCAGTCCTGTTTTTCATTCTAACCGTGGAATCATGGGCCAACATATAGACCAGGGTTGCCAGTTAACTATAAATCATCCTGGTTGAACAGAAACAACGACAAGTCCAGACTGGAATCTGTGTCCGTGTTCAGTTGTGGCATGTATAGACCTGGACGGGTGTGACTAGGGCTGTCACAATTATTACATAATTGGCTAATCGCAATTATTTGACATAATCGCAATTATTTTGTCATAATCGTCATAATCGTGAATGTTGCAAAATGTTCATGCATTTTCAGAAATAGTGGAAATAGACGATCTACAAGCTCATAACGTGTCGCATCAATGTTCTTTTTTAAGTAGTAAGTTGTCAAATATGTCAGTAATTTCTTTGTATATTTAGGTTATGTGTCATATCTGCCATGTGCATCTTCAAAGCCTAAAAGCCCAAACAGAAATGTAATTATCAATGACAAAAAAACACAATTAAATCGTTAATCGCAATTATTTGAGTGACAATTAATCGTCATGTAAAATGTCATATCGTGACAGCCCTAGGTGTGACAGCCCGGTGGAAAGCGGATTGAAACAAATTAAAAGTAAAACAAAACAAAACACTGTGTTTCTTTCTCTTACCTGCGATAATCTCGAATAATTGTGAATTGTCGATCTGTGTGATCTGTGTGATCTGTTTGATCTCCAAATTATAGGGCATATCGGTCTGTGCGGTGGTGCTGGACGAGTGCCTAACCCACAGACTTCTCACCGAGCCCTGCATTCCCTTGGGTCCTGCCACGGCCCTTGCGCGCTTGCACGATGAGTTTAAAATCGATCGCTCAGACCTTTCTCGAGATACTGTAGGCGAAGGACTAGGGATGGGACGATATGAAAATTTCATATCACGATAATTGTGACTAAATCCATTATCCTGGTGGCGGAACATTTGCCAAAAAATTGCCGATCTACAAGCTCACAACGCGTTGCAATGCAACTCGTTGTGAGCTTGTAGATTGGCTATTTTTTGGAAAAGACATTTGATAGAGAGTGAAAAAAAGACTGCATCAAGTACGTATATTATAAGTACCTTTTACCAATTATAGAGGGTTTAAGTGGTACCGGATATGCAGCTCGGCAATTAAAAGGTGAATTGATCCCAGTGCATGATGGAGGACGATATCACGATAAATTAAATCTCCACAATACGATTATCGTGAATGTTTTTTATCATGATAAACGATAATATCGCTTATCGTCCCATCCATAGGAAGGACATACACACACTCACTCACACACACACACACACACACACACACACACACACACACACACACACACACACACACACGCATGCACGCACCACACGCAGAGATTTATTTAATTTATAGTTAGACGCACTCTCTTTATTTTGTCATCTTTGCCACCTCAAACCGGCTTATTTAGTCATGGATGCGACGATAGTCACATCGCAGCAAGTGTGTGACAAATCCACCGTACCTTTATCCCTCAGACATGCTTACTAAACACACAGAAACACATTGGCCTGTCAAGTGTTCCCCGTCCGCCCCACCCTTTGTTAAATCGTCACTGTCGGGCAGAAACCTTGTATCTCCAAGTTTCAAATTTGTAGGTTTTTCCGTAAAGTAAAGCCCTGGTTCATCACACAAGACTATTGCACAAAACTAGTGACAACAGCTGATTTACAAGCACACAACGCCTCGCGGTGCGAGGCGTTGTGTGCTTGTAGATCGGCTGTTTTTACTAGTTTAAATCATTTTTAAAATGATAAATGCAAAACAAAGAGTTTTGGACATACAAGGTTTCCACCCGACAACGACGATATTATTCACATTCCACCACCAGCCCTGAGATCCATTAATGTGCCGGTCGTGTGACGGTGACACGGAGCAAACGGTCCCGCGCAGACATGACTAATCGCTCTGCCGCGGATCCATCCGTCACTCCTCTTTGCACTCCGCTAGCGACGCCTTAACAAGCCCGATGCCCTTGACACCGCGGTGAGGGGCTGATGGGTTTACTTCACTACCAGGGCATAAATCACTGTCCGGTTTCCCTACGTTTAAAATATCAACCTTATTTATCGCCGTCGTCTTAGCTTGGAATGATTAAAGGTGGCACTGGCAACTGTAATGCGTCGCAGCCTGCAGGCGACAAACCGTGAATGCCGGTGTTTCCTTTTATATATTGGTGTTAACCCGTACGTTCTACAGATGTCTTCTATAAATCCTAATGTTGCTGTATCACTGGTGCTCAAACGTTTTCATGTGAAGGACACCCAAAATTGTATGTACCGGTATTTGGCTGCTGACTCCCATCTGAAAATATGCTGTTCCAGGGACCCCCCAGAAGCAAAGATCTGAGTAAAAGTGTTTCACTTTAAACAAATTGTGTTAAAGCTTTACACACATTTTCACAATTTTTTGCGTTCTTGGTCAAAACAAGGTTTTTCTATGGACCATAACTAAAGTACGGGTGATCGTGGTTGTAAAATCTACCGGGTGAATTAAAAGACGTCTTTACATCTGGTCACAAGGTGTGTTTATAGAGCTGTCGAAAATAAGGTAAAAACTGTGGTAGAAGCTACTGAATCAACTCATACCTTGAAGTCACTTTGTTAAGAATTAAGGGGGTGGATGGATGGTTTCAGAGAGAAGAAAAGAGGAGAGAAATAAGAGCTCATGGTTGTTGGTCAAATGATGCTGATGTCCATTGAGTTTTATTGATCAGCAGTAGCCTCCCTGCATTGTTAGGGGGTCAATATAAAGCATGACAGCATACCCATCAAGCTGAGTGTTAAATTAAATTAACCTGGACTTGAATTATAGCTGCAAATTGATTTGTGTCGTGAAACAAGAGCAGTCCTTCTGTCCGTCCGTGTAGACGTGTACACATTCTTAACGGTCTATGGGTTTGCCGCTCTGACATCATGCTCTGATGTCACTGTGATGTCAGGGGAACCACTCTACCAGAATGGGTTTGCCGCACTGACTTCACGCTCTGGCTTCACTGTGATGTCACACTAACAGAATCCCTTTTATGCCCATATATGGAGTTCCCTGATGTCATCAATACATCTATACTATAATTTTGCGAATGTCT
This sequence comes from Nannobrachium achirus, assembly GCF_963921795.1. NCBI lineage: Eukaryota > Metazoa > Chordata > Actinopteri > Myctophiformes > Myctophidae > Nannobrachium > Nannobrachium achirus. The sequence goes on along the minus strand of NC_137821.1, from coordinate 13,413,723 downwards.
GTCTGAGTGAGTGAGTGAGTGAGTGAGTGTCTGTCACAGCGTTTCTCCTCAGTGGCTGGAGCAATTGATCTGAAATCGCATCTGGCCCTGTTACAGATGTTGTCAAAAAATCATGCAGATCGGTACACAGTATCTCTGTAGCCGTTAAATGGAACGGGTATTTCTTACATTGATGCTCCTACATATTAGCATGCAAGCACCAGTTAAAGTTACTTTCCATCCCCCATATACTGTGTGCACAGTGCACATCCCATAACCCACACACTGCACATCATTTCGGAGCTCATATCTTTGAACGGGTAAGGGCTAGTCAATATTAATGATGCCATGTTAGAGAGATAGATCCCTGTGATGCCAGGGGGAACAAATCCCTTTTATGCCCATATATGGAGATCCCTGATGTCCACATCCCTGATGTCCACATCACTGTGGCACGACCTTGCCCTATGGGGCTAGGTTGCTTGTAGCCCTGAGGCGTCTTACTAGTTACTATGATAATGCACTCACTTTGTTAATATACTCAGGAACAATGCAAGTCAGGAACTATGCATGTTGGGAATGTATATGTCCCACCCGGTTAAGCGATACCCATTGTACCCGTTGCACCCATTTGTCAGACCTTCTGTCTGTCTGTGTCTCCAGACTGTCTGTGTCCCTTTTATGCCCAAATATGGAGATGGAAATGTCTGTATCTGTCTGTCCTCGGGCCTTTCTGAGAGAAGCAGTCCTCTGTGATGAAGCCTGAAAGGACCCTGTCGTCTCAGTTTCCCAAACAAATCTGTTTCAGTTGATAGTGTCTGATTTTTCCTGTAAGCCTCGGGCTACACCGTGTAGACTTATCATCCCAGATATACCAAGGCTTCCAGTGCCTCTGGGTCAACCTACCCTCGCTGTGAAATCCTGCAACTCAGCAGTAATGTAGCAGCTAACATCCTAGCATCAAAGAATATGCTTTTCAGCTCTGCCCCGCTTCTCCTGTTATCTCCTTTGTACAGCTTTCCCTGCATAATGTTTGGCAGACATACTGAATCAGCACCGAGCGAGCAGCACTTGTTTTCAGTACTCGGGTTGGAACATATGATGTAGTATACAGTAGATCAGTGGTTCTCAGCCTGTGGGTCGGGACCCCCAGGGGGGTCCCCAAATTACTTTGGGGTGTCCCCAGATGATTGACTTAATGTGCAACATTGTTTTCTCTTTCAACAGTAAACAAACCAACATGAAGTTTAATTGTATAGAGGGTATCTGAACATTTCTAAAGTGAGAATTTAAGGACTTTTTTAACACATATGGTGCCAACCCCGAGTTTCCCGAGTTTGTATTGGTACCAACGCTGTGCCAACCCCGAGTTTGGGTCGTTTTTGAAGATTTTTTTTTATTTATTTTTTTGGACCTCCAGAAATGTGTTAGGCATGATCGCGATCGCGAAATTGCATGTTTAACCCCCATACCAACCCATTCTTTCAAACATGGCAGCCATGTTTGTTTACATCTGAAGAAAACATAATGGCTGATAAATCATGAATGCCTGAACGGATTTCCAAGCGGATTTTTTTGTTTGAAAGCTGTGAACAGTGGGCACACACGTGGTGCATCATCTAGGCATGGGCGTGCACGATCCGTGCACTATAAATTACATGGAAGTCTATGGAGACCATGGCATCAAGGGACATTGAAGAGAAAAAATCATGGCAACAAAAAAGTTAATACCTCTAAAATGACAAATTAAACATTGGCCAAATTGTCAAATATTATAGGCAGAAATTGTGATAATAGCCAATCTACATGCTCTCAACGCCTCGCAACGCATGCTATGATTTTGATCATTACGGGCTGTGTACAGTATGTGTGTGGGAACGCTCTACCTTTGATTCTGTTCCAGTGGTTCCCAAACATTTTGGCTCAAGATCCATAAGAGAGATGCAAGGAGACCGATGATACGCTACATTGGCCTACTTAATTGTTAATTATGCAATAGAGTACATCATTTTTGTAATTGCACTCCACTGTGATCGATCAATGTTTTCCACTCTCGTTCACACAGACACACTCACATAAAAACCTGGGAACACGGTTGTTTCATCCTCACCAAAATTGCATAATGACGATGCCTATAAATAATGATGAACACTATATCCATGTTGACAATGAGTCCTGTCAGCGTCTTGCAGCAGATAGACAGTAGTCATTAGCTGATTGGTGGGAAGTTAAAATAGCCCCTCTGAACGGGCAGAACAATGATGGGGGTGTGTTGACGTGCACACGTGTGTGCGTGTGTGTGTGTGTGTGTGTGTGTGTGTGTGTGTGTGTGTGTGTGTGTGTGTGTGTGTGTGTGTGTGTGTGTGTGTGTGTGTGTGTGTGTGTGTGTGTGTGTGTGTGTGTGTGTGTGTGTGTGTGTGTGTGTGTGTGTGTGTGTGTGTGTGTGTGCGCGCGCGCACACGTGCATGCGTGCACCAGGCGTGTCGTTGCCAGGATTTTATCTGAAGCAAACACGGAAGTCAAAGTTCCTATGATTGGCCGCTAGTTGCGCTGTTTTCCCCCCGCGAGGTACCAAAAAGAATTTGTCTACATTGGACCCTATTCGTCTTCCCCTTTGATTTTCTAACCTTAATAAACGTTGTCATAAATACTTTATGGTTCCTGTCGCTAGTGAAAAACTCCCTTTCAATCACCATGATATGCGTTTTGAGCAAATATGGTCCCATTTATGTTAAACTTGATGATAGATTTGCGGGGGGGAGGGGGGGAGGAGCTGATACCAGCCGGCTGTGTTCTTCTTCGTGTGCTGTATTTCGGGAGGCTCCGACCACATTCTCCCATGTATCCCTGCGATTCCACGTGACCGTTGGCAGCCAATAGCATTCCTTATGATTCCTGGGGTACCTTTCAAACAATGATGGCGTCACCCATACAAGGGACAAGAAAACCTAATTTTCGCTGCATAGAAAGCAATGGTGTCGCGCCGTCCATATTTTTCTACAGTCTATGGCGTGCACGCGCATGTGTGTGTGTGCATGTGCGTCTTCAGACATAATGCCTCCTGATTGGCTACGATTGCCTTCTAAAGTTTCTGTATGCGACCTGACGGTCACTTATCGCCCGATTAGGGAGTCTTACTGGTGTGAAACTATACTACCACTGTTTGCATCAGTCTGAATCTACTTAATGCATTGATATTTGTGTTTGTGTGCACAGTGGAGTAAATTGTCGTTAGGCCCAATAATCTACTTCAGCCCCCTCCCTGTGGTATTGACTTCTCGCCTCAGGTTCAGCGTTACAGAGGAGGGGGAGAGAAAAAACAAAGTCATATTGATCGCAAATCATGGCTATAAAGGCAGAGCAATTAATCAGCCATTAAGCTGTGCGATTGTTGATGCCTCAGCACTTTGTCGCAGAGGACTACCACTGTCAGTGTCCGACTGTTGCCCTTAGCCTTGTTGTTTTTACAACAAGGACTCATGTTTTAGATTGTAATTAAGAGAAAAGAAAAGGTCGGTGTTAACATGTTTAAATGTACTGCTTTTTATTGTTTTAGCCATTTAGCGTTTTTGATTTCAGTGGGTGGCCTGGGGACATGTGTACAAGTGGCTATTATGTAGTTTTAGACAAGATAAGCCGGCGATTTCTTTATTTTACATTGCGGGTTGCAGGTTTTTTGTGCTTGTGTAGTTGCTTATTTGGGCTTGCTTCCACAGCTTTTTTTATTTTTTTTCTTTAAATTATTAGTATTAAAACCAGTGGTTCTCAAATATTTTTTATGTCATGGACCGCCACTATTATATCTATTCGTCCCTAACCCCCCATCTGAATATGTGTTGTGCCATGGAGCAGTGTTACCATGGTGCTTTTAAGCCGTGACATCATTTTGTAGGCAGAGGAGAATCTGCATGTCCCCAGAGCATTTTCTGTCCCTCGCTATTTTCAACAGATCCGAGACAAAAATAACGACTAAAGTATAATTCTAACACTTTCCTTTCAACAACAAAGAGAAGAAAAATGTGTAAATAGTAAAAATTGTAAAAAGATTCACGGAAACTGGGGGCAGAAATTCTCCTCTGCCTACAAAATGATGTCATACTTAACAGCCCCATGCGATTATCGTGAGTGTTTTTTATCACAATAAACGATCACTTGTCGTCCCATCCTTATCCGGCAACACTACCAGTAAACCCTCAGCATGTTATTGCAGGGGTGAAGTGGGGGGTAGGGTAGGTCCTCTTGGGGAAGACAAACACAAGCTTCTTCCCACCTAAATCATTCACAGTGGACGCCTGCACTTCCAATCCTCATATCAGTCTCAGTCTCTCAGGTTATAGCAGATAGATCTGACACAGTAGTTCTCAACCTTTTCAGGCCCCCGAAATAATCATATTTTAACTGGGGACCCCTCACCCCACCCTGACGAGCACTAAGAGTTGAGGCATTGCATTTTGTATAACACGGTTCTATATTGTGAAAATAGCAGATCTACATTCTCACAACGCCTCACAACGAGCATGTAGATCAGCTATTTTCACAATTTCAGCCTCTAATATTTGACAATTTGGCCAATGTTTAATTTGTCATTTTAGAGGTATTAACTCATACCCTGCCAAGCCCGAGGAACCCGAGAATTTTGGGATGTCCCTCCCTGCCACGCCCGAGGAACCCGAGAATGGCCGCCATTTTGAAAAAAAAAAAAAAAAAAATTTTCATTTTTTTTTTTTTTTTTTGGACCCCAAAAACGTTAGTAGGCATGATAGCGATCGCGAAATTGCTTGTTTAACCCCCATACAACCCCCATACAACTCAGGTAGCAGACCTCCAAGCTCACAACAGTGTAAAACATAGTGGCTGCTATCTCATGAATGCCTGAACGGATTTCCATTCGGATTCTTTTGTTTGAAAGCTGTGAGCAATGTGGACACACGTGGTGCATTATCTAGGCATGGGTGTGCATGATCCGTGCACTATGAATTACATGGAAGTCTATGGAGACAGTTTAGCAGGATTGGAGTACGAAGGTATTGTTAAATGGCAGCAAATGAGTTAAAAAGTCCTTAATTTGTCACTTTTGAATTTTGCAAATACCCTCTATACGCTTAAACTTCATGTTGGTTTGTTTACTGTCGAGTGAGAAAACAACTTTGCATATTAACTCATTTAGTGCCACCCCTTTCACCACTAGAGGGCGCCCAGTGGCCATAGAAAATCCCATAGAGATATGCTGGTATATGCAGAAGCCCTGCAGCCATGACTTGCCTGAACACTTTCCTTTGTGCATGTACAGGAAGAGGATGAAGTTAGCTTGAAGTTAGCTATTGGCTACCAAGCATTTTAGAAGCCTTATTTTCGTCAACTTAGCCATGATTAAACCTTGCACACCTCATGCATGGGAAAAAAACAGAGAAGAATGAGCTCTAAAAAATCCAATGCAATCCTGGATTGCATTGGAGTGGATTTGTGCAGTTTGTTCACAGCTTTCAAACAAAAAAATCCGATTGGAAATCCGTTCAGGCATTCTTGAGATAATCGCCATTATGTTTTACATGTTATGTAAACAAACATGGCTGCCCTGTATGTTAGATGGGGTTGTATGGGGGTGGAACATGCAAAATCGCGATTGAAATCATGTTCACTAGATTTGATGGGGTCCAAAAAAAAAAAATCAAAAAAATTTTTTTCCAATTTTTTTTTTTTTTTTTATATCCCGAACTAGTTCGGGATAGGCACTCTGGGATGCGATAATATATCCTGAACTAATTCGGGATAGGCACTCAATGAGTTAAGATAATCATCTGGGGACCCCCTAAAAATAATTTGGGGACCCCCCCTGTGGGTCCCGACCCACAGGTTAAGAACCACTGATCTGACAGACAGCCCCATGTTAGCCCAACACCGCCTTCAGCTTATGCCAGACACTTAAAGCAGTGAAGCTATACTATAGCCTGTCTTGTGTTCCTTTATTCATTGTTACTGCCGGCTTCAGTCAAGAGTGTGGGATGGAGCGTCTCGGCTCGACATCAGTCGTCAATCACACCAGGCGGAGAGAGGACTTTTTATCACTGTGTGATGATGATGTCAGTGTTGGCGGATTTTGCGCGAGAAACTGACGCAACCAGGTCTATTGCCCAAAAGAAGCTTTAAACCCTGTTGTGAGCTTGTAAATCTGCTTTTTTCAACACACACACACACACACACACACACACACACACACACACACACACTTTGGCTCTCATTTACTAATTCTGTAAACACTGTCTGGAGCAGCCTGCATGATCTAACTTTACATGGGATTATAGAAACTATAGAAACTGGACCTGTTTTCATATATAAGGCGCACTGGACTATAAGGCGCACATAATAGACGCTACCGTTGCGTTATGCATCCAACAGATGGAGCTGTGCTAAAGGGAATGTCAATGTCAATGAATGATCCATATATAAGGCGCACTGGACTATAAGGCGCACTGTAGTTTTTTGAGAAAATTAAAGGCTTTTAAGTGCGCCTTATAGTCCGGAAAATACGGTAGACATTACTTCCAGCAACATTGGAAGAAAGAAACGTGTGCGTGCGTGGAAAGCCGTCCTTCAAGTGTTGGCTTATCTAGCGGGCAGCAGTAGTGGTGTCGGCAGAGGGATAGTCTGGTTACTTAACCAATGACGTTTCAGCATTTCCAAATCCCTCCATGAGATGGTAAAGCTACATGCTCATTGGACTGCTGCTTTCCAAACACCACTCGTCATTTACAAATGACGTCAGTAGCAAATTCTCGATTCTAACGCGACACAAAAAGACAGGGAATTTGGAGTCACCTGATTTGTTTTCAGAAAACCGACAAGTGAGAGTTCCAACCATGATTTATTTTCTTTTTTTGAGCAAAAAAATTAAACAAAAAACATTGTGGCAAAAAATAAATAAATAAATAAACTGACGCAAAACTGCAGATAGCAGGCAACAGTGAACTTCCAAACAGCTTTTAGTGCAAACATTTACTGCGCAAAATTTGGCAGAAAATACAAAAACACATTTGATAGGGCAAAACTGCAGATTGCAATCTTCAGATTATTAAGGATCCGGTACGAACTAGGGTCCATCAGCCCAAGGAGGAACGCTCAAGTAAAGCAATACAATCATTCTGTATACAGGGACGTTTAATAACTCTGTGTGAACATCATAGTGCAAAAAAAAAAAAAAAATGAACTCGCTGTCGCTGTCTGAAAGGTTTGGGAACCCCTGCTGTAAACAATAACCAAATAAAAAGGAACAAAACAGTAGAGGGTGCTGTTTTCGCTTTTCTTTGACGATGGCTAGTCAGATTGGTCAGGGGCCAGCGCTGTAGGCAGCGAGGAGAAGCTTTTGCGTGTCTCTACTTCGCGAACCGGATCCCATCGTTCACTTAAAAGAGCCGTTCAAAAGACTCGATTCGTTGGTGAACGTCACAGCTCTAACACAAACACGCACACACACGCACTATGTTGCTGTTTTCCTATTTTGCCCTTTCCCTTGTTGAATGTTTTTAGCGGGTTCACATTGTTTTGGGCAGTTTTTGGTGTGCCATTATTTCTTCTCTTGCTGTTGGTTAGTCATGGCTGCCAGTTCCCACCTGATGTTGTGTTGGAGTTCTGACTGCTCCAGGTTGTGCTGAATAACTGCTAGCTTGCTTAACGTCTTCAGGCTAGGACTCAAGTCTAAGATGTACAGGTCATGATCATAGAGGATGATACGATCTCCCATCATGCAACAGCACATCCACATCCCTGAGCGTGGGCCTGTTCCCTTGGGCTCAACCTTCTTCCAGCAGAAGGTTTCTGGATTGAATTTCCACAGATCATTTAAGGTCTGGTCAGAGTAGTGGACACCAAATATGTACAGCTCTCCATTGTAGGCAAAGGCTGAATGACCCCAGTGTTGTTCTGGAAGACGCTCTGTAGAAGGTGTGCTCAGCCAGCAGCTGGTCTCTGTGTCAAACACTCTGATGTCGCAATACTGATACCAGTACCGATCTGTTCGGCCGCCAAATACAAACATCTTTGTCCCGATCATGGTGGCAGAGGGGCATGATGAAATAGGAGGTGGAGTACCTCGGGTTGTAATTAAAGTCCAGACCATTGTTGTGGTGTCCAACTTGTAGATGTGGCTGTCTGCGGTCTCATTGTATCCTCCATGGATATACATGGCCTTGCCCAAGACACAGGCTGAGTGATACCACCTCCCCTCTGGAACTGTACCAGAAACCATGGGCTTGAACCATGTGTGGGTGTCGATATCAAATGCATAAAGCACGTTGCAGCACTCCCATGTGGAAGCAGTTAGACGCTGTCCTCCCCAGATGTAGCTGATATCTTCTATCAACACAGCCGTGTGGCCCCTGCGCCAGGAGGGAACCTCAAGGTGACCTTCCCCTCTTCCAGTTGTCACTGGGGTCAACTTCATCCAGCTCAAAGACACTGTGTTGAAGACGTACACATCAATCTGATCCCCGTCATTCATGCTGCCCTCCACTCCAAAGGAGTACAGCTTGTTGTCTACGGCAACAGCAGCATGACGATAGGATCTATGTGGCGTTTCATTTAAATGGGCGGTCCAGTGAAACATTTCACTCTCCTGAAGCACTGTGGAGGAACGTGGATTAGTTAAATCTTGTTCTGTAACAGAATGCCCTTCTTTTGAGCGTGCGATCACTTATATGGGTGGAGCGACACAAACCCCATGGAAATCTTAGTCAATCAGTGAAGCTGATGCCTATTGTTCCCCCAAATATGGTAATTGCTCTCCCATATAGGGTAACTTGAGAGTTATCTGAGTACTACGATGTCATATTGATAACATTGGGATCTCCATATGTGGATATGGGGATTTGTGGATTCATAGAAGACATTGCATTCCTCAGATCATACAGGCACGCACAGTCTCACACACATGCACGCACGCACACGCATTGATTTGTGTAACTAAGAGCAGTGGTTCTATTTCATGTCAAGGACCCCTGGCCACGGACTTCCATTTTGTGCCATACAATATTTGAGATGTTTCAAAAATATTCCAAATTCTCTCTGTTTTCCCCCTTTTCTTCCATGCAGCAGATCTATTAGCTCAAAACACCTCAGATTAGCAAACGTGTGTGTGTGTGTGTGTGTGTGTGTGTGTGTGTGTGTGTGTGTGTGTGTGTGTGCGTGCGCGCGCGCGTGCGTTGCGTGCGTGCGTCCGTGCGCGCACGTGTGACCTTCAGCCACTTCCCAGGCTATTAGAATTGGTCTGATGTGGAGGTTGAGACACACACACACACACACACACACACACACCCTCCCTCTCTCTCGCCCTCTCTCTCTCTGTTGCTCAGTCACACATGAACATTATGCTTTCCCTGACGTACACACGAGCATTGCCGCTCGTTCAAGGTCACAGCAAAGCCCTGTGGAGCGATGTTGAAATTATAACGTAAAAGTGACCAGTAAGACTCCCTAATCGGGAGATAATCGACCGTCAGGTCGCATACACAAACTTTAGAAGGCAATCGTAGCCAATCAGGAGGGAATATGGGAAATGGGACAGATCCATGTTGATGACATGACATTAGAGATACTGTGTACCGCTTTGCGTGATTTTAGGCCAACATCTGTAGGAGCAGTGTCCAAAAATTAGTTTTACTAAAATCAGCCTGATGGTGGCGCTAGAAGAGGGCCATGTGCGAAATGAGGGCTGGAGGTTGTGATTTGCCTTCCAAGAATTGTGTGTGCAAAGTTTGGCATTGATAGGACCAACGGTGGCGGAGATATGAGTAGGGCAAAAGTGTGACGTGAGCTTTTCATAGTAACTGCGACACGACGGTCGCAATTACTGCGAGAGGGGAGAAATGAAGTGAACGTGCGGCTCTCCTTATAGTTTTTCTAATGGCTGTGAGGGAGGGAAGTCTTCTTATTCTTCTTACAGACCGTCTTGCAGTGGTGTTAAAGGAGCTATAGTCAACTTTTTCTTGAAAAACGGATGCTAAAATAAAAATAATGTTTCGAAAATATTTTATAAAAAAATAAGCTTCATATATGTGTTTCAATTAAAAAATGACCACAAAAAGCGGAAAAATAATGATAAAATAATCATTTTGGTCCTTTGTTTACATTTACAGGGCCCGTAAATGTAAACAAAGGGCCAAAATGATTATTTTATCATTATTTTTCCGCTTTTTGTGGTCATTTGTCAATTGTCAATTATTTTTGCCACAATAATCGTGACATGAAATCAAATCTCCATATCGTCTCAGCCCGCACACGCACACGCACGCACACACACGCACGCACGCACGCACGCACGCACGCACGCACGCACGCACGCACGCACGCACACACACACACACACACACACACACACACACACACACACACACATTTTAATATCACAAAATACCGTAGGACAATATATTGTGACAGGAGCGTTAATTTTTGTCTTTTATGTCTTGGGGATGGTCATTGAATTCACAGACCCACATGCACGTTGCAGGTTAACCTTGATACCAAGTCAACAGATCAGGAGCTTCAAACATTTTATTTTATTGCACAAACCTGTGTAACAGTCAAAGCTCTGCTTATAATCCACCGGCAATACTGTTCCAGCGCTCTGCAATCCCTTTGCTTGAATTAGTTCCGTGGATTTGAATTGGTCCAATTTGGGGGACTTAAGGGGTCCACTTAGGCTCACATTGCAGTATTGCAGGCACCTGTGTAATTTGAGAGAAAAGCCCATTTGTTCGTCAATTGACTCCGGAACAGACCAGGTTTTTATAGTGCATGCCTATCAAGACATATGGTGTAAAGTAAATAAGTACATTTACTCAAGTACTGTACTTTTCTTTTTCATTAATATTTGTATTAGGAGTTTAGGCATACAATCAGTCACATCTGTATACACATAACAAGCAATATATGGAGTGACAACCTTCCATCATCAATATCAATGTAGGATAAAAAATGTTGCCTACTTCCTTGATGTTTTTTAACCATTTTCTTTACATCAGACATACAAATACATGCAATTACACACAAAACTAAAATTCAATTTTGAGCTATTTTTATTTTACTGGAGTATTTCCAATATTCAGTACTTTTACTTCTACTCCACTACATCTCAGTGGCAATTATTATACTTTTATAATTATTTGAAACGTAAGTTACTTTGTAGATTTTGATGCAAAACATGCATTAACAACTTCAGCCCTATATACATCTCGCCCATTTGAAAATAGCCGATCTACAAGCTCACAATGCGTCACGATTCAGCGCATTGTGAGCTTGTAGATCTGCTAATTTCAAAAGATGTTTACACATTTTATACTGTACATTTGACATACAGTACATAAGTACATGTTGATACCAATACTTTTGTACTTTTACTCAAGTACATTTTTAAGTGTATAGTATTTTCACATTGCACTGGCCAGTGGTGGAAAGTAACTAAGTACATTTACTTACTGTAGACTACTTAAGTACAATTCTGTATTTGTACTTTATTGGAGTATTTCCAATTTTAGTACTTTTACTTCTACTCGACTACATCTCAGAGGCAAATATTGTACTTTTAATCCACTACAATTATTTGAAAACTTGTAGTTACAAGTTACTTTTTAGACTTTCTGTATGTTTTGACTTACTTACAAAACTTACATTAACCACTTCAGCCCTATACATTTTTGCCATTTGAAAATAGCTGATCTACAAGCTCTCAATGCATCTGCTATTTTCAATTATTTGTATACATTTGAAAACTTGTGAAATGGGACATTCTGCATAATGAGTACTTTCTACTTTTGTACTTTAAGTACATTTTGAATTCCTGTCTTTTACTTGTTAGACAGTTGATATGGTCGCCAGCGGATAAACTCTTTTGGTGCGCGGCTGACTAAAAACGCAGAGAGCGTATTCCTTCCCAAAGCCAGTGACGCGCCTGTCACTCACTTCTCGCACCACTGTCACTCGCTTTCAAGTCCCTCCCTCCCTGTAGCCTGTAGACTATCGTAGCGATCCTTTGTCTGCAGAGTTACGTTAGCCAGGTTACGTTGCGACTTGCGAGGTTATCAATTTAATAGGCTTTTTTATCATCATCATTACGTGTCAACTCTATAATGGACAGGCGAAGGGTACTCGCCCTTGCTTTATTGGAAGGGGAGATGCAACAACATGCTAAAAAGAGAAGAGTTTGGGTGCATGAGACTCTTCAAAACAAAACATCTCCCTTCCTGAGTCTCGGAACGTTGCGCCTTCGACTCACCCGATTGGACAGAGGGGGGAAACCAGAATCTGCGTGGAGAACTTCTTTGCTCCAGCATAAACGCAAGATCTGTGCGGCCCGCAGATATCCTCCACTGACATGAAACCGCCCCCTTCTCATTGAAATGCATTGGTGGAACGCGGATTCCACTCTCATAGGTATTTTGTTGTGTCGGCACCCTAACAGAGCATTTCTGCATTGCAGTATTGATACTTTTACTTGAGTAAGAAGAAGAGTATCCTACTTTTTCCACCACTGCCAGCAGAGCTGGCCAACAACACATTTCTTTCTTTTTTTTAGACTTTTTTAACGCTGTGCCCTTATATTTCAGGTCAGAATGCTGAAAATAAGGGGGCGAGGCTCTTACTAAAAACCACTGCATACTGACCAGCTGCACAATTCTTGTGCACACTGCCAGTATACACCAATAAAGTTTATTTTATTTATAGTTTACATTTATTTTCCAAATTCTATTTTCGACGCCTTCTTTTTTTATATTCTTTTTACTTTAATCTAAATAATTTAAGACAACAGCGGTCAAATTGGGGATGAAACCTCACCGAAAATATAGAGATAACCAACGTCAAACTGCTGACGTCATAGAGGACTTCATAGACTGCCCACGTGAATTCCGAGAAGCCACTACGATATTAGACCCATATTCTAATGTTTATTAGGAGGGGGAGAGAGAGAGAGAGAGAGGAGAGAGAGAGAGAGAGAGAGAGAGAGAGAGAGAGAGAGAGAGAGAGAGAGAGAGAGAGAGAGAGAGAGAGAGAGAGAGAGAGGGGGGGTGAAAGAAAAGAACAAACAACTGAGGTTTGGAAGAACTTTTAGCCATGGTGACGCCAGAGCCTATTTCCTGCCGCTGAACAGCCCATAATAACCGCAGGTATCCTCCCTCCTCCTCTTGCTTCTGGCCAGTGATTAGTGCTGTAATTGCAAACAGGCCCCGACTAATCAGAATCAAGCTAACGTAGCGTTGCCGGGGAGGAAGGGGTCACGTCCCTGGGTCGTGAGCCAATAAGCAACAGGAACATCATAACGTCAACTGGAATCTGTGTCTATACAGACATAACACTCACCTCACCGATTGGTCCATCATCCACACCAGTGGTTCTCATCAACCATGATTTTTTTCGGGGGTCCTCAAATGACAGTGAAGTGACATTTTAAATCACTTTGGTTAAAACAAAGAAAGAAAAGAATAAAAGTCCATAACTGCATCAAAAGTAATCGACAAACTATACTATAAAAACTGGTCTAACATTGGCCAAATAGTCCAATAATATAAGATATAAGAACATTGTGAAAATAGACGATATACAAGCTACCAACGCCTCAGAATTAACTAAATACAACCACCCTAATTGTATAATATTATATTAACATGCTCTACCATAGAGAATACAATTTACAAAATTACAATTTATTCATTAAAAGAAGGTGACAAAGTGAGGATTTAAGTGACAAAGTGAGGATTTAAGTTCCTATTCATTGGTATCACATTTTTTTTAAGGTGTCACCATACTTTTTTTTGTTTCAATTTACATCATTCTTTCTGTCAATACAATATAGTGTTTTGCCAATTACTTGGGGGACCACTTGCAATATCCTGAGTGTACACACCTTTCTCCACGGTTTTACAACCGAGTAATACACGTTTGGCTTGGCTGTCAACCATGCTTTAATCTGTAGTCTTAATGCCGTGAGAAACGACCACGCCGCCAAATTGGCACATATATTTCTGGTGGCAATGAAATGTCGTGAAATTGTATGATGATACATTCTTGCCTTGAGTGTGTGTGTGTGTGTGTGTGTGTGTGTGTGTGTGTGTGTGTGTGTGTGTGTGTGTGTGTGTGTGTGTGTGTGTGTGTGTGTGTGTGTGTGTGTGTGTGTGTGTGTGTGTGTGTGTGTGTGTGTGTGTGTGTGTGTGTGAATGTTTGGTCACAGTGTTCTGTTACTGTCAGTTGAAAGTGTGTGTGTACAGTATCTGCCTGTTTATCAGAATGTTGGTGTAACTATCTGTATGTGGGTGTTTGTGTGCTTGTTTGTTTTTTCCCCTGGTTCTTTCTCATACTTTTCACCCTCAATCAACTGCTTCCACTGTACATTGCACTGTAGAGGGCTGTGCACATGTTTCATTTCCTCTCTGTTTGGTGGAAACTTTTACTTTTCAGGATTCAAATTTTAAAAACTGCAAAAGTACCAGCCTCCATGATACCTATATGCGATGCGACACGTTGTGTACTTATAGAAGTGCTATTTTTCAAAAGAATCTTGAAAGAAAAGTGAATATTTTTTGAAACATTTTTACCAATGCAAAACTCTTAAGATTTGACAAATTGATATTTTTTAGATTAAAAAAAAATAATAATAGTAATAAATCGAAAATCACTACAATAATGGCTTGCCCAAAATGGGGACAGATTATTTCATTAAATGATTAATTATTGGTTAGTTTTTTCTATAATCAATTAAATGAATTAATTCGATTAACCGTTGAAACCCCACTCTCTCCCTCCTCCGTGTTTCTTTCTCAGTCTGTCCGTTGCTGCTTTTGAACTTTTTTCCCACTTTATTTGCATAATACAATGCACATTTCTATAATGGATGCCCCCCCCCCCCTCCTTTTGATTCTGGCTGTAATATCCTCCCCTCATCATCATCCATCACTTTCTCCTCTCTCTCATTGGCATCCTCTCCCCCCCCTTAGCGTACGCGTTCATTAAAATGACCTTTTCTCTCTCTGTTGAGCCACTTTCCCGTAGCTGATAATTGTTTCCTTTGTGTCTTGTTCTCTGCCTCGCTACGCTTTCTTCTTTTTTTTTCTCCTTCTTCTCTTTGTGTGAAACTCCAACCCCTTCTTGGCAGCGCACGTAGCTCCGACATGTGTGGAGACGAGTCTTTGTTATGATAAATCGTGTATTCCTTTTCATGTGGCGCGCGCCGCGCTGCTCGAGTGACTTCCCGCTGGTTTGTGTAGCGTCTTTTTTGCGGCACGAACGCACATGCGGTACAAATGTATTCCAGTCTCTCTCCCCGATTCGAGCGCACACAGCCGTCCATGCAAATCGTCACTGTCGGGGCAGAAACCTTGTATCTCCAACGTTCAGATTTTGTACGTTTTGGTCACACCGTCTCCTAAGAGTGACTTTGTGGCGCTGTCGAGTTACACAAACTGCTGAACTGCTACACACACACACGCGGCCATGGCCACGCACGCACGCACGCACGCACGCACGCACGCACACACACACACACACACACACACACACACACACACACACACACACACACACACACACACACACACACACACACACACACACACACACACACACACCACTCACTTCAAACTTGGTTTGATTTTGTCTTAAAGTAAAGCCCTGCTTCATCATACAAAGACTGTCGCACAAAAATAGTGAAAATAGCTGATCTACAAGCACACAGCGCCTCGCATCGCGAGGCATTGTGTGCTTGTAGATCAGCTGCTTGTAGATCAGCTGCTTGTAGATCAGCTGTTTTCACTAGTTTAAGTCGTTTTTAAAATGATAAATACAAAACGAACGGTTTTGGACATACAAGGTTTCTACCTGACAGCAACGAATTGCTCACGCACGCACACAATCACACGCGCGGTGGGCGCACACGTGATTTTGCAAGTGACTGCCTGAGTTCTGCCTGGATGCTTGTAGTGGAGGTTGGGTTATTTTGGGAACTGACATCTCCCTTCTGTATTCCTTCCAGTGATGAAGGTCAACTATACATAATGTCTCTGGTCTTTGTCTCTCCTGAGCTCTTGTCTGTAGTGACCGGATTAGAGTCTCAAAGATGATTCTTAAAGGACAACTTTGTTTTTTTTTTTACAAAAAGGGTTCATATTTTAGATAGAGAAAAGAAAAGATGAGTGTTAAAATGTTTTCATTTACTTCTTTCCATTGTTTTAGCGATTGTACTATTTTGATTTCAGTGGGTGGGGGCATGCGTACAAGTGGCTAAATATGTATTTTTAGACACAATAAGCCGGCAATGTCTTTATTACTATTTACACCAGCCCCCATAAGTCACATCTGACCACGAAAGATTGCGGTGCATCTTGGGAATGGGCTTATTGTGTCTAAAAATACATATTTAGCCACTTGCAAGCATGCAAATTAAAATCATTAAAATCACAAAAACGATAGAAAGATCTTTTCTTTTCTCTAATGAAAAATAAAACAAAGTTGTCCTTTAAAAAACAGAATCTAATGGACAGGTTGCCTTAACGTCCTTTAATGACCTTTACTCTGTCGCCACCCTCAGGCCAAACTTTCCAACCAAGTCATGTCAGAATCTACTGAGCATGTTGCCATGAATGTGATTGTGTAAAATGCATGCTCTCTGGCATGTGAACCCAGCTATTTGAGCAGGAACGTGCTGGGCCCCTGATTCAGCCCGGGAAAAAGTTGTAGAGGCCCTCATTGCATGCTATAGAGAGAGATCTCTCTATAGCGCTGCTGCTACTCAAAGATTTGCCATTTCAGATCAAGACAAGTGACAAGCCAGTGGGCCAATTACATGAGTTATATTTCGTTGTTGTCGGGTGGAAACCTTGTATGTCCAAAACCGTTTGTTTTGTATTTATCATTTTAAAAATGATTTAAACTAGTGAAAACAGCCGATCTACAAGCACACAACGCCTCGCAAGGTGCGAGGCGTTGTGTGCTTGTAGATCTGCTGTTTTCACTACTTTTGTGCGACAGCCTTGTACGATGAAGCAGGGCTTTGCTTTGCGAAAAATTGAACACATTTGAAACTTGGAGATACGAGGTTTCTGCCCGACAGTGATGATTTACTTTGTTGGCCGCCGAGCCCCCAAAATGGAACGAATGCCGACATTTTATTTTTATTTTTTTCCTAATGGCCGTCCTGGACCGGCCGGGAATGAACCGGCCGTTCGGGAGTTGTCCCGCTTTTCCCAATGGCCAGCACGTCCCTGTATTTGAGTCACAGCATGATGTGTCCTCCCCTGTTTAAACACCTATTTGGTACAATATTCAATTTTCCACAATCCACACTTTATCCTCTCTTGTATCCTGTATCATCATGTCTCCTTGCAATTCCGTTGTTCCAGAGAGAGAGAGAGAGAGAGAGAGAGAGAGAGAGAGAGAGAGAGAGAGAGAGAGATTACAAGTACATACAGGGGTGTCACACCAAATTCTGGGACCTGGGTACAAGGATTCACTGTTCTTCATAGGGGGAGGGGGTTTAACCCATTTAGACACATTATTACACATTATTTTGTGCTTTAACTATTGAAAAATAGCAGATATACAAGCTTACTGCACAGCACCAAGTGCCGCACTGCGAGCTTGTAGATCTGCTATTTTTGAAAAATCGTGAAACTTTGTGCAAGTCTTTGAATAAAAGGTTTCTATCTCAGCGTGGTGCTCAAACTTTTTCATGTGAAGGACCCCCAAAATGATATGTATTTGGCCACGGATCCCCATCTCAAAATATTTCTTTCCAGAGACCCCCCAGAAGCAAAATTTGAGTTACAAATGTTCGCTTAAAAAAATACATATATTCAAATATTTGCACACATTTTCACAACTTTTCAAAAATGGCAGATCTACAAGCTCGCTGTGAGCTTGTATATCTGCTATTTTTCAATAGCTATAGTATAAAATAATTAAGGCCCCTCCACCTTGGGAGAGTGTTTTCTGCAGGTCGTTCAGTCCGAGTGTATCAAAGGGTGCGTTCGTTCGGAAATGCGCACCGGGTGTGTGCTCAGTGTAGTGAGTGCCTAAACCTAACCCTAATCCTAACCCTAACCTCAGTAAAAGTTTGCCTAAACCTAACCCTAAACCTTAACCTCTGTAAAACTATGCCTAAGCCTAACCCTAACCCTAACCACACCCGGTAAGCATTTCCGAACGCACCCTTTGATACGCTCGGACTGAACAACCTGCAAAAAATACTCTCCCCCTCCACCTTGGGCCCTAGTAACTCAGTCCCACTTCCCCCCCCCTTGTGACGCCCCTGAGTACATACATATTCAAATTCACATTCCGCTCTCTACATCAGCAACTAATTGCCCTCAGGCGGTCATAGCGAGTGCATTGCATTCCTGAGAGACCGCTTGCTGTAGTGGAAAATTGGAATTTTAAATGCTGCCCTGGCATATTATAGAACCTTTTATTATCGTCGTGTTTGTATTTCAAATGAGTCTGGGAAGTAGTTTAAGGAAATGTCACCCGGATGCCCGGTTGATAGAGGCTGTTATTCATCGGAAACTTTTAGCCATGCAGGTGTGACTTATTTTAACCCATTAAAACCGTGAAAGCTAGTGTCACTTTCGATTTTCGCATTGGCTAATATCGGATATGCTGTACAGATCCATCAAAACAATTAATATTGTGTAAAACTACATTTTCTTCTGTAATATAGTTGAAACTTTCATATTCTAGATACTTTGCACATGCAGTGAATTATTCCACACCTTTTCTATTTACAGCTCATGAATATCAAAATTCCATAAAATTCCATAACATATTACAATATTACACAAGACCACTCAAAACTTATTTTTTACACAATATATATATATTGTCGTTGTCGGGTGAAAACCTTGTATGTCCAAAACCGTTCGTTTTACATTTATCATTTTAAAAATGATTTAAACTAGTGAGCACACAAAGACTCGCACCACGAGGCGTTGTGTGCTTGTAGATCTGCTGTTTTCACTACTTTTGTGTGACGGCCTTGTATGATGAAGCAGGGCTTTACTTCACGAAAGAACGTACAAATTTGAAACTTGGAGATACAAGGTTTCCGCTCGACAACGACGATATATTTTTCAGATGGATCTGTACTTTATACTGTACACAGATACACTCTCGAGTGTGTATTTTTTTTATGAATCTTTTTGGAACTCTTCAGTCGGCACTGCTAATGCCCTATATCAGGGGTCTTCAACAGGGGGTCCGGGACCCCTAGGGGGTCCTCAGAGTTACTACAGGGGGTCCTCCAAATCTTTGTGTGAAAGAATCTTTTGTTTCTCCTTTTTTATATTAACCACTTGAACCCTAGTGTCCTTATTCTGAGAACCAAAAATAGCAGATATATAAGGCGTTGTGAGCTAGTAGAACTGCTATTTTTGGCAAAGAAGTTTGGTGTAGAGGGGAAAAAGAGCAGACTAAGTACAGAGTGAAAGGTAAAATGTATTAAGTATTGGCGGTTCAAGTGGTTAAATATCTGTCAAATGTACATGAATCCAAAATACACTGATGAATGTGCCGTCAAAGGATGCAACTATTTGTATCTATGGGTTGTGGGGGTCCCTGCTTCATCTCTCTCTCGACTAAGGGTTCCTTGGCCTGAAAACGTTGAAGACCCCTGCCCTATATCCTTTCTCTCAGCATTGTCTAGTCCAGCGAGTCGTGCTGGTCTATGCGTGCCGTGCTCCTCACAGTTACGTATGTGTTCCTATGAATACATGCATGTGCTTCTGGCACGGCTGCATATGCGAGCAGCTTTGATACGGTGTGCGTCTCTCCAGAGCTACAGTACAGTACAGGTGAGAACAAAGGTGTGATGGCCATGATGAATAAATGAAAGGCCCTGTGGTTGCATGGAGTCTCGTCTCCAACGGTGACAGAATGTCCACTTTGCATGCTGCCCCAGCTCGGAGCGAGATGGGTCACAATCTCCTCACATGAGCGCATTATGCATTATTTTATGCTTTAACTATTAAAAAATTGCAGATGTACAAGCTCACAGCGCGGCACCGAGCTTGTAGATCTGCTATTTTTGAGAAGTCTTTTGACCCGATTCTACAAATGACTTTTAAATCCTTCTAAGAAAATAAAAAAATAAAACCCTCACGTTTCTATCATCAGTTGTTTCTAACCCTAACCCTGACCCACAGGCTGAGAACCACTGTAATCCAGCAAATAAACAACACAAAACTCTCACCATCTGCTTTACTGACATTGAGAGAGAGACAGACAGAGAGAGAGAGAGAGAGAGAGAGAGAGACAGACACAGAGAGAGAGAGGAGAATGTGACACAGTCCAGAGGTAGCATCTAGCGATCGCCTTTCGCTCGCATGGGTTTGAAGTCAGGTGGCTGTGTGGTTCTTGCACGTGGGATCAACATAGATGTCAAAGGACATCTGTCAGAGCCAGTTGGACTGCTTCATAAGCAGACAGGTGATGACATTTTAGGTATGCGCCCTCGCTTGCTCGCTCACCGGCTCAAGGCCCCCTGCTTTGTGCGGCATGTAGGGTTGGGATGCTTAGAATTTCCACGATTCAGGTACATAAGGATTCCCTCTCAGCAGTCCGATTCCTTCCAAGTGGACCCTTAACTCTGAGACATACAGGTCTGTAACTCTGGGCGTGTTCAAATGTTATCGCTTCAAATAAACCACAGGTATTGTTTGCAACCGTCAGGACGCAGTTACTATCAAAACCTCCGCCGGCCTGTCAGTCTGTCAGTCTGTCCGTCAGTTTGTCCGTCACATCACACTTTTGGGACATTTGAAAATAGTCGATCTACCAGCTCACAATGCATCACATCGTGCCGCATTGTGAGCTTGTGGATCTGCTATTATCAAAATATTTTTTGACATTTGAAAACTTGAACATTCTGCACAACGAGCAATTTTAACTTTTACTCTACATTTTGATGGCGATACTTTTATATTTGACTCAAATACATTTTACTTGTAACAGAGTATTTCTATATTGCGGTATTGATACTTTTACTTTAAAAAAGTGAGTTATTTTTTCCACCACTACTTAGCGGCGTGTAGAGCCAGACACAGAGGATCCTGAACTCTCTGTGACGTTCGCTCCCACGCATTCCCTGCAAAAGAAAAAAAGTAAAACACACACCTCACCTCCTCTGATGTCTGAGTCCCGTGGTTGAAGTGACGACGGAATGACGGATGTACAGTTAGTGTGGGTTGCAGGTGCCTGCTGTCCAAGTCTGACGCGGGACTGTGTTTGTTTTTGGACACGCACACACACACCCAATGGTGTTTTTTGTCCTCACAACCAATGTAAACTTGGCCTCCCTAAAGGATATGTCGTGTTTAGTTTGAGGATTTGTGGCCAAGCCTTGATAGTTTACAAGACCTCATATTCAGTAGTTTGTTCTTTGATCTCTCCTAAACCATTATAACCAGGAAAGCATCTGTGTCGTTTTAAATCTTAGTTGGATATAGCACATTGATTCTTTATACTTTGTCTATTAACGCTTTCAATGCCACCTTTTCACCACTAGAGGGCGCCCAGTGGCCATAGAAAACACCCATCCACAAGCGCTGTAACAGCACAAGCCCTGCGCAGCCATGACAAGCCTGAACACTTTCCTTTGTGTCATCAACAGGGACAGGATGAAGTTAGCTTGAAGTTAGCAATTGGCTACCAAGCATTTTAGAAGCCCTATTTTCGGCGATTTAGCCATGATTAAACCTTGCACACCTAATGGATATGCATGGAACAGAGAAAATGAGCTCTAAAGATCCTGGATTGCATTGGAGTGGATGGTAAATATCGGCGGCGCGACGCTCTCGCGGGCCGTGTAAACAGATGACGGCCGGCGGCCCGGCTCAAAAAAAAAAAAAAAAAACTGCACCCAGGACAGTCCAAATCATCCCTAACTAGTTCGGGATAGGCACTAAAGCAGTTAAAACAATTACAGATATACAAGTTCATTGCATGGCAAGTGAGCTTTGTAGATCTGCTATTTTAGAAAAAAATCTAGAAAATTGTGCAAATCTTTTTAAGCAAACACCTTTTAACCCAAATCTTTGCTTCTGTTCTTGGGGTCCCTGGAACTAAACATTTGGGGATGGGGGTCCTTTTCATGAAAACATTTTGAGCACCAGCACCACTTATATACGTAGAAACATATGTTTTTCAGAAGACAATGTAGCCTGGGTTAACCTCGCAGGACTTGTACGGGGGAACAACACATGTGGACTTTGCTTTGACAGACAGCGTGCTTAAAATAAATTGTCAGGATATGTTTTGGCCGCGCTCAGCGACTGAAGGCCTGACTGTGGGCACTGTTACTTGTTTGTGGTTTTGACACTTTACGTCTGACCTTCTTCTGAATTTGGGTGGCCAGACACCACACACTGTGGAAACGGTCCACTAAAACCACTAGCTGAGTGGGCCCCAGGGTCCACTCAACCCCACGTCCATCTGGACGTCCCACAGACAGAGCTGACTCAATGCTTCCACACACCTGCAAAGACATACTGTTCACAGGACACCGGAGGGTCTACTGTGGCCCAGGGCCAGCCTTGGCAGAGAGAAATAAGCAACCAGGTCCATGAAAACAAGCCCAAAAAGAAGCGACTATAATAGGCCACTCAAGCACTTCAAACTTATATGCGTCGGATCTACAAGCTCACAGCGAGTCACATCGATTTAAATCGTTTCAAACAAATCTTGAAGAAAAGTGAAACAAATAAATAACATTAATTCTAATGTTCTGGTACACTAATTCTGGTACAAACTATTTTTAGATGTGGGTCTTAAGTGCATAGAGTATTAATGTGGTGGTTCTTGACATGAACATTAGGAAGCAACTACATTTTTACAAATAAGCCCAAACACCCACAAGCCGTTGGAGCAGTGCCTTCTGGGAATGAGGTTGCTGAGGTGGAGAGGAGAAAGTACAGTGAGTCAAAAAGCATAAAATACTAAGGTTACCCCTGCAGCATTTGAGTTTGAAAGGGGAGTTTGAAAAAGAGAGGATATAAATATTTATTGTCCCACAGGGGAAATTCAGTCGCCCACATTTAAGGTTACCGAGGTACAGGTAAAGAGTAAGGAACAATTAAATGTACTGTTTTGTACAACAATGCAAGGCAAAAAGAAAAGAAAAACAAAACAAGAAGCATCAACAATACAGAGCAGCGGTATACAGAATTCAATGAATAAAGTGTTCAATACAGTCTGATTCATAAGTGTCTCACC
Organism: Nannobrachium achirus; assembly: GCF_963921795.1. NCBI lineage: Eukaryota > Metazoa > Chordata > Actinopteri > Myctophiformes > Myctophidae > Nannobrachium > Nannobrachium achirus. Next base: position 13,390,506 of record NC_137821.1, on the reverse strand, counting down.
GTACCTCATCATTAAACAAATAATAATTATCAGTGCAATGCCAATCAAAAAAGTGTAATTCAGTTAGTGAGAAACCGTGAGAAGTGCAATTGCTCAGAGTGAAAAACAGCACAAAGTTGTTTTATAACCCCCGCTGATCCCAATTAATGTCGAGAGAGCGAGCGAGCGAACGCTTGCACGAGGGGAGATGGACTCATTGTTGAGAGAGCGGTCTTGCCTCAGTAGAGGAGTAATGGAGCATCACAGCCAGAAAGCACCAGGCTCAATTATCCATGCTAATGTTCAGTTTAGCCGTAGCAAAGCACTTTAAGCCCTGGTGTGTTTACGCAGTCCTCTCTCCCTTCATCCTGTTTGGTTGACATGTTCGGCGACATGAGGCCCTGTCGTTGTTGGTCGGTTGGACCTTCCTCGCCCTTTCACTGATCGAATTGGTCTTGCAGTTGTGGGTTGGGCTCTGCCTATAGTCAAGGGGTCTCCTTCCGGCCCAAGGGCCCCCTCGCCGAGAGACCCCCACTACATATTATTTATAGATTTCATGGACTTCAGTGTATTTTGGATTCATGTTGATGTGTATTTTGAGACATTTAACGCCTGGCAATACTTAGTAAACCTGACCCTCCACTTGTACTTTGTCTGCTCTTTTTTCCCTCTCCAACACCCTAACTCTGTGCCGAAAATAGCCGATCTGCGAGGCGTTGTGAGCTTGCAGATCTGCTATTTTTGGCTAAAGTTATCTTCAGAATAGCGATGCAACAGTTCAAGTGGTTAATGTGAAATAAATCATTAAAAGATTTGGCGGGCCCTCTGTAGTCATTCTGAGGACCCCCCAGGGGTCCCGGACCCCCTGTTGAAGACAGGGGGTACTTTTTTGTCAAAAGTGTTTATGTTGCTAATCTGTCCTCATTTAACTCTGTTATTTCCATTACATTTTACTTCAGTCTTGACGGGTCCTGTTTGTTCACTTCAAGTCTAAGGTAGCGAAGCTCTGTTAAAAGTAATGCTGCTTAATGACAAACGTGCAAACATGGTGGTAAATAGTATCAGACTCAAGTTCAACCCCATGGCCTCTATATCTAGTCTTGAAAGAGTACACAAACACATTAAATAACTTAAATGAGTATAGCTCACCCAAAATATGACTTGTTCTATTAATTACACATAAAGCCTATAATTCATAGAGGTTGTTTTTGTTTTTGTGGCCTTTCTCAAGTGCCATTCACACTGAACACTTTAACTATAACTATACAAATATAGTTAAAACAAGTCAAGTGGAAGGCAGAGTTCATACCAACTATAAACAAAACAAAAACAATGGTGAAGTTATAGTTATCTTTATAGTTATATAGTGCTCAGTGTGAATGGCCCTTTAGCCATTAATTTATTGTATTTATTTATTTATTTATTTATTTGTCAGGGACAAAGCACATTAATCAACATGTCAGTTTTCACATCAATGTAAATGAGCCAGATTTAGCCATGAGCTAATTTTCATCTGTAGTCCCTGGGCAGGCTGTACAAAAGTGAAGGTATGGCTATCCATACAATCAATACATACAATACAGTACAGTACAAAACAATACAATAAAACAGTAAGGGGACAACATCCTTATAGCAAGTCGAGTGACTCCAGTGACAGATGGAGCAGATAGTTACCCATGAATGTAGGTTTAACTTGCTTTAAGCCACCTCTAACGGTTGAAGCAGACCAGCAGTGTCTCTGGTAGGAGACTTGCAGAGCCTCCATTGAGTTTCCACCCGGAGATTCCGCCTTCATGGGGTGTGTAATTGATAGAAAAATAAGTAATGTTTGTGACCTATCCTTGGCTCTAATAAGAATACATTCCATTCCTCTCTACAGCTTGGTTGAGATGAGCCCTGATGAATGCTTGATGTCCTCACAGGAATGTCCCCCACTTAGCAGGAAAAAAAACGCTATGCGTAATAATGTACAAGGATAAATAATGTACGTCTTTCATTGTAATTAGAACAGCTGCCCGGAATACATTTGTACAAATTAGACCCTGGGAGTATTTTCACTGTGTTTAATGTGCCATTCAGCCTCTCCACCGCCCTCCTTACCACATGCTGCCCGCCCAAGCCATGTTTAAGTCAGTCCCATTAAGAAAACAATCAGCCTCATTCTCGTTCTTCTCTAAATAGCTGCTATCGCTAATATGGCATTATGATTTTTCTCTGGGATGGTTAACAAAATCTAAAACAAGGAGATTAAAGGGACAGTATGGACACAAGATGCATGACAGTATACATGTAATGATTATTACACTGCTTGGTTGAAAGCTCGATTCTGATTGGTCACTCTCTGAATTCAGCTGTGTGTTATTTCTGGATAATGACCGATGAGCTCAATAACAGACCACTGTTTAATCAAAGGCCCAGAGCACCTGCTGCGCGCCGTTTGATTTTGTGCCGTATCCAACACGGCAGCCATGCAAACAAACACACAATGTAATTTACAACTAAACGTTGCTCTTGCAGCGAGAAATAGATGACACCGAAAATGTATTCTGTTTAAACAACACGTCCTGTTATTTTTCTGAGGCGACCGACCATGTTGCGCTGGACGGATGGCCACACCTGGCATAAATTAAGGAAATTACCGTAAGCAAGGAAATACTTTATTTCTTAACTAGCCTTGTAATAAGCAGGATACTTAACGGCAAATCAATTATCCCTCGCGTAGGTAGGAATGATAACATGTAGGATACAAACAAATATAAAGACAGTTGCACACGGGGAAAACAACAACTTGCAGATACAAAGGGTTAGGGTTAGTAATGGTACAGCACAACAGAACAAGAGACAGAGATGGTGATTGCCAGGAGAGATGGAGAGAGAAGTAGAGAGAGGAGCGAGGGAGTATGATAATGACGAGGTGACAGCTGTCCAGCCAGGGAGAGCAGCTGTATCCACTAAAGGAGACTTCGCCTGTGCCAGCGAGGACTCTTCCTCCCATGTCACCACGCCAGGAACCGTAAACCAAGTGTAAGGTAGCCTAGCTCAGCTAGACTCTATCTGCCATTTCTAACACAAGGCAGCAGATAGGGTCTAGGGCTGCTCAGCTATGTACATCTTTCTCAAGTTAGGGCGGATGTATCACATATGCGCTACTCTGGTTGGTTTTAGGGGATCGAGGGTGTATCACCTTTGCTGTTTCCACTGTACAGTTACAGTAACGTTCCGGTGAATTTCTTAAACTCCATTTGAATAGTTTTTTGTAACGCCCCGGAGTGTGTGTGTGTGCGTGTGTGCGTGCGTGCGTGTTTAGAAATATTTACAAAAATACCGTATCTGTTGCTTTCAGGCAGAAACTTCTTATCTCCATATTCAAGCTTTTTGTGTATTTTTGTAAATTAACGCCCTACTTGATCACACTACAGCGTCACACACAAGCATAAAAACTAGCAGATCCACAAGCTTGAAACTGAAGTGAAGCTTGAAATCACTTTAGAAGGCAATGGACTCTATTCACGCCCCGCCCCCTCAGGAAATTTCTCAGCAACTTCCTGGTGCTGACGTCAGCTTTGAAGGGGAAACCCTGCTAAAATAACACAGAAATCGCTGGACTTATAGCCAACAAATCATTATTTCGAACGGTAAAGTCAATTATAATGCTTTGTGCCTTTTACTATCTTGTGTTCTTGATCATGCTAGCCGTATTTTATACTTTACTATTCGGAAATTGCATTAAATTTGCGATTTCTGTGTTAACTCTATGGGCTTTTAGCAGGGTTTCCCCTTCAAAGCGTGACGTCAGCACCAGGAAGTTGCTGAGTGGGCGGGCATGAATAGGGTGAATCAGGAGGGAATATGGGAAATGGGACAGATACATGTTTATGACATGACTTTAGAGATACTGTGTACCGCTTTGCGTGATTTTAGGGCAAAATCTGTAGGAGCAGTGTCCAAAAATGTGTTTGAAAAAAATAAAAATAAACGGCCTGATGTGTGTGTGTGCAGCTAGGAGGTATGTTGTGTGCAAAAACAGTTGGACATAACGAACTGAACAGACCTGTGGTTGGTTGGCTGCTGATGTCTTCAATGCAGGTGGTCTCTCACTCTGTGTCCCCCACTCCGTCTTCCCACCTGCGCTCTCCCTTCCCATGTTTAATTTTCTCTGCCAGATTTTCTTTTTTCTTTTCTGTCTGGAAACATTTTATTGGGGAATTCGTGGGACCACCGCGGCTGGACAAGGAGGTAGAACAGGAACACAGCGTTCGGTGAAAAAGTCAAAGGACTCACCAGCGTTACTGCTAGTCTACCAGTCTCTTTTTCTTTTTTACTTCTACTTTTTATCCCTATTTTCTCCCCAATTTAGTCATTATGCCGATTGATTCCTCCCCGCACACATTTGTGTGTGTTGTCACTGCTGTTGTATCCTACTGCCAGTGAGGAGCCCCCATTGGGAGGACGTGATCTCTTGCCATAAATGAATGTCTGAACTTGAATCGACTGCTCTAATCGGATCACAGTGTTTCTGTCGGGTAGAAAACCTGACAGAAATGTCCAAAACTGTTACTTATCAGGATTCAAATTAAAAAACGGCAAAAGTAACAGATCACAGCTCGAGCTTGTGGATCTGCTACTTATGGTGCTTTCGTGTGACGCTGTAGCATGATCGAGTAGGATGTTCATTTATGAAGAAAAAAAAATCAAACCTCGGTTCGAAGTGGAGCGGTGAATTTGAGCAGCTGTACCCTATGTGAGTGAGTGAGTGAGTGAGTGAGTAAACTGTGCCTGTGAGTGAGTGGTGAGTGTGCCTGGCCTGCACAAAACAGCGCCCCTCCTTTAACTAGTGTGTTGTGTGTGGCCACTCAAGGTATTGCCAGGCTACGGACATGGCCAGCCAGCCACCCAGCCAGCCACCCAGCCACCCAGCCAGCCACCCACCCACATACCCACGGACATACCTGTCTATTGGGAGCGTTTTCACCGCTCCAAAAAGTATAATATTACTGACAACAACGATAAACTGGATGCTTTTGATGCCACGGCTCCCTGCCTTCAGAACGGAGCCGCAACAAGACACTTTAGTTGGTGCGAGGTTGCGAGATGTTAGCGGTCTCTCCCTTGAAATCCTTCTCCTGACTGCCAAGATGCTTTAAGAGGCTAAGTTGAGGTCCTGCCCCCACCTCACCTCAACCCCCTGTCTGAGCCCTGCCTGCAGCTCAGATCAATGGACAGATCTGAGGGTCAGGGGACCAGGCTTAATTCCTCAGCCGCATCGACTACCAGTGCTCAGCCTCTCCATCTCAATTTTGTATTCCTCTCTCTCTCTCTCTCTCTCTCTCTCTCTCTCTCTCTCTCTCTTGTTGCTTCTACGCAGGGGTGTCGCACCAAATTCTGGGCCCTGGGTACAAGGATTCACTGCGGGCCCCCCATGAATGTTCTTCATGGGGGTACGCATTATTAAGGATTATTTTGTGCTTTAACTATTGAAAAATAGCAGATATACCGTACAAGATCACAGCGCGGCTCTGCTATTTTTGAAAAGTCTTTGACATTTTTAAATCCTTCTAAGGTTTTTTGAAAAAAAGCTCACACTTTTTTATGTGAATGACCCCCAAAATTATATGTGTTTGGCCACGGACCCCCATCTCAAAATATTTAGTTCCAGGGGACCCCCCTCAGAAGCAAAATTTCACAAAAAATACATATATTCAAAGATTTGCACACATTTTCACGTCTTTTCAAAAATAGCATATCTACAAGCTCACTGTGAGCTTGTATATCTGCTATTTTTCAATAGCTAAAGTGCAAAATAATGAAGGCCCCTCCACCTTGGAACCTAGTAACACAGTCCCACTTTTCCCCCCCTTGTGACGCCCCTGCTTCTAAGCTCCAGAGAGATGTTAAATTAATAGCGCAATATTGGAGTTGGCGTGAATGCCCTATAGGCAAAACCGTAGCCACGCTGCCAAAATGCAGACTACACTTTCAAAACAAGCACCAGGAGAAACTGTTACACTGAACAACATTGGAGAAAAAGAGAGTGTTTGCCTTGCAGTATGTCTGCAAGCTTCCTTGAGTCAAAGTTATGCCTTTTTTTGAGCGGTGGTCACACCGTCTCCTATACGTGGCCGTGTGTGTGGTTATGTATGCGTCCGTCCGTCCGTCCGTCCGTCCGTCCGTGTCTGTATGTATGTAGCCTGCAATACCTTTTCTGGCCACACGTTAAGGGAGGGGCGCTGTTGTTCAGGCCAGGCCAGGCACACTCACACACACACACACACACACACACACACACACGCGCGCGTGTACACACACACACACACACAGACACACACACACACACACACACACACACACACACACACACAGCCTCCACCGCTCAGTTCACACGAGTGTGATTTTTATGATTCTGGAGGCATTTTCGATCATAAGCACTGAACCTCATTTTGGAGATTTGGGGGTTTAGGCAGCAGACGAATTTCATTAAGAATTCAACAGAAGCCTCACAAATCCATTATTCAGGATCAGAGGCTCTCGTCTTTCAAATTGTTCTGAGAGCGCCCCTGGTCTTGACAGCCGGGTCTTCTGGGACTTTGCGTTTGCTGTGGCGAGAGTGTGAGTCAGTCGATCAGGCCCGGAGGATGTTGTGATTGACAGGCCGGCTGGCTCACAGTTGTAGGCGTTGTAGGGTCAGTAGCTGCGTTTGCATGCACACTTTTCCTCCAATCTGATTAAAATAATCTCACTTGAAGATTTTGGATCAAGCGTTTACAGATTTGACACTCTTGAGAACTTCACTCTTGAGAACGTCATGCCATCGGAAGGACAGTGGATTAAATTGTTAGAACATTGACAGTGAGAAAGGAGGGCCTTTTCCAAGGTGTTGTAAATGCTATTCAGTTTCTTATTTCCAATGAAAAGAAGTGTCAACAAGTGCCTTTTGTTTTCAGTAACACAAGAGAAGAATGAGCAGGTCTAAACAGTGAAAAGAACCTTGGAAAACAAGCATTTCCAGAAAGAAATGCAGGAAAATTACAGGAAATGCTGAGGTTGTCAAATGTCACATCTGTACATGTGGTGTGATCAATCCGATCTGGTGTTTGATCGGGGTGTAAAAAGGTGTAGACCACCCCTCTGCATCCAATTAGAATTTAAATCGGGTTAGATAGATAGATACCTTTATTATCCCAAGGGGGAAATTCAGTAAAGGGTTAAGGGTTAGGCTTGAACGGGTTTATTTATGTGTATACTGTATATCAGGGACGTGCAGAGAATGTTAGAGAGGCCGGGGCTGGAATTTCCAAAAGGGCCTTTTGGTGGAAGTACCGAAAATAGCAGACCTCCAAGCTGACAATGCGTCGCAGCACGACGCGTTGTGAGCTTGGAGGACGGCTATTTTCGGCGTGTGAAACCACACTGAACTAAGCATAACCAAATCAATAATGGAGATGAGGCGTAATGGCATGGATTTCTACACAGAGAGGGGAATTCCTTCAACATAAGATGCTGCATTCAAGTTCAGGAGAGTTTGGACAAGGCAATTCTATTGAATGCTTCCTTCAGGTATGGCATGGAAACAGGGCATTTGCATTTCTTTCAGCATCGTACAAATTGTATTTATGGAAAGGGCAGTTTTTAGTGACAGATAAAAGGGCAGGGGCTCAAGCCCCTGTTGATGTCTATCTAACCCTAACCCTAACGAAAAACATAACCAGACATGGATTCATTTTGCTACTCGGAGGATTAAGTCTATTATTTGTCCGTTATTTTCATATTTACACTGTGATTTTTGTACTGACATTTAGGTGACTGACAAATATGTGAGGGATTTAATAATGCACACAAGTGCAAAAGACAGGCCACACAGGTGATTATGTGGCCTCTGCTAAGGAAGAAAACATAGTCTGACGGTCCACATTCTCTGTGCTGGCGGCGATGCGAGACACATTACACACACCGGAATGTCTGCATTTACACTATTCTATTCTTTGACTAACATGCTGCCCAGTTATGGAGGATGCAATGGCCTTTGGAATGAATGCACAAAGAAATTCCAGTTGCGGATGGTCTCCGCTGGGCAGTGTTGTGGAGGACGACACATTAGTTCAGGAGGTGAAATTCGGCTGAATTCGAATTCCTGTGTCAGATATGATGAAGTCCTTTTAATATCCTCCGTCGACTTGATAAGATAGCTGGCCTTGGGCCCAAATATTTCCCACAAGTGCGTTTTCATACAGTGGAGAATGTTTGTCCCTTCAAATCTTGTCCTCCAGACAGCGTACCGCACTGCCAAAATGTCAGGGTATAGCCATACAAAGGCGAACAATCAGTTTATTTCTCATTCAGCAAGGCGACCCTGAGAAGATTTCTTCCATTAAAATGGTCTGGACATTTTTTTCCCCAAAGCACTTTCCTTACAATGTGTATTACATTCGACCATTCGCACACCAATATTGGAGTGCAAGGCACCAACCTGCTCTTCAGGAGTATAGGATAGTTGGAGTGTTCAGGGTATTGCTAAGGTACAGGGTTCCCACGGTCATGAAATTCCTGGAAATATTTTGAAATTTGAAAAATATTTTTCCAGTACTGGAAAAGTTTTGGAATTGAAGGGTCCTGGAAGGTCCTGGAAAAATAGCTATTCATTGTCTTTGGTTATTGATTTTGTTAATACCTCTGAAATGACAAATTAAACATTGGCCAAATTGTCAAATATTAAAGGCAGAAATTGTGAAAATAGCAGATCTACATGCTCACAACGCCTCGCAACGCGAGGCGTTGTGAGCATGTAGATCGGCTATTTTCACAATAGAACCGTGTTATACAAAATTCCTCAACTTAGTGCTCGTCAGGGTGCCGGGTCCCCAGTTCAAATATGATTATTTCTGAGGTCACGACCTGAAAAGGATGAGAACCACTGTCATACACTACCTGTCTTTAGGCATTGCGTATAGGAGTAAGCGACTTGCTATTGAGCGGAATTATTGTTATAATATAGTCTTGGAAATTGGGTTAAATATTCTGGAAAAGTTTTGGAAAAGTTTTGGAAATTCATTGGTAAAAATGTGTGGAAACCCTGTAAGGACCATTTGAAACATAGCCAGGGAGAGACAGCAGTGGAACCAGGTATCCTTCGGGTTCCAAGGCGGGTGTTCTACCTCCTGAGCCACTGCCGCCCCTCCTTCGAGGGTAATGGCCCCTTTTCCCTCCCCCTAAACAGAGCGTCGCTTCTCCAGAAACATACAGAAATTAGTTTTGAGAGCTCAAAAGCAGTCTTGCCATCAGGGCACGCTGCAGCGCAGCCCAATAAGGCTCTTGGCTCAAAGTGACCCTCCAAGTAAGCTCCATAAGAGTTCAAACCCTGGCAGAGCTCGGCTTCCCAAGATAATAGCTACTACGGATTACCACACACACACACACTCACCCTGAACAGGGTAAATTCCCAGAGGCAGCAGTCGCTTGCCAAACTTTATTAACGACCTCAGTGACAGCCTCTCGCGGACGCTGTGACAGGGAAAAGGACTTCGGTGTGACTTTTCTTTTCAGGTGTCTGTATAAGGCTGTCGTTGTCGACAAAGTGGATGGCAGTCCTTAACCCATTAACACCTGGAATGTTTAACCATTATTTTATGCTTTAACCAAAGTTACAAAATAGCAGATATACAAGCTCACAAGCTTGTAGATCTGCTAACATTTGTTGATACATGTATACCCTGATACATAACATTTCAAGATGGGGGTCGGCGGCCAAATACATATAATTATAGGGGTCCTTGACATGAAAAAGTTTAAGAACCACTGACATAGAAACATGCGTTTTTCAAAAACCTTAGAAGGATTTAGAAGACATTCATAGAATCGGGTCAAAAATATTCAAAAACTTGTGTTTGTGTTCCCATAGTGCTGTAAGCTACATAGACAGACATTCTGCAAAGGAATGCAGTGAGTGCATTCCAGTAATTTTGCAGCAAGCATCCCTGTGATCTGTCAAAAGACACAACAGGTCTTTTGTTTACAATCGAGCCCTCACATGAATACTGCATATTGGTTTCTGTGCACTCTCCACAAGCCAAATTACATCCTTTATACAGTGCATTTATACAGTGAGAGAGAGAGAGAGAGAGAGAGAGAGAGAGAGAGAGAGAGAGAGAGAGAGAGAGAGAGAGAGAGAGAGAGAGAGAGAGAGAGAGAGAGAGAGAGGTGTCCAAGTGCCTCTCCAACATGTGAGAGATTGAGATAACCATCCTTCATGTTTGGAGTCTCATGAATTTCTGTGCAAATCCAGCATCCATAATATATTCTGCGGAAAAGGATGTTTGAGGACCGGGAAAAGGACACATAGTCTGGCATTAATCACCATGGACAGGAGACGGAGGGAAGTGTGTATGTTTGGCAGCTGTGTGTGTACCAGCCAGTGGTGTAAAGTAAATTTACTTAAGTACTGTACTTAAGTACAATTTTGAGGAGGTGGTAGTACTTTACTTGAGTATTTCCAATTTCCAATACTTTTACTTCTACTCCACTACATCTTGTATCTAAATATTGTACTTTTACTCCACCACATTTTTTAAAATCTTTAGTTACTAGTTACATTGCAGATTTCAATGATTATATCATAAAACATACATTAATCCACTTAGCCCAATTTTTTACCTAGGCTAGCTCACGATGCGATGCGTTGTGAGCTTGTAGAGCTGCTATTTTCACGCATTTTGTAATTTTACTTTTGTTACTTTAAGTATATTTGTAGGCCAATACTTTTGTACTTTTACTCAAGTACATTTAGAATTCCAGGCTTTTACTTGTAACAGAGTATTTCCACATTGCAGTATTGATACTTCTACTTAAGTTAAACAAGGGTTAGAGTACTTTTCCACCACTGTTTGTGTGTTTGGCAGCTGTGCGTGCACCAGCCCACACTGACAAAACTGCTGAAGAGTTTAGACGCCAGATTCGCCCCTTTTGCCACTGTGCACTGACCAGTGCATATAAGATTACTTGGCAGCTACACCCATACGGCTTGTTTGACTGATGTGGAAAATTGGCTCGGGCCCTGAGAATCTTGGCCGGCGCTCCCCAAAAGTGCAAAGAAATTGTATTTGTATTTTAATTTGGAAAGTCAGTCGGCCGCCAGTCGGCTGCAATTTCATGCAAATAAATCTGAAAGCTGCTACCTCAAAGTAAACAAGTATCGACAAGCTTGTCAAAATAACGTGAAACAGACCCCGAGGGGCTCATTTTTCCTTTCATGAGCAACGACAGATACAGGAAAAAAGTGAAATCCTCAGCATCTTATATTAAACCCATTTAGGCCTAGAATTATTGACTGCTTTAACCAGTGAAAAATAGCAGATATACAAGCTCACAGCGCGGCACCGAGTGCCGCACTGCGAGCTTGTAGATCTGCTTTTTTTGAAAAAGTTGTGAAAATGTGTGCAAATCTTTGAATATACTGTATGTATTTTCAAAGGGAACGTTTGTAACTCAAATTTTGCTTCTGGGTGGTCCCTGGAACTAAATATTTTGAGATGGGGGTCCGTGGCCAAATAAATATCATTTTGGGGGTCCTTCACATGAAAAGGTTTGAGAACCACTGACTGAGTAGTCTCAAGAACAGACTAACTGAGCTCCAGCTAAGTGAAAAGGACCTTTTCTTTGACGATGGCTGGCCAGATTGCTGACACAGAAACATAGGTTTTTTGAAAAATCTTAGAAGGATTCAAAAGACACTTATAGAATCGGGTCAAAATTCTAATTTTCACAATTTAAAAAAAATAGCAGATCTACAAGCTTGCAGCGCGGCACTCGGTGCCGCGCTGTGAGCTTGTATATCTGCTAATGATACACTAATGATACACTATATAGTTTACCCGTTCTGAATGGGTTAAGTTAGATGACAAATCACACAGAAGTTTGCGGTGAACCTGTTTGACCCGAGGGGGATTCTACTGCGGATGTGTTTTCATTCCCCATTGTCACCATCCTGTAATAGCATGCGACCGCATCAATTGCCACTGTGGGTTTCTTGCCAGCCGACAGTGAACCCAATGACATTTATTGGAGGAAATATAGTGGTGAGGACCTTCCCCCACCAGATGATTCAGCACACATCGCTTACAAAAGTCCTCATTGAGGAGGCCCTAGCCTCAGAGTCAACCATGAACTCCCGACTCCATTGGGCCGCAATTTGTCCCCAGGACATCAGTGGTGGAAACAGTTCTATTTTTTTTTTTACTTGAGTGAAAGTATCAATACGACAATGTAAAGGTTTAAGTGTTCTTGAGTAAAAGTGCAGGTATTGGCATCACAATATACTTAAAGGTCCAAAAGTAAAAGTAGTCATTGTGCAGAATGTACCTACCCATTTCTCAATATGTATAAAATATTTTGTAAATAGAAGATCCACAAGCTCGCAACAAAGCGATGCATTGTGAGCTTGTAGATTGCAGTGTTAATTTTGTTGACTAAGACTAAGACTAAAAGACTACGATTTTTGATCTTTAGTCCTAAGACTAGGACTAGAACAATTTCAAAAGAGACCAAAACAGAATTTTCTGTCAAAATGAACACTGGTAGATCTTCTATTTTCAAATTGCCAAAACATATAAATGTCTCTTTTAGTTACAAATGACGTTAAGTAACCATTAACTAAAGTTTTCAAAGAATTATAGTGGAGTAGTACAATATTAGACTTGTGAGATGTAGTGGACTAGAAGTACTATTTTACTATTTTAAATTGGAAATACTCAAGTAAAGTAAAAAGCATAAGTCCAACGTGTACTTAAGGGCAGTGCTTGAGTAAATGTGCTTAGTTACTTTACACCACTTTGATATTCCCAAACTCATTCACAACAGACCACACTACAAGGACACAAGTTTCCCCTTGTCTATTAGAGTATGGACAAGGAAACATGAAGATGAACATGTTACTGTCACTGTCATCCTATCCACCCCAGAAAATTCATGTATTTATTAGCACTTTTGTTTTTGTAGTTAGTTAGCCGGTTATTTTCTAGATGGGTCGATATTTCCTGGTTTAAACTCTAAATCAGCTGCATCTGTGTGTCTCTTCTCCTCTCTTTGGTGTGTAAACTCTCACATATTATGTGCTTGTTGTTCTTCTGTGTCATCGGACCCATCGCCGTAATTAGCCTTTGATCCAATCAGCAGCCTTGTTGAGAGACAGCCGCTGGCCGCCGCGTCCACGTCCATGGACGCGTCCGTGGACGCGTCCATGGACGCGGCCGCGAAAAAAACGGCCGTGGACGCGAGGCCTCGTCCAAGGACGCAAACGGCCGGCCGTCCCGGCCGTGGACGCGGCCGTGGACGCGGCCGTGGACGCAGACGGCCGGGGACGCGGCCGTGGACGAGGCCGTGGACGAGGCCGCGGCCGTGGACGCAAACGGCCGGCCGTGGACGCGTCCATGGACGAGGCCGCGAAAAAAAGGCAGCGAAAAAGAAAAAAAAAGGTGTCTATTGTATGTATTTTTTGATGGAGAATTCAAATATGACCTTCTTTTTTGCATAGGACAACTCTAACCTGCATCAATTGGTATTTTATAATTGCCAATTGTACCCTATCCATCTAAAAAACAAATTGGATGTCTATTGCATGTATTTTTTGATGGAGAATTCAAATATTACCTTCTTTTTGGGATAGGACAACTCTAACCTGCATCAATTGGTATTTTATAATTGCCAATTGTACCCTATCCATCTCAAAAACAAATTGGATGTCTATTGTATGTATTTTTTGATGGGGAATTCAAATGTTACCTTCTTTTTTAACCTGCATCAATTGGTGCATCAAACTTCTATCTATCTATCTATCTATCTATCTATCTATCTATCTATCTATCCATCTATCTATCCATCTATTTATTTATACTTCATCTTTAGTCCAGAAGAGAGTTCAGCCTCAGGAACTTGCACACATGGAACTGTGTCATGACTGTGTCATGGAGCTAAAACAGAGCTATGTTAATACTCACAATGACTCTGATGGACCAATCAGGGTGGTGGTGGGGGGAGGGATCAACAATAGACAGAAACTGGATAATGCTTTGTTAACTGTCCCACCTAAGTCCCTGCTAGTCTGAACAAACATCACATTCCCTCTCATAACACTACTACTACTACATTTATATAAAGCTGCTCTTGCATTTGAATTCAAGTCTGACACAAGTTAAGGTTAACTTAGGTAGTATTTCATTTTGCTGGCTTTTAGGGTCTGTGTGTGAGTGTATAGGCTCACAAATTATTATAATTGTCATTAAGTGACTCTATCTATCTATCTATCTATCTATCTATTTATACTTACTGTTTACATTTTCTATAAATATTTATTTCTATATAAAACTCAGTTGTGTGGAGTTATTGTGTGCCTTTTCTTGTAGCTAAAGAGTCCATTTGTTCACTAGACATTAAGTCAAGGTTACTATTTTGAGTTGAAGCTAAGTGTTTTATTGCTTTGTGGTTTAACATGATTTAAAAGGCAAATTCATTGTTATGGTTACTTTAGAAGACTGCTTTTGCATTCATGAGTTAAAAAGAGAGCCAATCTAATTCAAAGAGTTAAGTTAAAGGAACACAAAACATGACCTAACTCACAGCTGCCATTGGACAGACAGTTACAACATAGGCCTACTCTTATCTTTCACAGAACAATTATCATTTGTTTTATCTATTTGAGACTATGTAGCTGCTCTATGGGAAATAGAGCATTATATCAGCCTATTCAATTGATAATGACCAATGGGTGCCAGTTTCTAAGTAGTTAACCATATTAACATAACAATATATGTGGCCTAGACATGGATATTGCCCAATCAACTCGTAATCTACAGAAATGTCCACCACATCACACAGTATAAAACTTAGTAGGCTCAGTGGATTCACCTATGTTAAATCATGTCAGGTTAGTTTGGTTCAAGGTTCAAGTATAATAATTTATGAGACAAAAATGTAAACAGCACAAATGTACAATCACATCTCGGCTAGAATGATAACATAAAGTCCTGACTACTCCTTGTTATTGTGGTCCTAAATACTACAATGATTAGTTTGGATGCATTGCTTCTATCATGTCCAATTAAAAATAAATACATTACATACATACAGAAATCTGCCTTCTCCTGTATTGTATTAGTGACATTCATTATAAATAGTAAAATAACAGGACAGAGCAAAAAAGGCCTCTGTTGTGTCTTTATCTGATCACATGCAATCAAACACTCACACTGCACAGCAATACTTTATTACAGGCTCAAGGCCCACAGGGTAAGAAGACAATACATTACAAAGATAATAATTTAAAAAAACAACAACAGAGAGTACATTCACCGAGCCCCACCGGAGCTAAAGAGGCACTCATGCCAGTGTCCACTAATGGTAGACGTGTACCTGACAGAGCTACATCCAGGGTCTGTCATCAGTCTCTGGAACAATCTGAAACAATGTATCTTTCCTGTGGCTGTTATAATGAACACAAACAGATCAGAAAGTAATTTAACATACAACAATGTAAGGGATTCCTTTCTATTAAAAGCAAAATCATCACCGGGTCAAAGTTGCTTGGTTCTCCCCATATAAAGGCATGTAGGTAACAGTAACATGATATTATGTCATGAATGATAAAAGGAATGTTTAAACACTTTGATGTGTGTGAGTTTATCTGGAGACTTACTCAGTCTGTGACTTACAGAGATCTTGATGGTCTTTGGGTTCCACCCGTTCATCAGAATTGCCGCTGGTGCCGTCTAGAGATTTCATCTTCACTTGAAGTCTGGAGTCTTGAAATTATGTACAGTGTATTCTGGACAGTTGTGGACACTCTGCAACTAACCTAACCTAACACACACTATGTGTTAATGTTGATCAATATAATAATGTAAAAATACTAAGTTAAGTAGACCTAAGTAAGAAATAGTAAATACATTGTAATAATACATTGAAGGGGAAAATGTAGGAAAACAAATGCAACTCAGCATTGAATTTATGGCAAACATTTTGCTACTCAACCCTTTCCAAATAATATACAATTAAGAAGTGGGATGTTCCACTTAGTAAGAGAAAGAATTAATGAAATATTACATTTTTAAAAAGCTAGAAGACTCACCTATTATAGTAACCATGTGAATTGCTAATAATGTTATGGGTCAGATGTGTAAAGATCTATCACATTGTATTGTTCTTTTCAGACTCAACAATAATAATGATGATGTTACTTAAATGCTGATCAATGTGTGAATCTGGCTCTTATCAGGTGTGTGTTTTCTCTCCCTGTCCTGTGCTGTCCTCAGTTAAACCAAGACAGTGCTGTTGTGAGCTGTTGTGACCAATGTGGAAAAAGCCTTCAGCTCAATTTATTATCTCAAAGTAGACCAGAGAATTCATACCGGAGTGAAGCCATTCAGCTGTGAACAATGTGGGAAGTATTTAGCTCGGTCTGGACAATTAAAAGATCATAAGCGTTCACATACTGGAGAGAAACCTTATTGTTGTGACCAGTGTGGGAAAAGATTTGTTCAAAAGGGGATTTTAAAAGAACACCAGGGAATTCACACTAGAGAGAAGCCCTATTGCTGTGACCAGTGTGGGAAAAGCTTTACTCGATTGTCTTATCTCAAAATACATGAACGAATTCACACAGGAGAGAAACCATACAGCTGTGTCCAATGTGGGGAAAAGTTCATTTTAATGGCTGCTCTGAAAGTACACCAGAGATTTCACACCGAAGAAAAGCCTTACTGCTGTGAACACTGTGGCAAACGTTTCACTGTAAAATCTAGCCTCGTACAACACAAGAAGATTCACACTTGAGAGAGACCTTACTGCTGTCACCAATGTGGGAAAAGGTTCACTCTGAAGACGGCTCTGAAAAGACACCTGAAAATCCACACTGGTGAGAAGCCATATACTGCTGTGTCCAGTGTGAGAAAAGGTTCAGTGATATGCATCATCTCAAAGCACACCAGAAAAATCACACTGGAAAGAAACCTTATTGCTGTGACCAGTGTGGAAAGAGCTTTCCTAGACTGGAACATATCAAAATACACCAACAAATTCACACCGGAGAGAAACCTTATATCTGTAACCAATGTGGGGAAAGCTCTGTCAGGTACACGTCTACCGTTAGAGGACACTGGCATGAGTGCCTCTTTAGCTCCGGTGGGGCTTGGTGAATGTACTCTCTGTTGTTGTTTTTTTAATTATTATCTTTGTAATGTATTGTCTTCTTACCCTGTGGGCCTTGAGCCTGTAATAAAGTATTGCTGTGCAGTGTGAGTGTCTGATTGCATGTGATCAGATAAAGACACAACATAGGCCTTTTTTGCTCTGTCCTGTTATTTTACTATTTATAATGAATGTCACTAATACAATACAGGAGAAGGCAGATTTCTGTATGTATGTAATGTATTTATTTTTAATTGGACATGATAGAAGCAATGCATCCAAACTAATCATTGTAGTATTTAGGACCACAATAACAAGGAGTAGTCAGGACTTTATGTTATCATTCTAGCCTAGATGTGATTGTAAATTTGTGCTGTTTACATATTTGTCTCATAAATTATTATACTTGAACCTTGAACCAAACTAACCTGACATGATTTAACATAGGTAATCCACTAAGCCTACTAGGTTTTATACTGTGTGATGTGGTGGACATTTCTGTAGATTACGAGTTGATTGGGCAATATCCATGTCTAGGCCACATATATTGTTATGTTAATATGCTTTAACTACTTAGAAACTGGCACCCATTGGTCATTATCAATTGAATAGGCTGATATAATGCTCTATTTCCCCTAGAGCAGCTACATAGTCTCAAATAGATAAAATAAATGATAATTGTCTGTTCTGTGAAAGATAAGAGTATGTTGTAACTGTCTGTCCAATGGCAGCTGTGAGTTAGGTCATGTTTTGTGTTCCTTTAACTTAACTCTTTGAATTAGCTTGGCTCTCTTTTTAACTCATGAATGCAAAAGCAGTCTTCTAAAGTAACCATAACAATGAATTTGCCTTTTAAATCATGTTAAACCACAAAGCAATAAAACACTTAGCTTCAACTCAAAATAGTAACCTTGACTTAATGTCTAGTGAACAAATGGACTCTTTAGCTACAAGAAAAGGCACACAATAACTCCACACAACTGAGTTTTATATAGAAATAAATATTTATAGAAAATGTAAACAGTAAGTATAAATAAATAGATGGATAGATTGATAGATAGATAGATAGATAGATAGATAGATAGAGTCACTTAATGACAATTATAATAATTTGTGAGCCTACACACTCACACACAGACCCTAAAAGCCAGCAAAATGAAATACTACCTAAGTTAACCTTAACTTGTGTCAGACTTGCATTCAAATGCAAGAGCAGCTTTATATAAATGTAGTAGTAGTAGTAGTAGTAGTAGTAGTAGTAGTAGTAGTATTATGAGAGGGAAGGTGATGTTTGTTCAGACTAGCAGGGACTTAGGTGGGACAGTTAACAAAGCATTATCCAGTTTCTGTCTATTGTTGATCCCTCCCCCCACCACCACCCTGATTGGTCCATCAGAGTCATTGTGAGTATTTAACATAGCTCTGTTTTAGCTCCATGACACAGTCATGACACAGTTCCATGTGTGCAAGTTCCTGAGGCTGAACTCTCTTCTGGACTAAAGGTGAAGTATAAATAAATAGATAGATAGATAGATAGATAGATAGATAGATAGATAGATAGTAGGTTGATGCACCAATTGATGCAGGTTAGAGTTGTCCTAGCTAAAAAAGAAGGTAACATTTGAATTCCCCATAAAAAAATACATACAATAGACATCCAATTTGTTTTTGAGATGGATAGGGTACAATTGGCAATTATAAAATACCAATTGATGCCGGTTAGAGTTGTCCTATCCCAAAAAGAAGGTAATATTTGAATTCTCCATCAAAAAATACATACAATAGACATCCAATTTGTTTTTTAGATGGATAGTGTACAATTGGCAATTATAAAATACCAATTGATGCAGGTTAGAGTTGTCCTATGCAAAAAAGAAGGTCATATTTGAATTCTCCATCAAAAAATACATACAATAGACACCCTTTTTTTTTTTTTCACTGCCTTTTTTTCGCGGCCTCGTCCACGGCCGGCCGTTTGCGTCCACGGCCTCGTCCACGGCCTCGTCCACGGCCGCGTCCACGGCCGGGACGGCCGGCCGTTTGCGTCCGTGGACGCGGCCTAAACCACATTTACGTACAGATAAAACCTGTTCATCCTGGCCGCGTCCACGGCCGTTTTTTTCGCGGCCGCGTCCATGGACGCGGTGGCCAACGGCTCTTGCTGGCCTTGTTACCCATGTCCCCCAGCATGCACTGGTGCTTAAATAACATGGTTCAGTAATACCTCGCACACACACACATGTACGACGTGTGCATGCGGAGACGGGGAGGATGAAGTTGTCCTCGGAGACCACTGTATATTGACTGGCGCTCCGTCTGACTGCTAATTGGACCCTATCACAATGTGATAATCGACTGCATGCAAGCCCAGGGGACTCTGAGATCCAGAGAGAGAGAGAAACAGAGACAGGGGGGGGCAATAAAGATAGACATGTGGCCAGCGTTGCCAAGTCTGCCCATTGTAAGCGACTTAGGGTCTGTTTTTCTGTAAAGTTGCTCGTAAATATTGGTAGTTGCCAGGTTGCAGTTGTTTGGGCTTGTTTCCTAAATGTTGTTTAAACCAGCTGTAGTTGCCAGGTTGCAGAGTTGTTTGGGCTTGTTTCCTAAATGTTGTTTAAACCAGCCGTGATGTCAAGGACCCCCAAACTAATTTATATTTGTCCACGGACCCACCATCTGAAAATATGCTGTTCCATTCTGTGCCATTAACATGGTGTCTCTCTGCTGTGTCCTGCAGGTCATCCTCATTCTGACCAAGTACTACCACGCCGACTCCTCCAAGGTGCTGGAGAGCTCTCTGTGGAGGTACGTTACGCACGCACGCACGCACGCACACACACACACACACACACACACACACGCACACACACACACACACTAAGATCCAGAGTTTTCATTGAACTCATGCTGTGCAGTAGGGTTAGTGATGTTAATGTGATGATGCCATGTCTGCCCTGAATCTGCCTGTGACTGCAGCACGCTTTTCTTTCTGTAGTTTGCTATAAAGTTCAAGGCACCCTGTGCACTGGGACCATCACTTCTCATGGAATACATATATTTTGCCTGTCCCGCAATGGAACAAAACTCTGGCTAAAATGAACAGTGTAAAATCTGCTATGTGTATGAGGCATTCACACAGGCATGGGCACAGTGCGAATCATGTCTGATGGCAATTCATGCAGTTCATTGCTCGACTTCAAAATTGTATCCTCTCATTACTTGTGCCAGCAGAGCGCACAAGTGCTGTCTGTGTTCGGTGCTGTCTGTATCTGGCCAACAGTACAAAGACAGGGCCTTTAGCCAATGAGGATGCTTGTAGATCGGCTGTTTTCACTAGTTTTGTGTGACAGTCTTGTATGATGAAGCAGGGCTTTACTTTATGAAAAAAAAAATACAAATTTGAAACTTGGAGATACAAGGTTTCTGCCCGACAGTGACGACATGGTGCGTTCAAACCCGAAGAGATATAACGCACCTATACAGACAGCACTCATCACCCTACTTGCGCTCTCTTCTGGTCGCACTTGCCGTTTTCTCCGGAAAGTGACTATGAGTGCACAAGTCGCAAGTTGGCACCTCGACAGAGTGCAGCCTAGTAATTCATTTTCAATGAAAGGCGAGTGCAGGTCTAGCGCCATGAAGCAGGTAGGAGGAGTTATGAGCAATCTGACATACATACGAATGTATTCTCATCTCACACGCACGCACGCACGCACGCACGCACGCACGCACGCACGCACACACACACACACACACACGCGCACACGCACACACACACACACACTCTCTCTCTCTCTCTCTCTCTCTCTCTCTCTCTCTCTCTCTCTACATGCGAATGTATGCTCATCTCACACGCACGCACACACACACACACACACACACACACACACACACACACACACACACACACACACACACACACTCTCTCTCTCTCTCTCTCTCTCTCTCTCTCTCTCTCTCTCTCTCTCTCTCTCTCTCTCTCTCTCTCTCTCTCTCTCTATCTCTCTCTCTCTCTCTCTCTCACACACACACACACACACACATTATCCATCAACAAGTTGACAAAATGTGATGTGCAGAGAAACAGAGGGGTGGTTTATTTTCACTGGCACTGGCTAAAACAAAGGGATGTTGTTGGCTTTATCAGTGGACGATTGATCATCACCAATGATGATCTATCAATCAATCAATCAATCAATCCATCAATTCCTCTGCCTCTGCCAGGGTTTTTCAGTGTTTTCTTTCCTTATTTTCGATGGAAACAGGAACGCACCATGTATGTGATGTAAACAAAGAGCACATGGCCAGGCGGCCAACACTTTTTTTTATGTTTCTTTTTTTTAAGAAAGAAATAAAAATAAAAGGTAAAAAAAATAAAACAGAAAGAAATTCATTCTTAATGAACATTCAGCGTTCATAAAGACATGTGCAGATGTATTTAGGTTGGTTGGCTCGAGTACTGCATTTCAAAGCACTTGTTTTTTTGTAATAATTTGCTGGAGGAGACGTCATGTGTTTGAAGATGGAGGGAACATATTTACACCGTCCTCACCAAGCTCAGTGTCCATGTTGACAGGAGAGATGATCAGAGGAGCAGAGTTTCTACCAATAATATACGTGGACCGAAGTATTAGTAAGGGAAAGTTAGCCTATTGCTAGAACCAATCTGGGAACTAAATCTAAATCACTAGCTTTCTTCACAAATGTGTTCATAAAGGTATATACTATCACCTCTGAACTTTGTTAAACCCAACTCCCTTGACATACTTTGTGGGAGCCAATCAAAGTTGGGGGTTTCGGGATACCCAGGGCCTGGGATTAAAGGGGGAAAAATAAAAAATGGCCAATATGAACGTATGAGGTGTGTAATTAGGGTATCGTTGGGCTGCTTAATCCATTCCAACCATTAGTTATCAGTAAAAATGGCTCCTTGGCCATAAAAAAGGCCTAATTGGCTAAGGCTTAGCCAATCATGTCATTCGAGTTCACCTGTGTCCTGTTAGTCCCTATGTTTTAAACCCTGTGTTTGAGTGTTCCTTGTCAGATTGTATCATGTTATCCTGTGTGTCATAATATGTGCTTACCCACCTGATCTTGAATAGTTTTCATGAATTCAAACCCTACTCCAACTTTTTTTTTGCCAATATTATAATATGTCTCATGGACACACATAAGTAGGTGTGGCCTATTTTATGACCAAGGAGTCCCAAATTACACACCTCATACGTTCATATTGGCCATTTTTTATTTTTCCCCCTTTAATCCCAGGCCCTCGGGTTACCCAATAACTTTGATTGGCTCCCACAAAGTATGTCAAGGGAGTTGGGTTTGACAAAGTTCAGAGGTGATAGTAGACACCTTTATGAACACATTTGTGAAGAAAGCTAGTGATTTAGATTTAGTTCCAAGATTGATCTAGCAATATGCTAACTTTCCCTTACTATGTGTAAAGAGTTTCTCAGTGAAGGTACAGCCAGTGAAAGAGTAGAGATGAACTCTGCTCTCCACATCATAAAAGGAGACCAGAACCTCCTCATAATCCACAAACACTCCCACTTGCTGGAGCTCCTCTTACAGGGAGGAGGACAGGAGTGCCAGCAGCAACCTGGTACTCTCCATTCCACAACCGTAAAAGTCCAGAAACCATTGTTGGGATTCAGTGTGATGAATCCCTTCCTGTTGATGGACTCTCTGGCCACTCCTAAATCCCAGTCAGTATTCCCTGTAACCTGAACCTCATAGTAAAACCTTCCTGAGGATAAGCTTGGTTTTCCTAAGACATTGACAAATAGAGAGTATCTCTCTGTGTTGTCAGGGAGATTCTTTTTTACGTTTCCGCCTCATATTGCTGGATCCTCCTTTGATCTCTTGACCGAGTGTCTTCTCCAGCTGCGCCACAGCTTCCCTCACTGTCCCCACATGTGAAGACTGATGGACATTGGTGGGTCTCCACCCAGTGTTGATGGATGGGAAGTTCTGGAGGAGGTGGAGGTTGTCTTTAGTGTGGGACATCAGCTCTAATTCAGTGATTTCCTGTTGCAGCTCTTTAATGAAGACTTCAGCCTGTTCCTCTGTTGATTTCTGCTTCTCTTCAATCACATCAATTATCTCAGCCTTGCTCCTCTCAATAGAGCTGACCAGATCAGTGAAGACCTGCACACTGCCTGCTATGACTGCATTTGCATGTGTCCTGCTGAGCTCTACTGAGTGTTTGACCTCCTGAATCTTCAGTCGTCTCTCCTGGATCACATGCTGAAACTCTGTCTTTGTTTCACATTCCTCTTTCAACTTGTGGCTCCTGAACTGATCGACCATCTCAGAAAACAAAGTATTGACAGATACCTTTGGTCTGTTGAAGTTTTCTCGACATAATGGACACTTACACAGACCAACATTGGTGTCCCAGTAATGTGTGATACAGGCTTTGCAGTAGTTGTGTCCACATGGAGTGGTGACTGGATCAGTGAACACCTCCAAACAGATAGAACACAGGAAGTGATTGTCAGACAGGAGACTGAAGGCAGAGGTCATTTCTACACCGCTGAGAATAAATGAATATTGCAACTTATACCTGGGAAGACCAATAAGAAGTCAACCAGTCAATGTGATCCAGGAATGTATAAGGTGGGACTATAAGGTGATGTCTTTGGGGCTGCAGAGTACTTCTTCCCTCTGTCGTTCTCTCATAGGACGGACGACCTCACGCATTGTGTAATCAGCTTTTAAGCCGAGCTCTGTTTAATCTGACGCCATCAAACATGACATCAGTCCTTCCCTAATATGAAGTTCTGCAGGGTTCTAAACTGGCATCCACCTATTCTGATCAGAAATATCTATCTACATGAGACTGACCAGTATGGCCATTAGAGGTGTGCATTGGCACTGCCCTCACGATTCGATTTGATCGCAGTACTTGCACGCTCTGCTGGCGCACAATTAGGCCATATATGGCCACAAGTGCACAAGTTGGCCCCTCGACAGAGTGCAGTCTAGTTAACTCTGTGTGTCTCCCACATGATGTTTTAATTATTATATATGTATATATATATGTGTATATATATATATATATATATATATATATTATATATATATATATATATGTATATATATACTGTAGGAACGTGAGATCATTGAAACAACCCAAGTCTGACTTCACAAACCAATCACAAATCGGTGAGCGGGTGCATTGTGTTAACAAAAAGAACAATTACTGACTGACCTTATTGGTCATTTAAATTACATACTATTGAATATTCTGATTTTGAAGCGGTGAAAGCCGCTTCCAAGGAGTGGCATTGTGTGTCCCATGTCCTGTATATGGTCATTTCAGTCCAGAATGAACAGGTTTTTTCAAAAACAAAATGTGCGTCCCATGTCCATATATGGTCATTTCAGTCCAGAATGAACAGGTTTTATCTGTCCCGTACGTCCAGAATATGTGTGTAGTGTCCGTCCCGGTCTGATGATTGGATTGAGGATTGGTCAAGCTTCACATGACAATTCGGCCCTCCAGATAAAATCATTCATTCATTCATTCAGAATATAAAGAATGTACAGATCACAGAGTTCATAACTCTAGAACACATAGAATAACAGTTCACCGCTTCACTTCGAACAGAGGTTTGATTTTTAATTTATCTATTGGCATTTACATGCTGTATGGAGACAAGTCTACAATGTAGTAACACCTGAAATGTTATTGTCCCTAAGCTAACGTTATCTCTTCATAGCATTTAGATATGTACTGTCTGAAAAATAACTCATGTTTTTTATTTTTTATTTTTATTTTCTGGAAAAGGAAACTCAGAAAAGAAATGGGAAAATAACAAACACGCCTGTGGGTGTTTTGAGGTCCCGGGGCTCTGGGATCACAACCTAAGAGGAAGATGGTAGAAGATTAATGGACTCTTGGTCTCATTGTGTCAGGTGGAGTACATCAAGATGCCAGGGCTCCTCACGTGGGGGGAAAGTTAGCAGCAGCAGCATTAGAGTTGGAAGGAAAGGATGTTTCAGGGCATCCAGGTCAGTGAGTTGAGGCCTGACCCTCACCCTCACAGTCTGCGGAGGCATGTGGGGTGTGAGTTGGCAACGCCCCCTTGGCCTCGGCGCCGTGAGATTGAATCCCACTCCGGATGATTTTGTTTGACCTTATCTAAAATGCGTCGCAAATTATTTTTATTTGAGTTATGGTTAGGATTAGGCATAGTTTAAGTCTTCCCTAGCGACCACTCTGAACACTTTGTGAGAACAGACTACAGCCCCTAACATTAAAGGAGCTATAGTCAACTTTTTCTTGAAAAACGGATGCTAAAATACAAATAATGTTTTGAGAATGCAAACAAAGTGTCGGCCCGACAATGGCCAAAATGATTATTTTACCATTATTTTACGCTTTTTGTGGTAATTTTTGAATTGAAACACATATGAAAATATTTTCGAAACATTATTTTTTATTTTAGGATCCGTTTTTCAAGAAAAAGTTGACTATAGCTCCTTTAAGTTGGGAAGTAGTTAGGCAAAAAAATAATAATAATACAGAGGCGCACCGTCCAGAGGGGGGAAAGACCGTAAGAGAGATGTACAACTGGTAATCATCATCATTATCATGGCAGCCCCAAAAACGTGGATCAGTTTTCCTCATCCATTCATTTGCTCTCCTTTTGAACTAGCTGAGCTGAAATCTCTGCCTGTGTGCCCCACTGGTAAACTGGTAATCACATGGTCAATTACTGTACCCTCTCGTGGCTCGGGGTTAAGTGCATATACATCACTATTATTACTGCCAAGCTCACATATCCTGTTAATAAAAGTAGTGTGTCGCAGTCTGCTACTTCTGTGCGACTATTTATGTGTGCACTTACTGTATACGGTTACTACAATATGCACTGGAGATGGGGTGATATAAAAATTTCGTGTCAGAACTGTTGTGGCAGAATCATGACATTGTGGGGTAATTGCGATTAACGATAATTATCACGATACTTGAAATATGCTTCAAACCGTTTTTTTGTTGACCACTTGCATCCCAGCATTCAGATGCTGGGGGAAAAATGGCAGATCTACAAGCTCACCACACGTCGCAAAACACAAGCCAAAAGTTTTAGTGTAGACGGAAAAAATCGGTCAAAGTACAGAGCCAGGTCCCAGGTCCAGTGTATGACGAACAATTTCACGATTCATTTAAATCTCTGCTATATGGTTATTGTGAGTGTTTCTTTTTTCATCACAATATCGTCCCATCCTTACTATGCATCTATGAAAGGCTGAAAAAGTCAAGACTGAGAAAGAACCAGTATGCTTTGCCATGCACCATAAAGTGTAAAGTTGTACACATTTGCCATCTAATCATAGATCTATGGTGTGTGTGCGCGTGTGTGTGCGTGTGTGTGTGTGTGTGCGTGTGTGTGTGCGTGCCCGTCTGAGAGAGAGATTTGGAAAGTTTTGATTGTACCAGGACTTTGGTGTCAGCACAGGCATCTTTTATTACTGCCAATTTCCCAGTCCTTGAGGTCTGTTATGGCTGCCCCAAGGTTCTCCAATATAACACGCTTGATAAAGAGCTCCCCAAACATTGTCTTCCTTTCTCATGAGAATGGCTTCCTTTGTGATGCGAGGCAGGTCGTGGGCGAGGGGGTGAAATAGGGTGCTAACTCTCATGTTTAATGCTGAGGCGCTATTTCACAGTTTGCTTTTGATGTCCGTTGCCAAAATAGTAGAAAATGTGTGAGTTCTCTGTCCACAGCCAGATACCTGCCTGGTGGACTGAAGTTTTACTGAATACTGTGTTTATTTTTCTCTATCCATTTTAACCTTTAGTTATTCTCTCTCTCTCTCTCTCTCTCTCTCTCTCTCTCTCTCTCTCTCTCTCTCCTATCTCCTGCTGCTCCATCTTTCTCTCGCTCGCTTCATTTGTCTTTCATTCGTTATCAAGCATTTGTCTCTTTACATCATTTACTTTCACTGTCTTCCTTTCTCTTCCTTTCCCTCTTGCTGTCCACTTTTATACTCTTCTCTAAGTTGGAGAAGTGGAGTTGTAACTAAATGGACTGCCTTAACAAGATGTTGTTTTAGGGAGCTAATATCACACTGTATTCAGGTCTGGGCTGTATTGGTACAAACTGCACTCTAGTAATGTTGTTGATTCGTGATGGAATAGCATAAGGACATCGATCTGCGTAGATTAAGCGAGGACTAGGAGATTTGTTCCAGCCTTATTGATGACTGCACGTTGACTGAGATCTGTCTTTAAAGAGGTGGTGCCATAGTTGTGGACTTTTTTCTGGTTTTCATGTGTCTAGGAGGTTGACAGTAGTTTATTAGACCCCCTGGTGTGGTTGTTATGAGCAATTATGCATTCTCTTTTTATTTGGGTTTTTAGCTGGAGGATGCCACCTGCTGGGTCAGACGTGCCGTTCCAAAAACACCCATACTTATTACATCATAGAATCAACTCCTCCCCTAATTACCATTCACCCAACACACGTGGGTGTGGCTAACTTCAGCTGGGTCACCACCCACCATGACAACCACGCATACCAATGAACTGGTGGGTGTGGCCACATAAAAACATAATTTTAACTCTTCCTGCACACTTTTTTTGAAAAATTCTTCCTCCTAGTATAATCATAATAGTAGATAATCATGTTTTATAGGGGTGAAAATCATGGCACCCCATCTTTAAGACATTAATGTCGAATGCTGGCTAAACCTCTCTGATCCAGTGCTTCTTGTCCTCGAGTGAGAAAAACGAAGCACTTCTCTTTCTGTCCTCCCTTCTCCCATGGGGCTGCAGTGGCTCAGCAGGTAGAGCAGCCCTGTGTTAACGTCAAAGTGTCCTTGAGTGCTCCCGATCATTCTTATTTGTGGCGCTCCGTTATTCAGATGTTTGGTTTATTATCCATTCATAGCATCTTCGTTTTCTCTTGCAGTTGTCTGGTATAATAAATGTATTAAATGTAACAAAGTAACGCCATTATTGTTGGAAAAGTTAACTAAGTAACCGAGTACTCTAATTGCAAAACTAACGCGTTAGGTTACTCCGTTACCCAAAAGAGTATTTTGTGTAAGTTATTAACTCACCTTATTGGCAAGGGAAATTATTATTGGTCCTCTTTATATTTCTCGAGGCACACAGATAGCTGGGGTCTTGAGGACAGAGAGAGAGCTTGTTAACCAGGCAGGTAGGTAAAAAAAGGAAAAACATGTCAGCAACATGTGAGCGAACCCCCGCCCGCCAGCTCCCACACTGCAAGCCAACGCAGAGGAGGAGGTGGAAATGATTAGTCCATGATAGTCAACGGCACACCTGTGGCAGAAGACTGTTTTTCATTGCTCAATTGTCAGCTTTGTTTTGCTCATATCGGGTGCTGATCTTGCCCCGTACCTGTTCCCCATATTATGCAGGTTAAGCTACTTAACGGCATCAACGTCGCTCCGATCGGCGAGGCTCTCACAAAGACCAACATTCTCGCTTGTGTGGCTCACAATAACGCGTCTATGTTCTGCCGCCTGCCGCCCATGCTTGTTGTGCTGAGTGTGAGTGACTGACTTGGGGCAGTGAATGTTTTGTGTTTACAGCAGTGGTTCTCAAACCTTTTTGGCTCAGGGCATCCCTGTAAATAACCTTTTTCATCCACGGCAACCCTGAATCATAGCACCTCACATTCATGGCATATTACGGTACATACTGTAAATATGTAAATCATTTTCTTTAAGATACAGTTTAAAGGAAACAATATCGTATCCATTAGATTAGGACAGATCCTCTTCTCAACTAAGGGGTCCTTGGCCTGAAAACTTTGAAGACCCCTGCTCTACTGAAACAAAACATTGCTGTTATATCTTCGAAACAGCTAAAGCCTGATTTATACTTAGTTGACCGCTGGTGTAGATAGCAGCTTTTCAGTGGATCTGCTATTTACTGACCACGGCACCGGCACACAATTTAGTATAACCGAGACTCAAGAGTCTTAACTGCTTGTGTGGCAGCTCAGAGTGCTGGACAGCAGTGGTGTTAAGTAACTAAGCACATTTACTTAAGTACTTTACTTAAATACAATGTTGAGGTACTTTTACTTTAATGGAGTATTTCCAATTTCCACCACTGCTATGCCCTATAAGAGAGACAAAAATGACAAATAAACGCTACATGAACCTCTCTTCCCACGACACGCTAGGAGAGTTGTCAACCATTCCCTGTGGTCTGCGGTCCGCAATTAGACAAACTGCTGTGCTGATGAACATTGTCATAAACCCAGCTTACAGTTGGGGGGTCAGTGACAACGGTCATGTTCTCATACTGTTGTCATTGTCAGGTTCTGGTAAAATGACACCAGTGTTATCATCGCTGATGTCACCGGCTAGGTTCTGGTAAATGACGCGGCGTCGGGGGAACCACGTCTCCTATCTGATCTCACCTTAAATTAACCAGAAAATCAGACAAGTGCAAACATGTGGGATTAACACGTGTGCACTGTGCAGTGTAGTGTGTGTGTGTGTGCGTGCATGCGTGCATGCAGATCACTTTCACATTGGCTTGAACAGGCCCAAGTGGCCATCTGGAAGACGTTTGTCATTTTCTCAAGCATTCATCCTGGAACGAGACAGTAAGCAGGGATGTCGCACCAAATTCTGGGCCCTGGGTACAAGGATTTACTACGGGCCCCCCATGAATGTGCTTCATAGTGGGAGGAGGTTTAACCCATTTAGACTTGGAATGTTGTGCTTTAACTATTGAAAAATCTTGAAAATGTATGCTTCAAGCCAACTTTGAATATTTCAAATCCTAAGGTTTTGAAAAAAAACTATGTTTCTATGTCAGTGGTGCTCAAACCTTTTCATGTGAAGGAACCCCAAAATGATATGTATTTGGCCATGGTCCCCCATCTCAAAATGTTTAGTTCCAGGGACCCCCCAGAAGCAACATTTGAGTTACAAATTTTTGCGTAAAAAATACACATATTCAAAGATTTGCGCATATTTTCATGACTTTTCAAAAATAGCAGATCTACAAGCTTGCAGCGCGACACTCGTTGCCGCGCTGTGAGCTTGTAGATCTGCTATTTTTCAATAGCTAAAGTATAAAATAATCAAGGTCCTTCCACCTTGGGCCCTAGTAACTCAGTCCCACTCCCCCCCCCCCCCCCCCCCCCCCCCCCTTGTGACGCCCCTGCAGTAAGATCCATGAACTACAGACAACAGGGGAGGGGGGAGTGTGAGTGTGTAAAACCAAGACGGAGATTTGCGTGGGAGAGTCGCCTTCTCTGTCTCCGTTATCTCTGCCCTCCCTTCAGTTTCTCCTCCTTGCTTAGATTCTCCAAAAGCACTCTGGGAGTTACGGGCTGCATCTGAGTTCTGAAGTCATTGTTATATGTAGTGTGTGTTGTAGTGCTGTGGCTCTCTAACATGTTCATGTCAAGGCCCCATGCATTGATATGTACAGTATTTGGCCTCAGGCACCCATCTAAAACGATTTAATAGAGGGGAGGGGAGATTTACAATGCAGGCATGCGTCCAGAGCAACCTACAGTAAGCAAGGTAAACACATACATCAACGGCACAGAGACAGTGAAGTGCCTCAGTAATCTAGGACCATACAGTAGGTAAACAAAGAACATAGCATCAGTCTAAACCATGGGTGCCCAAAAGGTAGATTGTGATCTACCAGTAGATCACAAAGGCTGTGCAGGTAGAACACGTTAAAATCTATAATTAAAATATAGAACAAATTAATATGTATAAACAAAAATCACAAAACACCTCTTTTTGACATCTGTCACTTTACGGTGACTTGAATGATTGACATCAAGAAGGGCCTGTCAGCTCCCCTCATGGCTTCTATAGTTGGGAAACTCCCCAATGTAATGATTTTGTTTTCAAGAGTCAGTAGCATTAGAAAGAAACAGAAAACCAGAAAATCCATACAGAATGGGATGAAGACTTTTCCACCCATTTTTTCCCATTCAAAGTGCATTTGTCTTAATGCCAGTGGCGCTATTCCAAAGCTCCCTCAGGTAAAACATTTTTTGGGCGGGTAGATCATGTTGAGCTGGTCATTTTAAAAGTAGCTCTCAAGTCAAAAAAAGTGTGGGCACCCCTGGTCTAAACAGTATTAAAAGTGATATGATGAAAATAATTAATTCTGTACAAATAATCTGTAAACAAATGAACCCGGCTTCTGTCTACATAACATGCTATGTAAATAAAATTACATTTTAGCCTTTGCATAAGACTGCAAGGCCGTCAAGACTAGATCAACACACACACACACACACACACACACACACACACACACACACACACACACACACACACACACACACACACACACACACACACACACACGCGCGCGCGCATCTGCCACGATACATAGACAGGAAAGATGAAAGGAAAGAAATCAAACCCAACATTAAAATAAAAGCAGCGGTGTAGCAGAGGGCGGACACGGACCAGCTGGGAGGATGAGTAATGGAGCCATGAAAAGAGCAGAGCGAAAAACGGAAGAAAGGAGCAAAGGAGAACGGAGAGAATAATGGCCTGTCGTTAGCGTGCAATAATTCAGTAATTGATGCTTTAACCTCGCGTCAGCTGTTTTGAAGCCATTCTCTATACCGCCGTAGAGAGAGAGAGAGAGAGAGAGAGAGAGAGGGGGGAGGGGGGAGGGGACATAAAGACAGACAGAGAAAGAGAGAGACATAGAAAGAGAGATAGTTAAAAGGATAGTTAAAGATAGTTAATGCGGTACACTTTGATGATGTCATCAAAGTGTTCTTTGCAAGCCAAACCCCACAATCAATCCTCCAGCTCTTGGCAACACAATATTTCCACACAACAACTCCAAGGTAGCCTAGGCTATATTAATGACATAGTTCAATGTTGAAAATGAGTGTTATTCCCCTTTAAAGGGGAATTTCGGAAGAGCGCTTTTCTAAGGCAATCCGATGTTATTCCGTTCATTAACAAGTGGTAGAGGGAAAAAAGAAGGGGGAAAAAAAGAACACTTTCTATCTGAGCGGAGATGGTAGGGGTCTATTGTGGGTTTGCCTCCTTGCAGCAGATGTGAAACATTTTGGAGACTTTTCCGCCATTGACGGCAGTGGCTCAGAGGTAGAGATGTCATCTTAGAACACTGTGGGTTCCCTATTGTTCCCAGTCAAGACACTCAGAGTTGGTGTCGAAGAGTCCTTGAGCAAGACTCTGAACCCCTAGTTGCTCCCGGTGAGCAGGTTGGTATCTTGCATGGTTTCCTCTGGCATCGGTGTATGAATGTGTGTGAATGGGTGAATGTAATGCACAATCTATGTAAAGTGCCTCGGATAAAGGCGCTATACCGGTATGAATGCATCATTATGAATGTCAGATGTAAACAAAAAGAAAAGGAATTGTCGAGCGATGTGAATAAGTGATTTAGCAATAAATCCAACCGCTCGCGGTTTGAGCTGCCGAGGACTAGAGATGAAAATAAATTAATTAATAAATAATGCTACCGATCGTTTTTTGGTAAGACTGCTTGTCCGGAAATCCCCTTTAAATGCGAGGGATGACAACTGTAATTAGTTGCACTTAAGAACATCATTGTTTCGGAAACATAATTCATTCTCCATGTTTGTTGTTTGTGGTCGCTATAGAATATCCTCTCTCTCCATAAATGTGGTCTCATCCCCTTAGATCACTGTTTTGCAAACAGTGGGTCCGGACAGAGTTTGATGGGTCACAAGTAAATATCCCCTTTTTCTTTATTTTTTATGTGTTATGTGTTAAGTAAAAAGTAGTTCACTAGTTTGGGTCCCGGGCAAACGTCTAATTTGGGTCTTGAGCTAAAACCACTGGCGATTTGGGAACCACTTACTTAGATTACACATTAACAGAACTCTGGCTCCTAACCGGGCACAGTCAGTGAGCTGGATGGTAAAAACACACGCACGCACGCGTGCGGCCTGTTGACCGTGTTTCTCGATTGACTTGGCAGTCATCAACATGTCATCATCATCAGTAACACTTTATTAGTCACACTAGCAGCCACATAAAAATCTCATTGCTGCTTTATTCCTGACCCCGAAGCCTTTCTTTTTTTCTTCCGTTTACTTTCTATACGCCAGGACAATGGGCCTTTCAATTACATTGCCGCGCATAATTGCAGTAAAGCGATGATTATCACGTTAACGACGTAGTTAAGTGGTGAGCGTCAGGAGGGACCACGGCAGTGTGAGATTGCGGAGGGTGGCCAAGCTGCACGCACGCACACACACACACACACACACACACACACACACACACACACACACACACACACACACACACACAGTAACTAAGTACATTTACTTAAAGTACTGTACTGAAGTTCTATTTTGAGATATTTATACTTTACTTGAGTATTTCCAATTTCCAATACTTGTACTTCTACTCCACTACATCTCGGATGCAAATCTTGTACTTTTACTCCACTACATTTATTTTAAAACTTTAGTTACTTTGAAGATATGAGTTGTTATATTATAAAACATACATTAACAACTTTAGCCCTGTTTTATACCTAGGCTATTTGAAAATAGCCGATCTACAAGCTCACAACGTGTCGCATCACGATGGGTTGGGAGCTTTTGAACTTTTGCTACTGTGAGTATATTTTGATGCCAATGCTTTTGTACTTTTACTCAGTACATTTTGAATTGTGTACTTTTACTTGTAACAGACTATTCCCATTACTATTTGAACATTTTGTGAAAAATCTTGAAAGAGTGTGTAGAATCGGCCACAGGTCTTAATGGGTAAAAAGAATAGAGAAAGAAGTGCCCTTCTCTGGCCACTAGCTTATACCACAACACCGACAAGCACACCCAAACACCATCAGCTGTGTAAACAACACGCTGTCAGGAAAATAAATAACTACATCTGAGGTGGAATTAATGATATTTGACTGCTGGACCAGGTGTCTGTACGCCAAGCGCTCTCAGCGAGTTATGATTTCTGCTCTATATTCATGTCTCTGCTGCCAAATGAAAGCACACGACTCCCACAGCAGAGAGCCAGAGAGCTTGGAAGGTCCCACCGGGGGAGGATGGAACCAACCAGGAGGCTTTTCTTTAATGAAATGGCTGGGGTTGACTTAAGATTTTTAACCCGTGGGCTTTGGACACTGCTTAATCCATTAAGACTTGAGGCTGATTCTTGGTGGTAGGAGGTGGTGCCATAGTTTTGTACTTTTTCTGTTTTGTATGTGTCTATGGAGTTAACATTACTCTAATAGACACTCAGGTGTGGTTATTATAGGCAAATGTGTCTTATTCACTATGCATTTTTGGTGACTTCCTGAAAGCTGAAAGCCTCTCAGTCAAAAGGCCAAATTGAAATACACTGATATTATGACATCATAATACCATCCCCTCCTCTTTTTACCACACAACAACACTGTGGGTGTGGCTTCAGCTGGGTCACCACCCACCTGACAACCAGGCACACTTAATGAGCAGGTGGGTGTGGGAACATAAAACATAATTTTAACACTTCTGTACACTTTTATGAAAATAAATCTTCCTCCAAGTATCATCATAATACCTGATGATTATGTTGTAAGGGGGTAAAACATTACAGCACCCTGTCTTTAAGAAAAGTCTTGTTTCTATATCAGTAGTGATCAAACCTTTTCATTTCAAGGACCCCCAAAATTATATATATTTGACCGCCGACCCCATCTCAAAATATTTTGTTCCAGGGACCACAGAAACAGATTTGAGTGAGAAATGTTTGCTTTGAATTTATATCGACTATATTCAAAGTTTTGCAGACGTTTGTAAAAGCAGATTTACAAGCTCAAAACGTGGCACAAAGTGTGTGCGAGTGTGTGTGTGTGTGTGTGAGCGTGTGTGCATGCGTACGAGTGCGAGAAAATTGGAAACACTCCGGTAAAGTAAAAATACCTCAAAATTTTACTTAAGTACAGTACTTGAGTAAAAGTACTTAGTTTACACCTCTGATGCAAAGTGTGACAGCACTCCCATCCCCAAAAGAAAAGTCGTTCGTTTGGGGACAGCGGCAAACAGATTTGCAGGTGTGCCGAATTAGGCATGGAAGAAAGATTTTGATGAGGAAGAGAGGGAAAACACACACATGCACACGCACACGCGCACACGCGCACACGCGCACACACACACACACACACACACACACACATACACACACACACACACACACACACACACACACAAATGTAACAATTCTCTCAGTTGATCCGACACGCGTTTCTTGTTCCTTGTATCATTTCTTTGTTTTCAATCTTAATAGAAAAAGGACACTTTGAGCCTTAGGGGGGATAAAAAGCCCTCTGACAATCAGGCAGAGGTTGAATAATGCTCGTTTTGGCAGCAGGCTGGAACATTTGACTCCGATTTGGCTTTACTTTAACCCACTGAACAGAGAAATCAGCGAGGATTTGGATTAATCCTCTTAGCTATGCTCTTTCTCTCTCCCTTCCCAACCCCCCCCCCCCCTCTCTCTCTCTCTCTCTCTCTCTCTCTCTCTCTCTCTCTCTCTCTCTCTCTCTTTCTCTCTCTCTCTCCGTGATTTGAGAGATGGATGTGGGTTTGGCCGTCACTTTGCAGCCAGACCCCCTGACAGAGTTGAACCACCCCCACCGTCTCACCCTCCCTTCCAAGACGGTGGTATTTTAATTGGGAAATGGATAGTGGGTGAATGGCTGCCGGTGACTTGTTGGCAGAGATACCTTTCCCATCAGCCTGATAATGTATCCCCACTGGAGGTCTGAGCCAAGTGAGCCAATGAGAGTGATGCTGTGCTAGCAGCTATACGAGAGTTATTCTCTCTCTGTCTCTGTCTCTCTCTCTCTCTCTCTCTCCCATCACTCTTCTCTTTGTCTCTCTCACTTTCTCCCTCAGACATTATGTTGCCAGCTAATACATCGATCTGAGAGATGTGCTTCTTTCAGTATGGCCTCCGTACCGCCATGCTCGCACACTGAATGAAACTTCATTCTCTTGGTATTCAGTACCCCCTGTGCCTGCTGAGTCTATAGTGTCTGCAGTGAAGGAGAGGGGCATGTCAGTTGGCATCCAGAGGTGGCTTGTGAATTTGCAGTTAGTGGCCATAATGCGATAACACTGTGCCGTGCAGACTACAGGCCTATCACAAAATCATTTTAGTTAATCACATTTCTTTTGCAATCATTTCCATGTTGAAAAATGTTCATGCATACTAAAATCCAAACAGAAATGTAATTTGTATCCATAATGTTCGACTGTTCA
This sequence comes from Nannobrachium achirus, assembly GCF_963921795.1. Lineage (NCBI taxonomy): Eukaryota > Metazoa > Chordata > Actinopteri > Myctophiformes > Myctophidae > Nannobrachium > Nannobrachium achirus. The sequence continues at coordinate 13,354,105 of NC_137821.1, read as the reverse complement.
AACACAATTAAATTACAATACTTTTTTGAATGACTATTATTCGGCAAGTAAAATGTCATAATCGTGGCAGCCCTACGAGAGAGAGAGAGAGAGAGAGAGAGAGAGAGAGAGAGAGAGAGAGAGAGAGAGAGAGATGTAAGGTCAGACATGTCAGTGCCCTCTACATCTGTACAGCCTTGCAGTTCTACACCTCGCCCCATAAGTGTGCATATTCTCTGGTTTGTTTTATCCTCACACCGAGCAGCTCTCTGTATTCTCCACGGCTCCAGCCTGAACCCAACCCACTGTGACCTTCACATGACTCACAAGAACAGATAGAGAGACTCTCTGATGTGGAAGGAAGAAAACCTAATAAACAAGTGAGAGATAGACAGAGGGAGAGAGGGACAGAGAGACAGAAGGAGACAGAGGGAGAGGGAGACAGAGAGAGAGAGAGAGAGAGAGAGAGAGAGAGAGAGAGAGAGATACTGGCATTTTGTGAGGCTGTACAGTACAAAGAGACAAGTTCACAAACACATTCCTTTTAATGTTTTTTGTTGCTTCCAAAAGGCCAAAGTGCTTTCTCAGAGGCCAACAAGAGAAAGACTGAAGGTGAGAGAACAGCGCGATGGCAATGACAGACATAATTGTTCTAAAACATAAGTGGATGTCCTTGTCATCAGTGTTGTCATTGAATAGCATGGTGTTGGCTGGCTGGATTTTTGCCATTAATGAATGCCAACGCAAAGAGGATAAAACATGGTGTCAATGAACACAATGCGTTAGACCAAGGCAGGCTTTCCACTTGACTGCTGAAGCTACCGCAACACAAAATAAAATAAAATATCAGATGTGCCTTCCGTTCAATCACTGTTCGTCACCTTGTAAACGCAGAATAAAAAGTGAGAGCGCAACGGCACTTAGTCATTTTGTGTTCTGACCATTCTGACAGCGTAAGCGTGGCCTTAGAAGAAAATGTGAACAGGTCTTGATGTCATTACCACACAATTAACAAACAATCCCTTATTGCAGGCATAGTTGTCTTCTGAGTTATATATAGTCACTCTGGATAAAATGCTTAAATTCTGCTAAATGCCTAATTGTAAATAGGCTATTAAAGCCTATTAAAGTCTAAATTGACCCATACAAGTCTATAACTCTAACAGTGTACAAATGCATTTGGTTCCATTTGTACACTTTCAGAGTTAAGGGGAGACCTTGAATTGTAAAAGTTTGAGAAACATGTTTGCAAATGCACTGGCTGACAAACACCCACCACCTTCCCCAAGGGTCTGTCTGTGTCCTCACTCGTCTGTGTGCCAGCATGTTCTGGCAGCCCCTCACAGCTGCTCTGCTCACCTCACAGTGAACCTAAGCAAACCCCCAACCCAACCTAACCCGCCCTACTCCCACATATAGTCCAACATGGGCCATACGAGATGTCGGTATCCGAAAGGTGGCAAAGGTTACCATGCATTTTTGAAAAGCTCTATATCTGCAGATTATATTTTGGTATGATAACACCAATTTAGCTGTGACTCAGAAAGGGTTATCATACCAAAATATAATCTACAAATATAGTAGTTTTCAAAAATGCCACCTTTCGGATACTGTGGTGTAAAGTAACTATGTACATTTACTCATATACCACAGAATTCAGTCCTTTTTTTTTCTTTTTTTGTATTTCCAGTTTTCAGTACTTTTACTTCCTCTCCACTGCATCTCCGAGGCAAATATCGTACTTTTTACTCCACTACAATTATTTGAAAACTTTAGTTACTCGTTACTTTATAGATTTGGATTATTATTACAACACATATTAACTGCTTCAACCCTATATACAGTTCGGCCATTCGAAAATAGACGGTCTACAAGCTCACAAGAGCTTGCAGATCGGCCATTTTCGAAAGATTTGTATACTGTATTTACATGCATTTGATACATTTGAAAACTTGTTAAATGTGACATTCGGCATGTGTACTTTCTACTTCCAGTACTTTATGTACACATACAACAGTATTTCTACAACAATAATACAATCACTGCCTCACATTGAATCTAAACATCCCCCCCAACCTACCCCATCCTGTTCCCACATATACCCAGAGCCTAATGCGACCAGACACTCTAAGGATGTCTTAGGATGTCACCCAGGCCTCTCACCCTGCACTCAGCCTCATGTCTGGCCCCAGCCACACAGCAGCCTCCTGGGTCGGCTGCCCACAAGCTGCCAGCCACACTTTCTTTCCTCTTTCTTATACCTTTATTTATTCAGGAAGATCAATTGAGAGCAAGTTCTCTTTTCCAGTGATGCCCTGATTACAGTTAACATAGCGGTCTGTTTTCTAGACCGGAAGTGGAGTGCTGAGGGCGGACCAACCGGACCAACATCCTGTCATCCACATTCTATTGGGCGGTACTCCTGGAGGCAAATTCAAAGCAATAAACTGTAGAGGGCGATGTTTTTCTCCTTTCTTTTTTCTTTTTTCTTTACAGATGGGTTCCCAGATTGAGTCACTTGTAAATATTGGCAGTTGCAGGTTGTGTTTTTGTTACTTTTCTTTTTAATTTTTTTTTCTTGTTTCTAAAGTGTAGTAGCTTATTTAGATTTTGGAGCTTGTAGACTGTCTATTTTCAATCAGCCGATGCATGTATCATTTTAAAGTGCTCATGTGGCCTAGTCGCTTCTTTTCATAGACCTTGCTGCTTATTTCCCTTGTAAACTCGGGCAACACTGTCGATGACAGCCTTAAAACCACAACCACACAGCATCTTTATTTGGGTGATATACACAAATAAACAGGTGCACAACTTCATTCACACAGTCGAAGATGCACAAATGTCCTCCATGTCGTTGTAGCATATGCTTTGTAAATAAAGTATATAAATTGCTAATGGACCAGTTGTTGCAGAAGAGGGTGTTGGTTGGAGGAATTAAATTGATGACAATTTAAAACTCAGATAAATCGTGTCCACGTTAGTCTATGGAGAACAAATGTACTGAGTGTACTGATGTACTGACTGAGCTAATTCCAGCTAAATCAGTTTGGTTAGGGCAGACCGATTCAAACGTTAGCTGATCATTATGTGTTGGACGCACTGGTCCAAACTCAAAGTTGTCGATTGATGAAGTCAAAATCAATGAAGCATTCCTGATAGAAATGTCAAGTAATGAAATCACAAGTAATACAATTTAGAGGAATGGTACACTGCTTGAATTGCTTTTATAAATCGATCTGACTTATTAGGGAGTTCGAGTTGAGAGTGTGTGTGTGTGTGTGTGTGTGTGTGTGTGTGTGTGTGTGTGTGTGTGTGTGTGTGTGTGTGTGTGTGTGTGTGTGTGTGTGTGTGTGTGTGTGTGTGTGTGTGTGTGTGTGTGTGCGCGTGCGTGTGTGTGTGCACGTGTCGTGTGTGTGTGTCGTGCAGTGCCCTCATTTATAACAACACCCCGTAAAGTGAAGTGTTGTGAGCTTGCAGATCGGCTACTTTTAAACCTTTCTTATATTATTTAACATTTTGTTTCACCAGTTTTTATAGTAGGCTATAGTTTGTTAATTACTTTTGATGCAGTAAAGGCTAGACACCACAGATGGATTGCAGCTCCCAGTACGTCTTATCCAAGCAGTGCTACTTCTACACTGAGCAGGTGGTGCGTGGGATTGAACCCAAAACCTTTTGGTCCAAAGGCAAGTGTTATCGACTGAGCTACCAGGAAACAAAGTTGTTTAGCACTTCGTTAATAAGAATATTATAAACATATTAACGTATTTGTAATTCATTTAAATGGGAGAATTGTGAGAAAGTTGTCTAATTGAGTACTGCTACCACAGAGGGAACAAGGCATTTGAGTTGTAATATCGTCACTGTCGGGCGGAAACCTCGTATCTCCAAGTTTCACATTTACGTTTTTGGACATACAAGGTTTCCACCCGACACCGACGATATGATGCTTGTTAATTGATATCCAGATGGGAGTCAGAAACCTCTTATCTCCATCTATACCTACATTTTAAAACTGCAGCCAGCGGTTTTTGTCAGTTTGTGTGTGTGTGATCACTCAGACACGACCAAATGCAGCACTCCAATTGGCTAGGACTGATCACGTGGCACACGGAGTTCTAAACCGGAAGTGCGTCCGGCGATCAAATAGGTCCGACCGGAAACGATTTTTTTTTTTTAACTTTTATTTATTTTTATTTTTTATTTTTTTTAACTTTTTTATTTTTTTATTTTTTATTTTTTTACTAGATGGGAGCGGCCCGAAGGGCCGTGACCCTCTAGTATTCTAACATTTGTGGATGTCGTGTTGTTGTACAGTGTGGCAATGTATTTGTTGAACCAGAGTCCCTTTCTGGTTGTTGTCAGTATTTAGTTCAGTTATGAATGGGTTATGAGCTGTTTTGTATGACAGATAGTCACATCCAGACAATGCCAATGAGTGTAATTATAGTAATACTTACTAGTATTTCCTATAGTCTTTCATTTGGATCTTATTCTGAGTTGTACTGTATCTTTAACCTTTGTTTTATTACTGTATTACCAGTATTCCACACATTCTCAGCTCGCATGTCTTCTCTGACATCCTCTGACAAAGTCTTTGTGTGTAAACTATCTATATATTTTATGGCATCCAAGACTGATGTATCTTGGTCTCTCAGGTGATGTCACTTTTGATTTTGAGCCAGCAAGACTCTTATATTATTACTTTGCCATAATGCTGTCGTCTGTTAATGCTGCCATTCTATTTCATCTCCGGGCCTGACAACAAGGCAAAATGTTTCAGATTCAATTACACAAATGAGGTGAACAAACGTTGCTCCTCCGCACTCACGACTTTCAGTGTTCATTTTGCCCCAAGGACAAGCAAACGCAAACAACAAGCGAGGTGATGAAATGCTGTCGAGATAACCACGGCACCAACAAGCACGCTTCTTGAGAACTGGAGGCAAAGACGGAGTTGGAAGTGAGATGTTGACTGTTAGGGGAGCTAGAATAGTGACAGTGACAGTGTCATAGGGGGCACGGTGGCACAAGTCGTACTAGGGTGTCGCCTCATAGCAGAAGGTCCTGGGTTTGATTCCCGTTGAGGAAGCTGTGGCTTCCTCATGCATAGAAGGAAGCATGAGGTCAGTCTGTTGATCTCCCCATGTTGGCAGAGGGAGTGTAGAATGGAGACAGTGATGACTCTTTTATTATTCTCTTCAGCACCATGGACAGCTCCACACGTTGTCATGAGAATGAGACCAGAACGAGATGGGAATGTCCGCAGACTCTGCACAATACTGCTCTCCCAATGCGTTATCTATAATCACACAAAAACAACATTTCGCTCATGCAAGCGTGAAACCCAGATGGCTTGCATGGGCGAAACGTTGCCTTTTCTTACTGATGTTGTTTTTACTTGAAATTGTTTAGGTCTAGCACTGTCTTTCATACACTATGGGGATGTCCATATCTTACCTCTATTACAATCCTATATCAGAACCCAGAGCTTGATCTCATGTAGCAGGTCTCCAATCTGGTCCTGAATGATATACGTGACACACACGTATTATTCAGTCGCTGTCGGGCAGTCATCTCCTATCTCCATATTTTAACCTTTTTCTTTTCGTTTTGGAGCGGTGCACAAATCGCTCAATGTCTGTTGTGTGCCCACAAAATGTCCGGGTTCTGAAGCGTGGCCTGCATCTGGCCTATGTCTTGACACAAAGCGCTCAAAGTTTGTCACACTAGGTGTGGTTTCTTTGTGTAAATGAATACCGACTTGATCATACTACAACGTCACGCAAAAGCATCAAAAGTAGCAGATCCACAAGCTCGAAACGAGCTTGTAGATCTGCTACTTTTGATGCTTTTGAATTTGAATCCTGAATCCTGCACGCTGACTTCACTTACAGCAGTAGTTTATTACAACGTTTAGGTGTAAACGACCTTCATCAGATATCTGACTGGGGACTGCCCCATGGTTCGAACTGCCGTTGGTCGGAACAGGTTCAAATTCACCAGGTTAGCGTTCACCCGCGTTAGTTTTACTGAGGTTAGGGTTAGGGTTAAGGTTAGGTTTAGGCATAGTTTTACTGAGGTTAGGGTTAAGGTTAGGTTTAGGCATAGTTTTACTGATATTAGGGTTAAGGTTAGGTTTAGGTGGTTGGACCAAAGGGAGTTCGAAACCAAGGACATGTTACCAACTTACTTACTGTTGTAATGAAGACAGTGTGCGGAACTTTTTCTTTTTTTCTTTCTTTTTTCATCTGGCACTGGTTGCCTGCTCCTACGCACCATTCCCAGTTAGAGTTCTCAACGGGCCTGAAAATTAAGGCCCGGCCCTAACTGAGCCCGACAGGGTCGGCCCGAGGCCCGGCCCGACCCTAACTAGTTTCATCATTTTAAGCCCGAAGCCCTAAAAAGCCAGAGTGAAGGAAAATAAACAAATTTAAAAACGCCTCCAGGTGGCGCCACGCCGCCACCGCGGTGACCGTACCATGTGTGTTATTATAGCGAGTAGTAGGCTGAGAGAGTGAGATTAGCCTACCTTTCCACTTTTGGTTCGGCAATGTTAGCATGTTCTCTCATGAAGAAAAGTGTAATCCTTAATCCTCCTCATCTTGTTCACACGGTGCAACGCATGCATCTGTCTGCTCTGCATGTGCCGTCTCTGTCACTCAACTCTCAGTGAGTCTCTCTCTCCTCCACTTTCTTTTGTTTCGTTTCGGACAAATTTGGAGTCGACCTGTTATCCCCACCATCGTATAGCTGCTGCTGTCGCTGATTTATGACCCTGGCTTGGATAAGAGAAGCACTGATCTGCAAGTTCTAAACAAGTCAGATCGTGATGCAAAGCAGACTTCAGTGGGTTTGTAGATTGAATGGTGTTTTGGTGCGCAACACCAGCCTGCTATTATTAGCAGCCTGCTGCCAGCATCGCTGACCGTGGCTCTCTGTCTCTCACTCACTCTGCTCTGCCTCGTCTGCTGCCAGTGGTGTGATCCGAGTGCTCGTGCGGTCACAATAGTAAATAAGCGAGTGAAACGCCAGTCAGCGCCATGTTCTTTATCTTTATTAACTCATATGCTGCCATTTAACAATACCTTCGTACTCTTTAACTGCCATTCGTCTCCATAGACTTCCATGTAATTCATAGTGCACGGATCATGCACACCCATGCCTAGATAATGCACCACGTGTGTCCACATTGCTCACAGCTTTCAAACAAAAAAATCCGAATGGAAATCCGTTCAGGCATTCATGAGATAGCAGCCATTATGTTTTACACTGTTGTGAGCTTGGAGGTCTGCTACCTGAGTTGTATGGGGGTTAAACAAGCAATTTCGCGATCGCTATCATGCCTACTAACGTTTTTGGGGTCCCAAAACATTTTTTGAAAAAAAAAATTTTTTGAAATGTTTTTTTTTTTTTTTCAAAATGGCGGAAATTCTCGGGTTCCTCGGGCGTGGCAGGGAGGGACATCGCGAAATTCTCGGGTTCCTCGGGTTTGGCAGGGTATGAGTTAAATATGAAATAAAAAAGAATTAACTTTTTTTTTTTTTTTTTTACTGAACCCGAGGCTCGGCCCGACCCGACTAATTAGCATAACTTTTGAGCCCGGCTCGGTCCGAATATGTCGGGTCGGGTCGGGTAGGGTCGGGCTCGGGCAGAGTTTGAGAACTCTATTCCCAGTAGGTGTGCAACCTTTCTCTACATTTGAATCCTGAAAAGGTGAACAGTTTTGGACATAGGAGGTTTCCACCCAACAGTGACGATAAGTTTTCTATTCTGTTCAGTTGTTTCATTGCATTATGCTCTTGTTGTCCAAGATCTCTGGCAGTCCCTGATTAGAATTACAACGCCATCTGGAATTGTATCCGCTAATTGTATGCGCTTAATCACTAGTTTTGATGTATTACCTTACTTATTGTAAGTCGCTCTGGATTAAGAGCGTCTGCTAAATGCCTAAATTGTTAATTGTAAATCACGATACCCAGGATCACATTTGTAAACTTTTATTCAGTTTGGAGATTTCCAACTGAACAGCTCGCCTGTTGTCTCCGTAAAAGACACAAATTCCTCAGGACAATACAATGATATGCCCACAGTTGTCCTTTTAAAACAACAGACATCCACTCAGCCTCCTCGCTTTTATTGCAGCATATTCGTTTTATACGTTTATGAGACGCCTCTGTTGTGTTCGGCATTATAGTAGACCCCGTCGGATGGTTATGTCCTTCAAGGCCATGCACGATGGCTTTTGTAGGTGTCAGCTGCTGCACTAACTCTGCAACTTACTTTGTGTGTGTGTGTGTGTGTGTGTGTGTGTGTGTGTGTGTGTGTGTGTGTGTGTGTGTGTGTGTGTGTGTGTGTGTGTGTGTGTGTGTGTGTGTGTGCACGCGTGGCTATTTACTTTGACTTTGTTTTCCTCGTCTGTCTCTTGCTGTGGTGGCTGAGATACGAAGCGACGCGGAGACAGTCTGTAATATTATTTGATTACATGATTGACTGATTAAAACTAGTGGAGGGGGTTGGGAGGTTGTGGGGGTCACCTTGCAGTTGAAAGGCCAGTTGTCTCAGATGGTTGGCCTGGTGCAAAAGTGTGCTGCGCTCCTTTCTTTCTTTCTTTCTTTCTTTCTTTCTTTCTTTCTTGAATGTCCCTGGGCCAGTGGTTACAATGGTGGGACCAGTGAACTTGAACATCCCTTCAACTCATTCACTGCCAGACATTTTTTGACAAAACTTTTTCAAGTCATCACAAAATATTTGTCTTTGTGCTTCCATGGATTTTTTTACTCACATCTTAGAGAACTGTGCCATATAGCATGTACAGTGAAAAAACAAAAATCTGTCAATATAGTGTCATGAGGGCTTTATACCTGTCAATATACGTCCATGGCATTGCACGACTTTAATGCTCCCAGTGTTCCAATATTCCCCTTCCTGTCTATCCCTGTTAATGATCTAAAACATTCACATTATAGTAGGGTCTCAACCTGAGGTTCTGTGACCATCCTCTGGGAAGGATGGTTTGATGATTGATTTGACCTCTATGGACCCTTAAAAGATTTAGCTCCCAGGTCCCTCGCAGAAATGCCAGCAAAATGTTTGACAGCTAGGGTAATTTTCAGTCTCATTCACTTACTATACACTACACTATAAAGGCAAAAATTACTCCCAAAATATCTACTTTAAGTGGGATGTGAGGGGTCAAAATAGGGGTGTTTAATTATTCTGAATCCATTGGAAGCATTTGTTTTGCATGAAAACATTCCTTGGGCCCCAAAAGCCCAAGGAATGGACCCCAAAAGACTGTGAAAATTGATGACTCATCACTAAACCATAGATTTGTTGGCCGTTCTTAGTCCAAGGAATGTTTTTCATGCAAAACAAATGCTTCCAATGGATTCAGAATAATTAAACACCCCTATTTTTACCCCTCACATCCCACTTAAAGCAGATTTTTTGGGAGTCATTTTTGCCTTTATAGTGTAGTGTATTGTAAGTGAATGAGACTGAAAATTACCCTAGCTGTCAAACATTTTGCTGGCATTTCTGCGAGGGACCTGGGGGCTAAATCTTTTATAAAGTGTCCATAGAGGTCAAATCAATCATCAAACCATCCTTCCCAGAGGATGGTCACAGAACCTCAGGTTGAGACCCTACTATTAGTGTATGATATAAAGGCTGAAGTTGTGAACAGACAATGGCATGTACTGTGACAATGGTACCATCCATTAACATAAATTAACAGACCAGCTGGCTCTTCTGCAGAGGAACTACTTTTGGGGACTGCAGGTGCCATTATGAAGTGACAGTGACTATTTCTCTATGTGCAAATTGCTCTGTTGAGGCTGTTGAGTGGAATACAATAGGGGATTAAATACCCTTAGAAGACAAGTCTGCACTCATTTCCGAGACTTAATTCTTTGCTAATTATGCTCTCTGGGAGAAGAAAGTTTTGTGGTTAGATAATTTATTTCTCCTAGTGACAGTGAATATTACCATCAGTATATCAAGAAAATGCAGTGTGTCACAAATGCAGTGTGTCACTGTCAGCTCATCCTCTAAAGCAGTGGTTCCCAAACGTTTTAGCTCAAGACCCAAAAGAGAAATTAGACCTTTGCCCAGGACCCAAACTAGTAAAAATAGCAGATCTGCAAGTTCACAATGTGTCGCTTCGCACCACTCTGTGAGCTTGTAGATCTGCTATTTTCACTACTCTACTTACTACTACCACTACTCTACTACACTACTACAAAGTTTTTCAATTTATTCATGGAATTCCATAAATTCTGTAATTTTATTTATGAACTACTGTAATGTTCGATTTGTTTTTAATTGATGAAAGTTGTGATTGTTTTGTTTTAAACTTTTAGATGTAGGAAACGGGAAAAAGGAGATCCAAAGATGGGTCCAGACCCATTGTCCGCTCTCAGCTGTGCAAAGGATGTGTGAGCTGGTTCTGTGTATTCTAATCTAATGCCCCATTACACTGGACATGCAACAGAGCTACTGCTTGTCAGACATGACAGAGCCTTATTGCACCAGAACAGTTCTCTGTGCACCGGCTGCAATGCCGCTGCAACTTTCATATAATATTACGGTCCAGTGAGTCCATGGGTTGGTGTCAAAAATGCTCATCAGCTGTGCCTTTATATATCGTCGTTGTCCGGTGGAAACCTTATATCTCCAAATTTGTACGTTCTTTCACAAAGTAAAGCCCTGTTTCATCATACAAGGCCGTCGCACAAAAGTAGTGAAAACAGCAGATCTACAAGCCTCGCGGTAGATCGGCTGTTTTCACTAGTTTCAATCGTTTTTTAAATGATTAATGCAAAACGAACGGTTTTGGACATACAAGGTTTTCACCCGACAACGACGATTGGTAGCCTACATATTTATGTATTATTATCTATCTATAAATGCGAGAAGTCTCTGCGTGTCTGTCTGTCTGCGTGTATGTAATCCGCGTATCTCGAGAACCGTTCGTCCCACCGGCTTCAGATTCGGCACGCGTGTTCCCCACCGCGGCACGGAGTGCAGTGCCGGGTCTCGACCCGACCCGACGCGCGGTTTTCCCGAACCGGCGCGAAACGTTCGGAATCTCCTTATGCGGGGTTGATTGTTGACATCAGGCTGTTCCGGAGGAAATCGGCGAAAGCTCTGACTCATTGTGACATCACTTCATAAAAGGCTCTGACATCACGTACGCCACATGAGTCAACAAAAAATCTCTGTGAGTGTGTATGTATGTATGTAATCCGCGTATCTCGAGAACCGTTCGTCCCACGGGCACGCGCGTTCTCCATATATGGGCGTTCGTCCCACGGGCACGCGCGTTCTCCATATATGGGCATAAAATGAATGCCCCCATATATGGGCATAACATGGATTGCAGACAGACAGATACAGATATCTCCATATATGGACATAAATGGACAGAGGCAAACAGATGGTCAAAGATCGGCTTCAGATTCGGCACGCGTGTTCCCCGCCGCGGCACGGAGTGCAGTGCCGGGTCTCGACCCGACCCGACGCGCGGTTTTCCCGAACCGGCGCGAAACGTTCGGAATCTCCTTATGCGGGGTTGATTGTTGACATCAGGCTGTTCCGGAGGAAATCGGCGAAAGCTCTGACTCATTGTGACATCACTTCATAAAAGGCTCTGACATCACGTACGCCACATGAGTCAACAAAAAATCTCTGTGAGTGTGTATGTATGTATGTAATCCGCGTATCTCGAGAACCGTTCGTCCCACGGGCACGCGCGTTCTCCATATATGGGCGTTCGTCCCACGGGCACGCGCGTTCTCCATATATGGGCATAAAATGAATGCCCCCATATATGGGCATAACATGGATTGCAGACAGACAGATACAGATATCTCCATATATGGACATAAATGGACAGAGGCAAACAGATGGTCAAAGATCTCCATATATGGGCGTTCGTCCCACGGGCACGCACGTTCTCCATATATGGGCATAAAATGAATGCCCCCATATATGGGCATAAAATGGATTGCAGACAGACAGATACAGATATCTCCATATATGGACATAAATGGACAGAGGCAAACAGATGGTCAAAGATCTCCATATATGGGCATAAAATGGACGCAGACAGACAGATACAGATATCTCCATATATGGGCATAAATGGACACAGGCAAACAGATGTTCAAAACGGGTCCTATGACAACAGGTATAATGAGGTTTGCATTAAAGGGGGAACCGGCACTGTGTCTGCAACACAGTTGGAGGCACAGACAGATACTCCATATATGGGCATAAAATGGACGCAGATAGACAGATATCTCCATATATGGGCATAAAATGGACCCGGAACTATAACTGCAGTGATCTCCATATATGGACATAAAATGGACGCCGACAGACAGACAGACAGATACAGATATCTCCATATATGGCCATAAATGGACACAGGCAGACAGATGGTCAAAACGGGTCCTATGAAAACAGGTATAATGGGGTTTGCATTAAAGGGCGGGGCATTCATTCCCTATTTACATTGTTCCGAGTTGGCCAGGTCGCCGACTAGACGCTGGGCCGCCCGAAGGGCAGCCCAGCTTCTAGTTATTATAATAATAAATATTATTTATTTCAAGAATAAAGTGGAAAGAGCTGTAAGGGGAGAGATGGGAGTGGGTCCTTATCCTTTGATGTTGGTAAGGAAAATGTCTTCATTCTGCTTTGACTGTCTATATCCACAAAGATAAATCTGATATCATATTGGTTTTATAAATGATAAAGTCTCCATTTTAAAACATAAACCGCCCCTTATTAGAAGTTGCAGTGTGCTGCTGCTGCTGCTGCTGCTAAGCGGCAGGATGCTCTTCCCTCACGACCCTGCTCGTGAATACAGACAGTCCTGACAGATATACATTGACCAAAGCCCTTTAAAAGGCCCCCAGAGGCCTCTATTCATGGCCCCATGGCCAGGAGCCGTCATATGTCTCTTAATCATTCCTCTATTCTGAGCTTTCCTCAAAGGCAGCATTCAGAATAGACCTGCCCACAGTCTCATCCAGAAAAGACCACAGTATGGTCGATCAGTTGTAAATAGCCTGGGAAGCAGACACAGCAAGAAAAATTGCACCTGTGCGAAGTGAGCGGTGCAAACACGACACACGTGCATATCTCCTTGTATGGACCGTTCTGTCCGTGACGTCAGCTACTTTATGAGTATGACCACGGATCTCCATATATGGATTCTTTTGGGGCTGATTATTTTGTCTGGCACACACGTCGGACCACTGCACCAAAAAAAAAAAAAATCAAACCTCGGTTCGAAGTGAAGCGGTGAACTTTTATTCTATGTGTTCTAGAGCTATGAAATCTGTGTTCTAGATCTATACATTCTGTGTTCTAGATCTATTCTTTCTATGTGCTTTAGTTCTATATTTTTATGAATTCTGAATGAATGAATGATTTTGTCTGGAGGGCCAAATTGTCATGTGAAGCTTGACCAATCCTCAATTCTGCATGCACGGGACAGACATGGAACAGACAAAGCCACACCTTGGAAGCGGCTTTCACCGCTTCAAAAAAGGAGGAAAAAAGGCCCTGGGCAGATTGGTTAGGCACTCGGTTTGAATTTTGGTGATATGTTTGAGTCTGTTTGTAACCTTGGAAATTAATTTACCACACCAAAGTTCCAGACTTACATCTACGCAGTGATAATAGTCTGGCCAAGTTATAAAGTCCAACCATGATCTTCTCCTTGCTGTAGTCCAATATTCATGTGCATTGCTTTGCACACCACAACAGAGGGATCATTTAACTCTGAGAGTGAAATGTTCACTTTAACAGAATAGGCTATATGCATATACGCCATTTTGTTCTACTTCCGGGTGTCGTTTGACTTCCTTCACAGGTGTTACTGATGATACTAATTAAGGCTCTGTTTGATTTATTGTACAGTGGTGCTTTCATTTCAAGGACCCCCATAACTCTGTACAAATGGAATCAACAAATGGAAGCAAATGGACCCTTGCTGGTCCATTTGCTTCCATTTGTACACTCTCAGAGTTACACACCTGTATGGGGACACTTTGAGACCCACTGGTGTAGCAGTGTGTTTCCAGTGAGCCAACATGCACAATAGCAGCACCCCGACTCTGTTTGAGCAGAATGGAACAGACCCATTAGTATCATCGGTAACACCTGTGAAGGAAGTTGAAAGACACCCGGAAGTAGAACAAAATGGCGTATATGCATAGAGCCTATTGAACGCCTGACTTGACAACGAAGGTTATACTGTATATCCTGCAAGCTCCAGCACAGCATGTTGTCTCGCGTGCTCGTAGCATCATTATTCCTTGCTAACTCTGCATCGTGTTCCTGGCTCCAAGCACAGAAATGTACATAACATTAAAAAAGGCCCGCTTGGGGGGATCTTCATAAGCAGCCTCTGTGATGAAGGTGGTCCTTATAGACCCTGAGTAACCATGCTTTGGGGGCTTTGCACCACTCTTCAAGGGAACCATCCGCTGCTCTCCACAGCCCTTAGCTAGCATGAATCACTTAATCCTGGCTGGGGGCCTGCACAGACAGCTTGCTGTGTGGGAGGCTTTTCCACGTGTGATTTGGTCTCTGGCTCCGTTGAAGCGGCGTTGACGCTGCGTAGCTGAACAGTAACTTGTATCTTCTCACAACAGGGAGCAAGGCATTGTTATCCTTTGCTTCATGCAAATGAACTTTCACTGACTTTCCCATACTCGATCTGAGCTGTGTAAATGGAAAGCAAAGCATTGGATGCTGCACTATATATATTTTGTGTGTGTGTGTGTGTGTGTGTGTGTGTGTGTGTGTGTGTGTGTGTGTGTGTGTGTGTGTGTGTGTGTGTGTGTGTGTGTGTGTGTGTGTGCGCGCGCGCACGTGTACAGTTAATGACCCCTCTGACAACCCATTGACATTCAAATACACAGGCTGGCGTCAGGGCAGTGCAGTACAGTACATTACCTTCACAGGCACCACAGGATTGTTAAATGAATTAGTATGATGGCCCCCAGGGGTCTAGTAGTGTCTTCTCAGGGAACGTAATCAGGACTATGATGAAGTGGTGCCCGGGCAATGTGGCACCACTCCAAAACCAACAGACTCTGTCATCAGGGGGTGGAGAGGCTCAATCAATGTCCACTGTTTAAGACACAAGTTCACACAACATCACAAGTGAAATCTCTTTCTTCTATATTTGACCAAATTACTATTCCCCTGGGGACAAATAAAGATTGTTTTGTATTTTTGACCGGTGCTTCTGGAAAGAGCTCCAACATCTGGCTTTGTCCGGGGACGCGAAGCTTGGCCTACATCTGGCCTACATCTTGACCAAGCTTTGCGGGACGCTTAATACATTTAACTCAGAAACAGCACCGGTCACTACACACTAGGTGTAATTTTTTTATTTTTAGAGTAGAATGTGGGTCAGGGGTTGTTGTCCTCTTGATCAGTGCTGAGAGAGAGAGATGAAGCTAGAGATGCAATTTATGGCTCTTTGAAGTGAGCCAAAGCCATGGCTCTGGCTCACTTGAAAGAGCTGTTCAAAAGACTGGCTCATTTGGCTCTTTTGGCTCATTGCATATTTATATTTTTGTTGAAACATGACTCCACAAGGTGGCACAATCTGGCACCACATTCCTCTGCTGACAGTTGAGATCACAATTTTGTATTTACCCTTTTTATAAAACGTGTGTGTAAATTAAGCTACAGTACCTTGACTAATGTTATTCATGCAACACCTTAAAAAAACCAAGCAGGCAACAATGAACTCGCTCCTCCCTAGCGGCGTATATAGCCAGGATTTACCAACTGGCTAGGCCTGGCACAATGTGAGCTTGTACATATTTTAAAATAGCAAACATTTAAATATATACAGGGACATAATACAATCAATTGTCATGGAAGTGGACTTCCCAAGCAATATGGAGACTTTTTAATTATAGAAATCGCTTAATAATTGTTTAAGCTATGATCAAATCAAACTGTAGTGTATTAATTTGCTTCCTAGATAGCTGCACATTGCAGCGCCGCACCGCGCGCCACACCGCGCGCCACACCGCGTCGCGAGCCAATTCAGCCAAATGAACGGCTCCCTACTCCGCGAACCGGATGCCATCGTTCACTTCAAAGAGACGTTCAAAAGATTCGATTCGTTCGCGAACGTCGCATCTCTAGATGAAGCAGGGACCCCCACAACATTTTCATAGATTCCGTATTTTTTCATTGTTTGACAGCGCGATCATCAGTGTATTTTGGATTCATGTCAATTTGTGTTTTCAGATATTTAACCACCTTTCACTCTGTACTTAGTCTGCTCTTTTTCCCCTCTACACTTAACCTTTGACGAAAATAGCCTCACAAAGCTCACAAGATCTGTAGATCTGCTATTTTTGGCTAAAGTTCTCAGAATAGGGACACTAGGGTTCAATTCATTAATATAAAAAAGGAGAAAAAAAGTCTATCACACAAAGATTTAAAGGATCCCCTGTGGTAATTCTGAGGACCCCTAGGGGTCCCGGACCCCCTGTTGAAGACCATTGATCAAGGAGATCACATCCTATGATCACATCCTATGATCGCTTCCATGACGGACGAGGTGAGGAGTGATGGGACATCCAGTCTGTGCCAGCAGACTGAGCTGCTTTCGGCACAGACCTTCATAAACATCACTTCACCCTGCGGTCCACAGTGGCTCCATCCGGGTGGGAGTGGGCGCATGGGGGTTAAGAGCGCCGGCGTGACAGGGCGTCCACATTGTGCACGCTCATCATCTTCTCGTTCTCCAGGATCTGCACCAGCTGCTGCACGGAGGGCAGGCGACCCGACTGCAGCTTGGACCACACCGGCATGCCGTTCAGCGTGATCTCGAAGGCCCCCGTCGACAGCAGCTGGGTTTCTATCAGGCTGCCGACGAAGAAGACCATCATGCAGGCGTACATCTTGTTCTGCTGGCCCCAGACCCAGATGCCCGCCGGGTCTCGCACGCCGAGGAGGACGAACGGGTCCTTGCCGATGAGGATCAGGGCGATCAGCAGCAGCTTGGACACGGAGAGGACGGAAGCGACGTGTTGATAGGCGGGCGGTGGGAGGTAGTTCTCCCCCTCGATGAGGATGTCTGGGTACCGATGGCTCAGGATCTGCGTGTACTCGTCAAACACCCTCTTGTACCCTCAGGAGATGCAGATCTGGAATCTGAGCAGGGGTCTCATGGCAAAGGGCTGCATCTTCGTCTTCTTCGCTCCACTGTGTTCGGCAGACGCGGCGCAGAATGGCAAGAAAACGCCCAAGAGAAGGAGTAGGAACGGTAACCACTTATTCATCATCATCGCGTTTCACTTCCTACTCTGTACTACTCATGACGAGACGAATATTATATACGGAGATCCCAAACTCGCCCAAGCTGATTGGATAAAACGCCTGTCCGTATATGGAGATCCTCAAACTCTCCTAAGCTGATTGGATAAAACGCCTGTCCGTATATGGAGATCCTCAAACTCTCCCAAGCTGATTGGTTGAAACACTCGCCCGTTTATGGAGATAACTCAACTCTCCTAAGGTGATTGGTTGAAACACTTACCCATATATGGAGATCCCTCAACTCTCCTAAGTTGATTGGTTGAAACACTTGCCCGTTTATGGAGATAACTCAACTCTCCTAATGTGATTGGTTGAAACACTCGCCCGTATATGGAGATCCCCAAACTCTCCTAAGCTGATTGGTTGAAACACTTGGAAGTTGGCCATGTATGGAGATCCCCAAAACCTCTCCTAAGTTGGTGTGTCATACATGGCTGGCACTATCGTCCTATGACCGATAGAGATGTCACCATCTCTCCCTTAGAGACCAGGGTTCACACACCATACTCTGTGTGGCTGCCATTTGCTGCAGACATTTCACACCAAGTGTTCACAGTCTCACAGATTCTGCGTTAAAATCTGTCAGCCTTGGCTGTGTCCCCTCAGTGAACTCTGGGTCACCGCAGGGCTACTGGCTTGTTAAAGAACAGAGAAGTAGACAAAGTAAACAACTCTGGGATAAACTGTTGCTTGACTTCACACATAGTGTGTGTGTGCGTGTGTGTGTGTCTTTTTCTTCTCGACTTGACAGTTTAACTGATTGAGTTTGGGGCAATAATGTGGTCGGGATGAAGAATATTCTGTGTTTTATTTAATGAAACTCCCCGTGTTATATTGTTTCACATTATGTAAACCACTACTTAGCACAATCACTGGGACTTTTGCATTAATTCAAACCACAACAAAGCTTCACATTACTCTACAGGCCAGTGCAAATACATCATTATCTTGTAGAATCACTGTTTGTCAGTATGAATTATGGGCAACATGCTATTATCTGCTACAGCCACTTTCTTATGGAAGACGTGTTCACATTTACTCTTAAAAGTAGAGATTCCAGTATCCAAAATGTACTTGAGTAAAACTACAAAAGTATTGGCATCATATAATATAAATATAATTAAATCACCCAAAGAAAAAGTATTCAATGTGCAAAATTTTACATTTCACAATTACAATTAGAAATTCATATTCAAAATAGCATAGCATAATGGTCACAATGTATATAGGGCTGCAAGTGGTTAATGCATGTTTTGAGGTAATATTCAAAATCTGTAATAACTAGTGACTAAAGCTGTCAAATAATTGTAGTGGAGTAAAAAATAAAATAGTTGCCTCTGAGATATAGTGGAGAAGAAGTAAAAGTATTTTACTTCCAAGTATTTTAAATTGGAAATACAGAAGAAAGGACTTAAGTACAGTACTTGAGTAAATGTTACACCACTACCAATACATTACATAGGGAGACACCCTTTCCATACATCTTTAGTTCTGGTTATAGACCATAATAGTTAATCAGTTAGCGGCAGGAGGCCATAAACCCTTTTTTATGAGGTACACCTGAGACTCCTGGAACTTTATCATCCGTAACCGCTGCACTCCTGTAAAGAGAACGGCAAATAAACAGAGATAGCCAGTGAGGTCCTTTCTGTCTCGTGAAAACTGGCCAAGAGTCAAACAAAGTGGTTATTCCTAGAGTGTTGATAACCTGCAGATTTGTGGAGGGAATGGAGGTTGTAAACCCTCTGCCCTCTGTGGTCAATCAACCTTGAAAACATTTCTGTCCTAACATCTACAGCAGGGGTCTTCAACGTTTTCAGGCCAAGGATCCCTTAGTTGAGAGAGAGATGAAGCAGGGACCCCCACAACCTTTTCATAGATTCCATACAGTTTCATCGTTAGAAAGCACAATCATCAATGTATTTTGAATTCATGTCAATTTGTGTTTTCAGATATTTAACCACTTGAACCGTCAATACTTAGGCCTAATAAACTTGACCTTTCACTCTGTACTTAGTCTGCTCTTTTTTCCCCTCTACACCAAACCTCTTTGCCGAAAATTGCCGATCTACAAGCTCACAACGCCTCGCCAGCGCGAGGCGTTGTGAGCTTGTAGATCTGCTATTTTTGGTTCTCATAATATGGACGTTAGGGTTCAAGTGGTTAAAAAGTAGGAGAAAAAAAGGTCACAAAGAGTCACAAAGATTTGGAGGACCCCCTGTAGTAACTCTGAGGATCCCCTGTTGAAGACCCCTGATCTACAGTTCACAGTTTCACAAGGCTGAAGCATAATAGACTTTTTTGCCATATTTACCAGGATGTGTGAAATACCACCTCACTTGTTGAATGCATGTGATCCGTAGGCTATTTATGTTACAGTGCGTTAAATGGCAGTAAATCAACGTTTAATGGAAACTGCTTTAACATTAATGGCGACCCCTTTCAGCAGTATTTCTATCGCCATTACCTCCTACTGCTTGTAATTCAGAGACTTCCCTTTGAAGCAAATTCACCACTATTTAAAAGAAAGAAAGATGGGAACGATTAGATTGTTCTCATTTCTCTGGACCTGTGCTTAAAGATGCCCTTGTCAAAATGGAGCACATTTCCTTTGGAGGGGATATGGCTAATAATTGTCGGTTGTAGCGATGCACCGTTATGGAAACACTGAATATCAATACGAAGCAATTGAAAACCACATTATTAGTAGTGGATGGAGAGAAAGGATTTTTATGTCCAAACAAGAAACGGCAACCATGCAATGGGTGTGAAGAGGGGCAAAACCACAGGCGGAACTTGACTAAGGGTCCATTGGCATAACGACTAAATCGGGGAGAAAAAAGGGGTAAAATGAATTCATAATAAACCTGACCGGACGTAATCTGAGAATTTCTCCAAGTCAAGAACCACAACTGAAAATGTCCTGTGGCTGAAGCATGGGGCATGAATCGTGGAGAGAAACCACACCACTGTTCTGCCCTCGTTTAAATCTAGTTCCTCTGACCGCCGGTTGAACTCGCTCTTACTTACATATGCGGCATACTCCGCCGGGCATGGGGAGTATTAGTCCTCCTCCATGCCAAACAGTCAACAGAGAGGTTTTCCCCGAGGGCCCATGTGAACTCTGGCTTAAAAGCCGTTACCCATAAGTCATCACAAGGCAACACGTGTGACATGCACAACTAAACCCATTAGTGGTGGAGTGAGGATCTGTAGCGGGTTCATCAGAAATTCTCTGTCTTCTTTTACTCCGTACAAGCAAAAGGGGCTCAGTGCTTTTTCATGATGCATTTATAGGGAATAGGGATGCTGGGGTTCAAGTGGTTAAACGTCAAGTATACAACAGGTAGTTCCAACAAAGCAATCTGATTGGCTGAAATAGCTCTCTACCCGTGATGGTAACGAGCATTATGGAACGGGTCTCATCAAACAAAGAATTCAGCTGTGCCGGTCTTGAAAGGGTAACTGTTGTATAATCACAATATTACACTTGAGGGTGTGTGTTATTGTGATTATTGGAACTTCTGCGCTGCCTAACGTTATTTTCAGTCTGTTCTAAATGGAAACGGATATTCCTCTGTAACATAATGTAGCTTAGGGGATTTGCACATTTACGTAGCTAGCGTAATTATAACAAGATAACATAATAAAAATTAAAAAATCAGGGCTACCATGGATGAAAACCTTATTAACAGGAGTGCCCTGAGTCCAAAAAGTTTGAGAAGCACCGCTTTAAATCACCAATTTCCAAGGGGTTTCCCTCGGCTTGCTGAGTCTGCCCGCTGCTCTCAATTTGTCTTCCTAGAGGTGTCAGCGTGCGGCACAAGGCCTTGACTTATGAGGACATTAGATGGGGAATCAGGACCAATATGTTGTCCTGTTGTGTCCGCACTTCCTCAAGTGCTGCGTCAGAGAGCACAATTTATCTCGAGTTCTTTGTCTTCCTGACACTGTGTGTCTTTCTCTCTCTTTCTGTTTTGTCTGTCCACCCTTTTCTGTCCCTGTTTTGGAATCCAAACACAGAAGAAAAAAGAAAGCACAGTGTATCAAATTACAGGAACATCAAACCATACATGGTAGACCTATTGTATTTTGTCCTTGTTTTCTCTTATTATTAAGTAATATAAATGTACAGAATATGTTAATACAATGACCTAGTTTCCTAGTTATCTGTCTTCGTCTTCTGTCAGGGAGGAAAAGTAATGCTGTTTGATGTCTGCACACACCGAAATGCTGAGGCTTCATTTTAACTCTGAAAGTGTACACATTGATAAATAAAATAAAAAAAATCAAATAAAACCTTTGATCCTGTGAAAAGAAAAATGTGAAAGTCGCTAAACAAATGGCATTTATTAAATGTACTGTAGTATATCAAATTATTCAATATTCCAATATTGTTTTTCACAGGATTAAGGGTTTTATGGTCATGATCCACTGACATCCTGGATGGCTTGGTTCTAGGCTTTAAATAATTGTTATAAATATTTTTGTAAAAGTCTATGGGGGAAATTAATGGAAGATTTTTAGTGGCACCAGTAAACCACGCCCACTGTGATGCTCACACTAATGAGCAGTTCTATATTAATTCAACATAGGTCAATCTCTCTCTCTCTCTCTCTCTCTCTCTCTCTCTCTCTCTCTCTCTCTCTCTCTCTCTCTCTCTCTCTCTCTCTCTGTGTTACTCACTGGAGCCTCTCCTCAGCAGTTCTGCACATTATAGCCTTATTAGTTACGTAACATGCCATGATGGAACCCTCCCCGCGTTCCTCCTTTGGAACGCTGAACGTTTTGTTCTTTGATAGGCCTATCTTGGATTGAGTGACCCATAAAAAAGAAACCCTTAGGGGACTGTCGTAGTGGCTGTTGCTGTTCATGGTGATAACTTATTTATTGTCGAGTCAAATTGTATTATAGCCCAATATCACAAAACCTGTCCCAAAGGGCAGTACATAAAAAAACAAGCAGTAACAAAACAGTAATAAAAAGTATGCAGTGTATATACACAGTTCACATAATATGTGAACATTTGTATTATGTACAAATCACACAAAAACGATGTAGGTAATAACATAAATACAAATGATTCATTTTGAAATTGTGAAATGGGACATTCTGCACAATGAGTACTTTTACTTTTTGTATTTTAAGTATAATTTTGATACCAAAATTTGGTATCAAAATTATACTTAAAATACAAAAAGTAAAAGTAATGTACTTTGCAAGGTATTTGCTTGGTTCCGACTAGCTGATGTCAAAGGCTGATAGAAAGATGTGTGTTTTTACTTTATTCTTGAATATCGTCACTGTCAGGGTAGACACCTCGTATCTCCAAGTTTAAAATGTTTGTATGTTTTTTTTTTCTTTTTTTGTTGTTGTAAATGAAATCCTGACTTCATCATACAAAAGTAGTGAAAATAGCAGATCTATAAGCACACAACAGCGTTGTGTGCTTGTAGATCTGCTATTTTCACTATTTTAAATCATTTTTAAAATAATAACAAAAAAGGAAGGTTTTGGACATCCAAGGTTTCCACCCGACAACAAGGATATGTTGTTGACTGAGCTAGACTGTGTGGGATGTGGATGGGGAGATGATTCCAGAGACAAGGGCTCATTAAGAGAAAGCTCTGCCACCTACTGTCTTTTGATCTATTCTTTGGATGGTTGACAGACCAGCATTGCTTGATCGTAGCTAGTGTTAACTTTGTCGAGTAATACTATCGCAAAAACATTTCGCCGGTTACCTTTTCTCACCGACGCAAACTATATAAAAATGTAATAAAAACTAAGCTATGATGACTAAAACTATAAACTAAATAAATACATTTACAATTCCATCAACAAATACAAACTAGACTAAAATGTTAGGGAGGGTCTAGTGGAGAAGCGATCCAGTAGAACTAAGAAAAGTAATGTTATGCTTGGTTGCGAGTCACACTCCGAAAATAGCAGATCTACAAGCTCACAAGTTTGTAGATCATATTCCATCACTACTTGATATACTGACCAAGACTGACTAGTCTGGGAGTAAAAGTAATGGGACTTGAGCACAGAGCTGAGATGTATCAGTGCTGGATCTGTGTGTACTAACCTGACAGGTCCAGGTTAAACACCTCACAGCTCGCAGCCAAGAAGATAAAGACACCTGCTGTCTCACCCTGCGGGACCAGGGGAGAAATAGATCGCCCCTGCCAGGCCTCTCCGTTTTAGTACAGCTGTGTCACAGAGACAAGACTGAGAAACTTTGTGCGTGCGTATGTGTGTGTGAGTGCGTGCGTGCGTGCGTGCGTGCGTGCGTGTTCTTAATGAAACCCACAGGGAGGTGTTTATTCTTGAGGTCGTCTGTACCTTTGATTACAGCTTAGAGGAAGCCTTCTTAACCAAAGTGTTAAAATAAACTTTTGGTCTTTATCTTTGGGAGCCTAGGGCACATACACAAGTTGGTTGTGAGGGGCCTTCAATTGGCCGGCCTCTCCAAAAGGAGGGCCGACCAGTTAGCAAGGTACTGCTCTGTATCAGCTATTATAGGAAGCCGCTCGATTTGGAGGAGGTGTTGGGTCCTTTACACATGATTGTTGTCTGCTGTTTTTGACATGTATGCCAACAGTATTGTATGTTCTGCCCCACATGCACTTTGTAACTGGCTGTTTTCATAATTATCTGACAGCACTGATATTGTTTATGTCCTTTGTACAAGGCATTCTTGTGTAAATCATTTCAAATGTGTGTGTGTGTGTGTGCACCATGTGCATACTTGCGTGCGTGCGAGGTGGGAGAGCACACGTGCATGATTGTGATTGGATTTACACGTCCCATGCACTGAGTGGAAAGGCTCTAACCGTGTCTGTGTGCGTAGCAGAGAGAGTGCTTACTATTAGGCACGTCTGCAAGTGTCTGGTGGCCCACAGAGCAGAGAGGGGGGGTGTAAATCCCCTCATCCAGGAGCTCAGCCAACGTGTTCGCTGAACACTGTGGTTCATTAACACCTCCCCCACCAGCAGGGGCGTCACAGGGGGGGGGGAGTGGGATTGAGTTACTAGGGCCCAAGGTAGAGGGGCCCTAGTAACTTTAGCTATTTAAAAATAGCAGATATACCGCGCTGCGAGCTTGTAGATCTGCTATTTTTGAAAAGTCGTGAAAATCTTTGAATATATGTATTTTTTAAGCGAACATTTGTAACTCAAATTATGCTTCTGGGGGTTCCCTGGAGCTAAACATTTTGAGATGGGGGTCCGTGGCCAAATACATAATCATCTTGGGGGTCCTTCACATGAAAAAGTTTGAGCACCACTGACATGGAAACATAGGTTTCTTGCTCACATTTTCACGATTTTTCAAAAATAGCAGATATACAAGCTCGCAGCGCGGCACTCGGTGCCGCGCTGTGAGCTTGTATATCTGCTGTTTTTCAATAGTTAACATTCATGGGGGGCCCCAGTGAATCACTTGTACCCAGGGCCCAGAATTTGGTGTGACGCCCCTGTCCACCAGACCAGAGAGTGTGCAGTGTGAACTGTTCCTATCACACTGTGTGCTGTTGAACCATGACCTTGTGCTAAACACCACGCAGTGTTTCCCAAACACTGGGTTGGTGGCAGGCATGTGCACACATAGACATCAAAGGGGGCTCAAGCCCCTGACCTTTTATCGTCTGTAAAAAGAACTACCAAGAAATATTCTACCATTTTTCAACTTCAATGAAATTCCACTTCTCTTGTTTTTTGGTAATGATGAGAGCAAGCTCACAACTCCATGCATCGCAAATACTAATTGGTTCCCGGGGAGATATCAAATACATGATTGAATACTTTATTAGAAGTTTGCTTGGGAAAAGCACAAAACAATACAGTTCAGATACAAAGTCTACTAATAGGATTTAAACCCAAGAAAGCACAATGGTTTGTTTACATTTGGGGCCCTTTTGTACTCAATTCATAGAGCCATTACATGATGGACAAATACACAGACAAAAACAAACATCATGACAGTCAGAAATCAGAATTTAAAAATGATTGATATTTACGTTTTGGCTTTGTCTTTTTACCAATCTCGAGCTGCAGCCAAATGTACTGTAAGTGACTTCTTTTCAGAGCGGTTTTAAAGGAGTGTAGGGATTTACACTCCTTTAAGGCCGTCGGTAGGGCATTCCACATTTTCCCGGCATAACAGGAGAAGGAATTCAACCCTTCATTTGCTGCTGTGCGCTGTAGACTCGCTCCAGTGTGCAGTGTGAACGGTCCTACCAGACTACGTGTTGTCCAACCCTCACTCCTGTGCCAAACACATCTGCTACAGTGTGCAGAATGGCTCTCCACAGCTGTTACTCTAGACTAGAGCAGTGGTTATCAACCCTGTTCACATCAAGGTCCATTACTTATTCAGCATTTGAGCCACGGACCACCATTTGATGAGATTTGACCTCTCAGAACTGATTACTTTGTTATCGTAGGATACAATTGTGTCCACAATTCCACGCTGTATTGATGTGCTACCACAGGAGAGATAACAGGAAAAGGTTGATAAAAAAAAACAATTATTTAAGTAATGCAGATGTTTAGCAATAATTTAACTCCATTTGGTTTCATTTTACGTTCTCAAGAGTTAAAGATCAACAAGGGTCCATCTGGTTACAAACTCTCCAACATTCAGCTGGGGACCACCTGGAACGCCCTCAAGGACCACTGGTTGAGAACCACTGCATTAGAGGGTTGTATTTAACACCGAAAAGGTGTATTCTCTTCAACCGTCATGTATTTCGGGGAATTCATTCAAGCCTTCCCTGGGTCTGTTTTCTGTCTGGAAAAACATCGAGACAGGCTATCCATCATCCAGCCTGCGGTCACCTCTGGTGTCCACTTGAAAACCTGTGGTCTGCTCCGCAACACAAATAATCACCTGTTTGACTTGGCGGATTCTGATAAATGCTTAAGCTGCCTAGGCATCAATCACACACACACACGCACGCTCGCTCGCACACGCACGCACGCACGCACGTACGCACGCACGCACGCACGCACGCGCACGCACACACACACACACACACACACACACACACAAACGTCACCTCACCTGCGCTTGACGGTGCCAACGTGGGAGATTTGCCCAGCAGTGTTTCCAGATTTTGTGAGAGAAATAAGCGACCTATACTGTATGGGCCATTTCAAAACCTCACACATCCTCCTATTGGCAAGACAGTAGATATCCAGTGGATTGACAGAACATTGAGCTTGTAGATCAGCTATTATTGCTATTTTGTATTACCTTCTTTGACTTCAAAGTTTAAATCTACCTATGAAGGTGGATTCTGCTTTTGAATGGGAATGGAAATGGCATAACAAGTAGAAAGGAAAAACAAGGAAAGAAACTAAATGCACCCTAACCCTAAATGCAACTAAACCCTAACCCTAACCCTTCAGGAAAAGAGCAGTAAAGTCTGAAGACGGTACATCTGTATGAAAACAAGCCTGATAGAATAGAATAGAATAGAATAGAATAGAATAGACCAGACCTCATTGCCATTGCACAAGTGCATAGCAATTGTTGGAGCACTGCTCCAAGGGTCAGCATTTAAAAAAGACAGAAAACTAGAGACAAGACAAGACAAGACAAGACAAGACAAGACAAGACAAGACAGAAAAAAAACATACATCCTACTTATATCCTACTCACAATCAGGAATAAAAAAAGTACTTACATGAATCAGTTCATCTGTCTTCTTGACTACCGTCCTTAATGTCCTCTGCTACTAATCGCACAGTGGCAGAAAAGAAACAGTGTGAGTGGAGATGCTCTCTGGTCTGTGGTGTCTCAGGTTGTGTCCTGAGTCCCAACACACGAAAAAACAAGGTTGCCTAAAATAAGCATACATGGCAACACTGTTGCCACTGTTGGGCATCCAGCATGTCACCCAACCTGTCACTATAATGTCAGCATGGCAAAACTATATGTGGTCCAGGATCAGAGTTGAGCTGAGATCCAACTCAAGGAGGAGAGCAGTATCGGCCTGCAAAGAGGATGCTCATGGTGGGGTTGTGTCGGATGAAGAAGAGGAAGGGGTGGTCAGCAATGACACGGGGAGGGACCTTGGGTTCTTCCATACAACACATCCAAACACCTCCAGCAGTGGCGGCAGCTGCCACAGTGCCCTCCTCGTTCACTTCCACAAAAGCTTTGTGCACCACCTTGGAGAGCACCAGGTCATTGGCTGGAGACATGCCGGAGAAGTCACTCTGTGTGACATCAAAGGCGTCCACCATGCCCATCTTGATCAAGATGTCTTTCATATCATATTTCTCTTCCATATTGAAACGAGGCAGGCCCAGCTCAATATCTTTACTTAGCATGTTGTCTGGATTGGTCCAGTCCACAAACATTTCATAGGTTAGCTCCTTTTCCAGCTTTTCCAGGCCGGTCGTATCGTCCTCTATCTCAAGGGGCAGAAAGACGAGCATGCTGAGGTCTTTCCCCATGTAGGGAAGCTCCAGGACCACACACCTGACTCCGGGAATGCAGGCCATAGGGAAGTTGTTCTCCTGGTACATCATCTTCACCCGCTTGCTTTCAGTCTTGCTGAGTCTGAACTGTTCATACCTGGTGCGGCGCTCATAGAACGGCTCGTCCCACTTGGCTTTGAAGTAGATGGCATTGACCAACACCAGTCTGGTACTTTCATCCACCAAACCCGGGGCAAGCAAGTCCTTGATTTTATCCTGTGTCTGTTTCTCCACCCAGCTGTTCATGTTCAGCCTGGCTCCTTCTGCGTTGCCAATGAAGTCAACAGGCTCCAGTTGTGCATCGTAGTGTTTCCTGGTGGCACTTAAGAACTCCTCAACAAACTGGTAGGACTGCTCTCCATACAGGCGGTTGGCCAGGCTGAGGGCGTAGGACTTCCTTGACTTGTTCAGATCACCCATGAGCTTAGAAAAGTCCACATGGACGTTGTTCTTAAAGTGCAGGACCTTTGACATCTGTGTGGCTGTGTTGCCGCGGGCCCCCAGCAGCACCATGGCCAGAGCAGAGGAGATGCTGAGGGGAGAGTAGAACACATTGTCAGTGTTGTTATTTTCTGACAGCTGTTTGAACAGAGACAGAGAAAAAGTGTTGCTGGCCACTGCCAAGGGCGTTAGTGGCATTGTGATTAATATTCTAACAGAGTAATAAAAGTCAGACAAAGAAAATCTTAAATGAAATGCAGTTGACTACGTAATCTCTCTTTATATGTCAGTGTTGCCCAAATAAGGAGTTCTATGACATCAGAATATCTTCTAGGGTTGTCAAAAGTATACATACTTTCATAGGTTTCGAGTGGCGCTAACTGCTCCTATATCTGGCTTTGTCTTTTTCTATGTATGTATGTAAGTCCCACATTGGTCATTGGTCAAGCTTCGCTGGATGCTTAATGAAATTACGTAACTCATTTAAAGCACCACTCTCTTCATACTGGGTGTGATTTTAATTTGATAACACATGTGCAAGACAATACAATTTCTGTTACATACATTTGACAGAATCAAAGACATTGCCTGACAGTCAGTTTCTCAACCCGAGGCGACACAGATGAAGGATCTAGATATCTCAGACCTGTGGTTGTATCACGTTGCAAACACTGGTGGTTCCAAAGGAAGGGAGAATTGCTGCAGTTGTACATGTTCGAGTCGATGTAAACAATATTCATTCTCTCCAACATGAGGCGATATACGTGATATATCATCTTCCGACAGGCCCGGAGGCGGAGATGATGTTTTCACCCCTGTCCTCCTGTATGTGTGTCTGTGTGTTTGTTGGCATTTCTTTCCCAAAATTAAGTGATGGTGGCATTATGTCATCAGGCCAGGTTTCTGGGTGTTATTACAATAATAACAATAACTCGCTTGTGACTATACAGCGTGCTAACTGCCATGTGAAGCTCAACCAATACTCCAGCTAACACCACTCCCAGATTCTCCACACCTCAATTGCACCTCATTGGCTAAAGGCCCTGCCTTTGTACTGGCTGCGACGGAACTCACTATGCGACGGAACTCACTATATTATATTATATTATATAAATAATGAAGATAACATAGTGTTCTCGCTTTCAGCGAGCCCACAATAAACTAAGATCTTTTTGAGCTTCTTAACGGAGGAGTTCACCCCCAAAATGACTGTTTTCCTATTGATTATGTCACAGTATGTTTGAGATTCAGTTAGATTGAGACCAGGAGTGGGGTGGAGCAAGCAGTGTTTTTCCACCAATTGCGCGTCATTGGCTAAGGGCCTGCCTTTGTACCGGAAATATGCGGCGGAACTCACTATATAAATAATGAGGTTAACATAGTGTTCTCGCCTTTCAGGCGAGCCCACAACTAGAAATACTGTTCCTACAAAACAGTGTGGGCTCGCTCGTGACTATATTCTGCAGCGTGCTAACTGTCATGTGAAGCTCAACCAATACTCCAGCTAACACCACTCCCAGATGTTTTTCCGCACCTCAATTGCACCTCATTGGTTAAGGGCCCTGCCTTTGTACTATCATGGAACTTGATAAATACATAATGATGAAGATAACATAGTCTTCTCGCCTTTCAGGCGAGCCCACAATAATAGTTACCTACACCCCCCACGAGGGAAATTCAGTATTTTCAGCCCAACCCAGCAGATTCGCTGCCCATAATGGGGTTAAAAGTCTTGTTCATATCAACATTGCTGGCCTGGCCTGGAATCGAACCTAGGACAACCAGGGGCTCTGGTTCCCCAGGCGGGTTCCCTAACCTTTCAGCTATGCCGCCCCATAAAATGAGATCCTATAGAGAAGACACCTGCTGTATCTCTATGCGGGACCAGGGGAGAAATAGATAGCCCCTGCCAGGCCACTCCATCCGTTTGTGTGTGTGGGGAGCACGCATGCAAGATAGCGATTGGATTTCCTTGTCTGTAGGACACCGTGAGGGAGAAGCAGCAGAGAGAGTGCATACTATCAGGGGTGTCTGCAAGTGTCTGGTGACCAAAAGAGTGTGTGTGCGCGCGTGCGTGCGTGCGTGCGTGTGTGTGTGTTAAATCCATTCATGCAGGAGCTC
This sequence comes from Nannobrachium achirus, assembly GCF_963921795.1. NCBI lineage: Eukaryota > Metazoa > Chordata > Actinopteri > Myctophiformes > Myctophidae > Nannobrachium > Nannobrachium achirus. Next base: position 13,323,704 of record NC_137821.1, on the reverse strand, counting down.
AGCCAACGTGTTCGCTGAACACTGTGGTTCATTAACACCTCCCCCACGGCCCCACCAGACCAGAGAGTGTGCAGGGTGAATTGTTCTTATCACACGTGCTGTGGAACCTTGTATCACCCTGTGCCAAACACCACACTGCTCAGTAGGCTATCTCTGCTCCAGTGTGCAGAAAACTTCAGAATGGCTCTCCAAAGGCGTGTAACAGCGTTACTATCTAACAAAATGGGTATGCTTTGCTTTTAACCTGCACTTTGGGGGGGATGTACAACGTATAAGCTTTTTCTGTGTGTGTCTCTGCCTGCAAATCGAGAGATTTCTGTCCGCGGTCACCTCTTATGTCGAGCTGAAAGCCTGGTCCTGCTCCACGAAAAACAAATACAGTAATCCCCTGTTTGACTTGACGGAAATCTGATGAATGCTTTGAGCTGCTTGCCAGCGATTGCACGCACGCAGCACACAGAGCAGTCACCTCGCCTGCTCTTGAAGGAGCCAGGTTTGTGGATTTCATTGTGATGCAGACTGAGGTGGCGTGTCCTGTTAACACCCAAGGGGCCAAACTCGTTCAGTAACGAGATAAGGCCACTACACATTTGAAACTTGGAGATATGAGGTTTCTGTCTGACACGAACGATATGCCGTTGGATGAGTTCAGAGAGGCAGAGGGGGGCCTGTTTGTTGAGGGCTTATATGTAATGGTTTGTATTTTTAAGTCTATTCTGTGCTTGAGTGGGAGTGAGAGCCAGTGGACTATAAACTCTGCCTGTGTGTGTCTGCAGGTCCAGTGACTATGGAAGCACCTACACCAAACTCAACCTGATGCCAGGAACCACCATCGTCGTGACCAGCTTCTTCATCTGTCCCACCAACAAGAAGAAGGTAGGAGGACACAAAGTACAACTGGAAGCTTTGGTATTATTTGGCTGGTGATTCAAGAGTTAGAAGGGCATTTAGATGGAGATGGCTGACCACAAACTGTAGTGTAGTGCTGTGGTCTGCAACTCCAACCCACCCTGACAAGCACTTGGAGAATAACGGTTATCGTCACTGTCACAATCACATTTAGAAGTGGAAGTAGGCCTTCCGCACATGTGGTAGATCAGTGGTTTTCAACCGGTGGTCCTTGAGGGGGTTCCAACTTCCAGGTGGTCCCCAGCTAAATGATGGAGAGTTGGTAACCAAATGGACCCTTATAGATTTTCTAACTCTTGAGAGCGTAAAATGAAACCAAATGGACCCTTACCAATTGGTTTCATGTTACACTCTCAACAGTTAAATTAGTGTTAAACATTTGCATTACTTAATTTACAAGTAAGACTCCCTGATCGGGGGATAAGTTACTGTCACGTCAGCGTGTGTGGGTAATGGTAGCTCCTGAACAAGACACTGCTTAAACACCCCCCGGCCCAGGCCAATAGCCTGTGCTACCACGATGGGAGTCGTCGTGCAAATGAATTCCTCCCCACGCACATTTCCGTGTTCTGTCACTGGTGTTGTATCATACTGACTCAACTGCCGGTGAGGAGCCCCCACCGGGAGGACGAAGAACACCGGGAGGACGAAGAGACATCGTCCTAGTCCTCCCGCCCAACTCTCCCTGATGAAAGCTGCTGCCCCCAGCTTGTAGGATTACGTGCAGAGACATTTTTCACCCCGTTATTTAAAAAAAATGAATTGTGATTTTTCTTTTATTAGACAGTGTTGCTTGTAGATCTGCTATTTTCACTAGTTTTATCAAACAGTCTTATATGGTGAAGCAGGACTTTACTTTAAGAGGTGGTGCCATAGTTTTGTACTTTTTCTGGTTTTCATGTGTCTATATGTTGATAGTATTTCATTAGACCCCCTGGTGTGGTTGTTATCAGCAATTATGTATTCACTTTGTATTTTGGGTTTCTTCCTCGAGGCTGCCACCTTGTGGGTCAAAAGTAATCAATGGGACCAGAAGCAATTAGGGATGTAGTGGTGGAAAGTAACTAAGTACATTTACTCAATATTGTATGTTTGAACTTTACCAGAGTATTTCCAATTTTAAATCATTTTACTTCATTAAGTAACATCTTAATGAAGTAACATCTTAGTCCGTAGGATTGAGACGAAAATCGTTCACTTTTTCATACAAGCGTGAAATTTGGTACACTTGTACAGTTTGGGGCCCTGAACATTTTCAGATATGGAGCCATCGCTAAAACGCCCCCTGGTGGCCATGGCAGCCATTTTACTTTCCGCCATTAACAATTGATGTATTTTGCATCATAACTCCTGAACCAAGCATGATAATACAGAATAGATGATGTCTACACCTATGTTTTGATGGTCAAGGATTACAATAATACCATGTACAACATCATAAACTGTTCAGAAGAATAGTTAATGGCCAATTTGGTGATGTTGTGTGGTAGTCCAATGGTTTTGTCCGAATATTTGACAGAATTCTTTTCACCTTTTCATAAAAGTATGAAACTTGGTACACTTGTACACTTTGGGGCCCTGAACATTTTCAGATATGGAGCCATCGCAAAAACGCCCCCTGGTAGCCATGGCAGCCATTTTACTTTCCGCCATTAACAATTAATGTATTTTACATCATAACTCCTGAACCAAACATGATAATACAGAATAGGTGATGTCTACACCTATGTTTTGATGGTCAAGGATTTCATTGGTATCATTAACAACATCACAACCTCTTCAGGTGAATAGTTAATGGTCAATTCGGTGATGTTGTGAGGTAGTCTGCTGGTTTTGTATGAACATTTTTCACGTTTTCATAAAAGTATGAAACTTGGTACACTTGTACAGTTTGGGACCCTGAACATTGTCAGATATGGAGCCATCACAAAAAACACCCCCTAGTGGCCATTTTAATATCCGCCATTACCAGATAATGTATTTTGCATCTTATCTTCTGACCCATGCTTGATAATACAGAATATGTGATGTGTACAACATTATAAACTGTCCAGCTGAATAGTTAATGATCAATTCAGTGATGTGAGAAGGAAATCACAACATGTTGCGTTTGTTGCATACATTTGGTTTCATTGTCTTGTTCAAATGTATTTCTTAAGCACATATATTTCATGTTTTTTATTGTTTTCATGTTTCATGCATTTTTTGACTGATTGGTTGATTGATTGATGACGATGAATCTATTCTTCAATCTTCACTGTCTCCTTCACAACCTCCTCCACATCATTGGCACAATGCTGTGCACTATTAGGAGGCTTTTTTTGCATTTGTAATGCCCCTGGTATCCTTTCTTGCAGCCACAAACTTAAGAGCTGAAGGAGAGATTGGCTTGCCTATTGAAGAATTGACCACAATGGTTTCCAATCAAGTGGGTTTGTCCAAACCCAGTCTGTTGGAGATGGCATATCTGGTGCCACCTCAAATGCTTGTCCCCAACAGTGTCCCTCTTACACTGCTCTTTTGAGGTGCTGCACCAATGCATCCCAATTTGGGGGGTATTTTCTCCATCCCTCTTCCTATTTTAGTGAATAACTCAAGACGAGCTTGCTGGGTGGCATTTGGGACTGTAAAAAACTACAGACATGGGATTGCCTGGGTCCACTCCTGACAAATGCAACATGGCTCTGTCAAAGGCTCCAAAACGAATTCCAGAGCATGTCATTTCCTTGCACCTCAAAGGTGCAGTGTACCAAGGAGAACACTGTTGGGGACAATCATTTGAGGTGGCATCAGCTATGAAATCTCCAACAGACTGGGGTTGGACAAACCCACTTGATTGGAGACCATTGTGGTCAATTCTTCCACAGGCAAGCCTATCCCTCCTTGAGCTCTTGAGTTGTGGCTGCAAGAAAGGCTGCCAGGCAAAAAATGCAAAGGTAGTGTACAGCATTGTGTCAATGTGGAGGAGGCTGTGAAGGAGGCAGTGAAGATGGAAGAAGAAATTCAAATGCAATGGCTCCATATCTGACAATGTTCAGGGTCCCAAACTGTACCAAGTTTCATACTTTTATGAAAAAGTCAAAAATTGTCTGACAAAACCAGCGGACTACCACACAACATCACCAAATTGGCCATTAACTATTCTTTTGAACAGTTTATGATGTTGTACATGGTATTATTGTAATCCTTGACCATCAAAACATAGGTGTAGACATCATCTATTCTGTATTATCATGTTTGGTTCAGGAGTTATGATGTAAAATACATTAACGGGTAATGGTGGAAAGTAAAATGGCCGCCATGGCCACCAGGGGGCGTTTTAGCGATGGCTCCATATCTGAAAATGTTCAGGGCCCCAAACTGTACAAGTGTACCAATTTTCACGCTTGTATGAAAAAGTGAACGATTCACCCAAAATCTGGTCTCAATCCTCCGTACTATCTGGCTTTGTCCAAAGTTTGGTGTAAGCCCAGGGTCACATTGGCCAAGCTTTGCGGGATGCTTAATGAAATTAACTAACATAGCACCGTTCACTTCACACTAGGTGTGATTTTTTTTAAATGCATTTTAGACATTTGAAAACCTGAGAAATGGGGACATTGACTACTTCTACTTCTTTACTTTTACTCAAGTACATTTTGAATACTGAACTTGTATTTGTAACAGGCTATTTCTACAATAGGGTATTGATACTTTTAGTTTTACCTAAGTAGGCTAAAACATGTGAGTAGTTCTTCTATCACTGGAGAGATGAGAGGATTCATACAGAGATGTCAGCCAGTGCATCAGAGTGTTCTCCATTAGAGACCTAGTGCTGCTGGAGGGTCTTTGTAGGAGAGGAGTGAAAGGACCCTCCAACGCTCTTCAACAATAACATGCGCACATAAGTTATAGCATTCGAGGCGGCAGGTTTTCTCTCGATTCATTTCCAAAGGTTGTTTCAGTAAAAGTACGACCACATCACTGGGTGATGGTTGCAGACCTGGCCTTTATTTTCTTCCTGGTACAAAGAGAGCATGCACTTATTGATACAGTGCATTTCTTCTGCTTTCCCGTGAGAGTTGTTAGTTCTGAGAGGAGTGCATGTGTAGCTTGATCACCACCAAACAGACTACTTCAGACTAGTAGGCCGGCTTTACACTGCCACTGAAATCTAGCCTGAATCAGATCTGAGTCACTTCAAAAGTGGAATCCGATTCTTTTAAAACAGTCTAAATCCAAACATGTCACATGCAGGTCACATGAAATCCGATTTTGAAAAACCACATCCAGAGGTAGTTTCAAATCCAATCCATATCGGATCTGAGGACATCTGACTCAGTCTGAAAGCAGCAACCACATCCACCCCATTGAGTTATATGCAGGTCACATGCAAGCCACATCAAACTGGCCAAGCGTCACTTGTGCTGCGCAACCCGAGCGTGGCGCCCCGACGTCATTACAGAGCGCGATTATTTACTATTTGATTACAGCGCATATTACAGCACGCTGAGCACATGAGAAAAACAAGAGAGGAGAGAGAAAACACGTGAGCTAAATAGATACAACCAGAGAGAAGAGCGAAACACAAGAGTGAAGAAAAGGAGAGAAAAAGTTGTTGTTGTCTCTTGTCTGTTATGTCGCATTTCCTGAACATGTGATCAACTAGCGTCAACGTTGTGACGTGACGTCATGACGCCGACGTCGTTACCACGGTAACCAAAGCAGATATGTAGACGCAGGGCAGCTTTGGGCTGACGCTGTTAAAATCAGTCAGAACGCACAGATCAGATCTGTGTCACTTGCAAATGCAGTGTGAAAGGTCGGGCCAAAAGATCAGATTTGAGAACCAAATCGCATTTGGTCTGGATTTGACTGCAGTGTAAAGCCGGCTGTAGAGACTGGCAGTGGCAGTCGAATAAACTTGGGAGATCAGCCATTTTTACAGTGTTTAAAAAAAGTTGCTGAATGCATCCGAGGGTCGACACCAACAGACGGCTACTATGGTGCTAAAAATATCCTATAACTTGAAGTCTTTTTCTACAACAAGCCCACTGATATCCGACGGTTTGAAAGCTTTCGACGTTGCCTTACAACTTACGACCAGATACCGGCAACAGATTTTCGGCAACAGATTTTCGTCGACGTTTTTCCAACACTTCGGAGGTCGGTGCGGTGGAGAGCTACCTTTACAGGCTGTGAACTGGATGAGCGTAAGCAAGACTGTGGGAATGTGGTAGCTGTGTAGCAAATGGATGGGCACAACATTTACATGCATATTATTAGTTGGTCTAATAAAGTTGTATACTACACGTTTTGCTGGAGTTTTAATAACTTGGTGATTGGCACCTCAAACGGCTGTAGATATTAAGATGTGGTCGCTTGCTTGCCGTTCAGTGAAGTTTTTGCTTTTGTCTTTCCAGATAGAACGCCTCAACGTTTTCCATGTGATTGACAATGAAATAACGCTCGTATTATCTCTGGTAAGATCCCCTCTGACTTTATGGTGAAAAAAAAAGGAACGGGAGAAAGGGGAGAAAACAGACTTTAATGGTGATTTTCTCTAATACAAATTTGTCTTCTTCGTCCGTCGATATGGAAGAGGCAGAAGACCTGGAAAGTAATTACGGGAGTAGTGATTGCGGAAGCGGTTCAATAACAGCGATAGCACTTATTCTCTTGATGGAAAATGACCCGAAAGAGTAGAGAGAGAGAGGGGAGAGTAGAGAGAGAGAGAGAGAGAGAGAGAGAGAGAGGGGAATGAAAGAATGAAGAAGATTCATTATGTCTTCCACCTCTCTAAAGTCTCCCTGTGCGCCAGAAGGCCTCTATTGTACTGAGAGAGCTAGAAGTGTTTAACCAACCTGGTTCAGGGAGGTTATGGATTCGGCGAGGAAGGAATGCTAGCTCATTAACGCTGATAAACGCACAGTGCGGCGGGGGACGCGGGCCGTCGCTGCCCTCCCCGTCTTTGAAAGACTTTGAAAAACGCTTTTCAAAACTTCTACTTCTGTCCTCCTCAGAACAGAAAGCCCTCCTCCCGCACCGTCCGCAAGCCTGCTTTCTACAATCGCAATTTCAACCAGAACTGCTGACGTTGAGATACGAGGGCCCGTGACGGTGTCCACACCCTGCCTGCTTCCTATGAGATTAATGTTCAATAATTCAGAGAGCTTTATCACCCCCTCCTCCCCAGTCTGTGGACTTCCGTTTGAACCATGTGCTCTGTCTTTATTTCTCTTCTCTCTCTCTCTCTCTCTCTCTCTCTCTCTCTCTCTCTCGCTCTCTCTCTCTCTCTCTCTCATATGTAGTGGCTGTGTGACACCGTTTATTGGACACAGCAGAACGCCATAAGGCTAAGTTAATCGTATCTCTGCTCCCCACATTGACAGCACTGTGAAAGCAGGCTGGAGTTCAGCTCCGGGGGCTCTTGGGCAGTGTGTGTGTGGGTGCCTCTGTACTCTCAACTAAGACTAGAGAGGGGTGTGTGTGTGTGTGTGTGTGTGTGTGTGTGTGTGTGTGTGTGTGTGTGTGTGTGTGTGTGTGTGCCCTGAGGGCAACGCACGGCAACGCACGTGCACGCGCACACACACACACACACACACACACACACACGCGCGCGCGCGCGGTTGCAATCAAAAATCAAAATATGTTTTGATTTGTTTGATGTGTTTGTTGTTATAAGCAACTTCTCTTATCTAACTTTTCTTATATTTTTAGGGTAAAAAATAAGACTTAGGCGAGCGGCCGCGCTAACACTTGGAATACATGAATCGCTGCCTACATGTATGTATTCCACAACACACAGTTATCACCGTAACCTTAGCCCATGTATAGCAGTTAAACCTTTCGCATGGTAAAGTGATCTGCGCTCCTACTGCAGAGCTTAACACTGTATTCATTTAATGTGGTGCGATAGCATAACTACAGTTAACCGTATCAGTTTGTATGAGTTTTGTGCTTATATAGTTTGTGCTTGCTTATGTCTGTTTTATTTTTTACGTTTTTTGCTACTGCCCAATTCTCCAACCCTCATATGCTCTACGTTTTATCTTTTCACTTGCACATCTACAATTACCCCGCAATTCACATTCTTGCAATGCCTGTCTCTACCTGAATCTACGGCCACTGTTTCCCAAACAGTAGATCGGGACCCATTTGCGGGTCGCTTATACATTTCTATGGTTTCTACATTTTGTTAATTTTAATCCATTAAATTAATTAGAGGAAAAATAATTTTAAGATGTAGTGAAAATGGCAGATCTACCAGATAGATTGACTATTTTCACTAGTTTCTCCTTAGGGTCTCAAGCTAAAAAGTTTGGGAAACACTAGCCTTGAATCCCGAAGAATCAGCCATTGCAAAATGCAGATTCCCTATAGGCCAGGGAACCACTGCCATAGATTGAGTTGCTATAATCCATCCAGTTTATTAGCATAGCATGACCCCATCTTTATCTTAGACCCGTCATCAAAAAGTGCCGTTGAGCCCCCATTTGTTCCCCAGCTGTGGCTGGGCTCTTTGTGGCCCCCCGCCGTGATTACAGCCACGCTGCCATTTGGGGTTCCACCCATTGCTGCTCCTAAATGGATTGACTGGCCCCTAATATGCCATCAAGATCGATAGAGTAGAGGTGTAGACTCACACTGCTGTCTGCTGGTGAGAGTCCTGAAGGGCGACGAGCCAAAGATCATGATCCGTGCCATGATGACTGCATGACTCACCTGACTGCTGGTCGCCAGAGCTCGTCACTCATCTTCAGTAGTTTTGATTGACTGATTGATTGAATATTTTATTAGACAAAAATGGAGAACAGTACAAGTAAAGTCAATACAATAAAAGATGTAGTACAGTACAAGTACAGTTAAACACCCTGCCTAAAACGAGCATCCCAAATAAGTCGTTTTACGGTCTTGTTTACGTCGGAAGTCCTTGGTATTTAATTCATGGACATAGCAAATAGCAAGAAAAAAAAACATTCAAATATCACAATGCTATATTGTTGTGTTATGGAGGCACTAGTTAGAAGAGAAGAGAAAATAAGCATCACTGTGGTGTTCACATTATAAGTATAACAATTAATTGCATTTTTATAGTGCTTTTCCAAGTGCTCAAAGCGCTTTACAAGGTTCATTCATTCATGCATTGGGAAGTGAAAAAAGAAGAGAACAGAGTAACAAAGGCTTCATAAAACTATACACACAGTGAATAGTTAAATTATCTTTATTATTTTACTGAAAGAGAAGGAGAATGAAACACGAGAAGTGTGTGTTCCTCAGAGCTGAAGAGAGAACAAAGCTGACATAATTTGTTTTAGTGATACTGCATGAATTAATTTAACTGTATTACATATAATTTGTCCGTTAGGCAGTGATGGTGCAGTGTGAATTAATTCACTTTATTACAAAATGGAATGCAATACAATGGAAACAAGACTTTTTGTTATCCTTTTAGCTTTGCTAAGTGTAATTGTATTTGCTGTACTGTCAATCAATCAATCAATCAATCAATCAATCAATCAATCAATCAACCAACCAACCAACTGACCAATCAATGTGTCTTAGATAGGCAGTGATAGTGTATGAATTCATTTGACGTCTCGTGCCATATGAGCCAGCCTTCATTATCGTGTGTTAAAGCAGCAGCTGCAGAAGTTAATGCTTGTTGACTTTTACACGTCAATCCCCTAAAATAGTCTGTCTCTAATCCCTTTATGCCATTTGGATTAATAAATAGCGGTCAGTTTTAGCCACAAATGATTATCTGATTTGAATGTTAACTGTTCAGCTGTTTAGCAAACTGTCAACGTAGACAGCGCTTATGCCATTACGACGGGGCCTCCATGCACTATGTTGTAATAATGCCAGTGTTATTTCTTTTTAGACTAAAACTATGATGTGAAATGTTCGAGGTGTGTGTGTGCACGTACGCACAGACACACGCACGCAGTGGGATTCCTCTTGGCAGTGGGATTAAATCTGTCTGTCTGTCTGCATGTCTGTGTGTCTGTCTGTTAGTTGCACATAGCTATCAAATCGAATCACTTTGATTTATAGAGCACATTTAAAACCAACTTCCGTTGTACCAAAGTGCTATACAGACATTTCAACCACCCTGTAGACAATATGCCTTCCGGTTGGTTCTAGCGGAAGTGGCGGAAGTCCTGCGTTTAACGGAAGTTACGTCATGCGTTGCAGTCTTCCGGTGAAATTCTCACGGCGGAAGTTGAACGCTTTCTGCCTTATATTGTCACCAGGCTTTTCTCTTCGCAGATGAGTAAAGCCTGGCTACGCGAGGCTACATTTCAACAGCACATTACATTTCATCAACAATACACAATAGTAAAACAATAATACAAGAAAGGTCAAAAAAGATGTAAGACATTTGCAGCAATAAGGAAACAAAACAAAAAAAGCTAGCATGCATCATAAATATCAACATCGTCCAGTTCCAATTTAGGCATGTCCACTATACAAATGCTAAATCAGTGTAGATCAGTGGTTCTCAACCTGTGGGTCGGGACACCCAGAGGGGTCCCCAAATTATTTTGGAGGTTCCCCAGATGATTAACTTAATGTGCAACATTGTTTTCTCACTCAACAGTAAACAAACCAACATAACGTTTAAGTGTATAGGAGGTATATGCACATTTCTAAAGTGACAATTGAAGGACTTTTTAATACTTCTAAAATGACAAATTAAACATTGGCCAAACTTTCAAATATTAAAGGCAGAAATTGTGTGTGTGTGTGTGTGTGTGTGTGTGTGTGTGTGTGTGTGTGTGTGTGTGTGCCCTGAGGGCAACGCACGGCAACGCACGTGCACGCGCACACACACACACACACACACACACACACACACACACACACACACACACACACACACGCTCAAGCGCACACAAAGGCTGCATGCGCTAGGTGAGAAACACTACAGGTTTGGGGTCAGGCGAGGTGTCAGACTTAACTGGAGAGGGAGAGATCCCAAAGGGTCTACATGGGCTTTACACGGCAAATGCATTAACCGTAGGGTGCCCCCGAGCCAGGTGCATTGTGGGAATGATGTTCCACCAAGTCAGTTGCGTTTTGTAAACTATGACAGTAGAGACTGTGAGAGAGAGAGAGAGAGAGAGAGAGAGAGAGAGAGAGAGCAGACGGTGACTGAGAGATGGAGCTTGACTGAATGAGGGAAGGAGGGAGCGTGAAATTGGGAAAAAAGAGAGTTGGAAAAAAAAGAGGGAATGAAAAAAGTGAGGAAGGAAGTTTGGAGAGAGATAGGAAAGTGCGTGCGTCCGTCCAAGCCAAGACTGACGATGAAAATGGATTAGTGGAGGAGAGTACGGTGTTAGAGTGCATGCCATATAAATAAGGCTTGTGGCAGCTGACTACGCCCGAGTCACTTTACTGTGCGTCTCTCTCTCTATCTCTCTCTCTCTCTCTCTCTCTCTCTCTCTCTCCCCCGCCTTTACTGCCTATCTGTTCACTCTGCTATCTGAATAAATCTTAAAGAAAAAAAAAAGGAAAAGAAAATGGATTCCAGGAAGAAGGCGCGCGTGCGTGTGTGCATGCGTGTGTGTGTGTGTGTGTGTGTGTGTGTGTGTGTGTGTGTGTGTGTGTGTGTGCGCGTGGCAACAATGTCCCATACCAGATTCAGTCTAGTTATCTAGAAAGAGTGCGGAGATCAGGACTGAAAAGGACTTGTATACTCTCTCTCTCTCCGTATTATCTGTGGCTTTTTGAGGGTACGTCTCTGCTATCTAATTCCTCCATCCGTCTCTCTCCCCGTCTCCCTCTCTCTCTCAATCTCGCTCTGATGGCTCTCTCCATTTCTACTATATCGCCCCATCTCCGATCCTCCTCTCTCTCGCTCTCTCTCTCTCTCTCTCTCTCTCTCTCTCTCTCTCTCTCTCTGCAGAGGTTGAAACCATTAGAGGGTGAAAAAAACAATGGCACACATAGGCTACGCCAGAGAGAGCAGAGCAATGATTCCAAACACAGCAGTCTTAAGGCCCATTCCCACTGGGCCAGATAACAGATAAAAAAAATATCTTTCTCCAGATATTTTTCCATTCAAAGTGGATGGTAGATACAGATAAAAAAAATATCTGCAACAGATATTTCTTTTATCTGTGGCAGATATTTTTTTTTATGGGAAAAACTCCCACTAAAGGCCCATTCCCAGTGGGAATGGGCCTTTAGTGGGGGGTGTTTTAATGTGAGCCTGTACTTTCCCCATGCGAGGTTGGACAGTATATTAACCACTTAAAACACCCATATATGGTTGAGTGGAGTCCCTCAGGGCTCTATGATTGTGTATGTTCTGTTCTGGGTGCCTGACACAGTGCCCTGCCAGCCTCATCCTTCTATCTATATCGCTGACTTCTGTGAACCTTGATAGGTCCCCGTAGATCAGGGTTCCCCAATAGGCGGCGCCCGCGGGGGGCTACTGTCTGGCCCCCACCAACCCCAGTAATAATGGTGGTATAAGAGCAGCAACAACACTAGTATATCGTCGTTGTCGGGTGGAAACCTCGCATCTCCAAATGTGTACGTTCTTTTGCAAAGTAAAGCCCTGCTTCATCATACAAGGCCGTCTCACAAAAGTAGTGAAAACAGCAGATCTACAAGCACACAACGCCTCGCGGTGCGAGGCGTTGTGTGCTTGTAGATCAGCTGTTTTCACTAGTTTAAATCATTTTTAAAATGATAAATGCAAAACGAACGGTTTTGGACATACAAGATTTTCACCCGACAACGACGATATCTGAACTGTCACTGGAGTAGCGGGAACGCCACCGTCGCCCCCTGCAATGTTGTGGCCCTCGGCTTGGTATGTGGTACCCTAGACATAATTCGGCCCTTGGGGAAAACTAATTGGGGAACCCTGCCGTAGATGGATGACATTTCTGATGTGGTCCGTCCAATGGCACTATAGGTGTCACGTATGGGCAGCATCAGAAATGCTACGCCAGTGGTTTTCAACCTTTTTCATGTCAAGGTCCATTATTTAGCCATGGACCACCATTTAATTAGATTTAGCCTCTCGGACACAAAACTTCAAATATTTTTTTGCCGTTGGATAATTTTGTCCACAATTCCATGTGTATTGCTGTGTTCTGTCTTTTCTTTAAACCAGAAAATAAAAGTTATATACATCCGTTTTTCTGAATTTCATAACATTGGTCCGGACTGAACAGGGATTTTATTGTATAACGTCATTTCCAGATGCATCTTGGGAATTGAACTCTTTGCATCCAACATATTCTCACCTTCAAAGCGTCAGACAACTGACGCCCTGTCAAGTACCGTACTGCGTCGGATGAGGGGACGCTTTGGGTATGCCTACTGTGTCAAGTGTTGGACGCATTGGGTATGGCAGGGGCGCAGGAGGCATTTTAAAAGTGAAGGGGACACATCTGGGAGGTATGTGCGCGCGCGTAGCGCGCGCGAAAATTTTTGGGGTATCCCCCCCACTTTTGGTGATATCCCCCCCACTTTTGCCCCGAGGAGGGGGGGGACATATCCCTGTGTCAAACCAAAGACACATGTCGGCTGCTGTCTTTTTTTTGTTGTTGTTGTTGTCAGAATTCGCCTGGTCATAAAGTTTCATAAATCATGAAAATTAAATCACTACAATTTGTTCTATGTTCTGTGCATGTTGACAAGTTTCAAACCGAAGACACCACATGTATGTACAGTGTTTTACTTTAGTAAAATATTCTGTGACCAGTGAGTGACACTGACAGTGATTCTTTCACTCTTTCACTGATTTATTTTCACGTGGGGCCATGAGTGATTGCCTCATTGGTGTCCATTTTTGGGTCCGACATGAAAAAGTTGGGAACCACAGTAACAAGAGGAAACGTAAAATGTGTTGACAAACGAAATTGCATTTCCATTATGCATCTGTTCAAAGGTAGGTCTACTTACATTGTTGCTTGATTTAAAGAACGACGTTATCGTTTTTTGGTTTTTTGACCGTTTCATTTTGACTGAGAATGATGTTGAGACTAGCCTACACACACCAGCAGCAGGTCCAGCAACTGCAATGACGGTCTCCTTCTGCCACTGCCTGCCTGCTTGTCACTATCGCGTTGCATTAATTAAACTCATTCAGAACAGCTGAGCTGAGCTGCCGACTGCACTGCACTGCACTGGTGGGACTGTGCCTCTAGAGGGCAGTAATACGCCTTGAAATGAGAACTACTCAGTGTGTACGTATAATCGATCATATTTGCGGCTTTTTCTTGGACCTGAACACTGGAGGGGATATCCCCCCCACCCAAAAAAAGTGGAGGTGTTAATCCCCCCCGTCCCCCCCTACCCCCTGCGCGCATGGGGTATGGCCAGTGGTCTAAGAAGAAAGAAAAAAAAAAAACGTTCCCGAAGCGAGATTCGATACCGCTATGAAGGGTTTACCAGCCACCCGATGCTACCGTTCACGCCACTATCAACGACGGCGGCGCGACTGCATAGAGGTGCCGGCACGTTAGTTTTACTGAGGTTAAAGGAGTAGTTCACCCCCAAAATGACTTTTTTTCTATTGATTAGTCATGCCATGGAGACTAGAGTTCAATAATATTTTTTGTTTTTTGTCGCATTCCTAAGACAAAAATGTGATAACAATACATTTACCCCCATTCGTTCCGGATGGTGACCCGTTTCGAAACGGGTCACCATCCGGAATCAATGGGGGTAAATTTACTCGAATCAAATTTTTGTCTTAGGAATGTGACAAAAACCAAAAAATATGATTGAACTCTAGTCTCCATGGCGTGACTAATCAATAGAAAAAAAGTCCTTTTGGGGGTGAACTACTCCTTTAAGGTTAGGGTTAGGGTTAGGCATAGTTTTACTGAGGTTATGTTTAGGGGTTAGAGTCAGGCATAGTTTTACTGAGGTTATGTTTAGGGTTAGGGTTAGAGTTAGGCATAGTTTAGGTGGTCGGACACGTTACCTCCGCGTTGCGTTAGAATCCACATTGTCAAAGATAAAAGCACAAAAAAAAGGGATTTCCCAGCTGTCTCCTTAGCTCGGTAGAGCATGATGACTGCTAAAACTGAGACCCAGGTTCGATTCCCCGTGACTGGAAAATATTCCAGTAAACACATGTCGGCGCATGCGTACTAAGACTCTCTGTTCTCGTCTGACCGTAGACACACGGGTGAAGCAGAAAGCGAGTTGGGAACGCATCGGGAGGGTGAAGCAGAGGGGGTGAGAATGGGCTGTTGCATCACTCCCGGGTACAGGGGACCGCGGACTTTAGTTGTCTTCGGCAGTGAATGTGTTTATGAAGGTCAATTTGACATTAAAGAGTCTGAAATCCCCTGTCTTAGAGTGTGACATGAGGAGGTTAAGAAGGAGAGCAAAGTGTCTGTTTTGATGCCATTTGCCGGTTCCCTGATGGCACCATGGGTGCACAACGCCCATCTCAAGACCACCATCAATTATTCAGAGCTGGCTGTCGCGCCACGCTGTGTGTGTGTGTGTGTGTGTGTGTGTGTGTGTGTGTGTGAGTGTGAGGGGGAGTGTGAGTGTGAGTGTGAGTGTGAGGGGGAGTGTGTGTGTGTGTGTGTGTGTGTGTGTGTGTGTGTGTGTGTGTGTGTGTGTGTGAGTGTGAGTGTGAGTGTGTGTGTGTGTGTGAGTGTGTGTGTGTGTGTGTGTGTGTGTGAGAGTAGCTTGATTGTGTGTGTTTGTGTGAATGGGTTATGTGCTCAGATTGGGTGCACAATTTCTGTGTGTAGGAGCGTACATGAGTATGCTTCCCATTAGCGTGCACGTGTGCCACTGTGTGTGTGTGTGTGTGTGTGTGTGTGTGTGTGTGTGTGTGTGTGTGTGTGTGTGTGTGTGTGTGTGTGTGTGTGTGTGTGTGTGTGTGTGTGTGTTGTGTCATTTGGGAGCAGGGGGGCTTTTGGCTGCCGAGACATTCAGGGTGATTAAGTGGGTCACGCATTCTGTCGTGTGGCAGAGAGAGAGAGAGAGAGAGAGAGAGAGAGCGAAGGCGAGAGAGATTGAGAGAGCAGGAGAGGAGTTGAGTGACCCATTTCTAACCCTTATATCTGGTTAGGACCCGTGATTGGAATGATGTGTTCCCGTGCACGAAGAGTCACAGAATCGCGTGAGGACACGCACACGCCGCCATCCTGCTGGCATGGAGAACTATGCTGACAGCTGGAGTCAGGGGGCTAAAGCATCAATTAGCTTAAGTTAACAAGGCACCATTATAGCTTCTTTAAACCCTCAGTCCTTGTCACTC
This sequence comes from Nannobrachium achirus, assembly GCF_963921795.1. Lineage (NCBI taxonomy): Eukaryota > Metazoa > Chordata > Actinopteri > Myctophiformes > Myctophidae > Nannobrachium > Nannobrachium achirus. The sequence continues at coordinate 13,307,563 of NC_137821.1, read as the reverse complement.
ACCAGTGACATTCAGACAGATGGAGCGGGGGTGATTCAGATACTTGAAAGGAGAGAAAGAGAGGGAGAGAGATTAATTAAATTAATTAATTTGCATTATGACTTTGTGGGGAAAATAAAATAATAAAACAAATAAAAGTCAGGTTATACAGTAAGTCTTGAGAGCACTGTACACAGCACATTGGTGTTAAATAATATAAGCCATTCCTGCTTGCATGCATACTGCTGGTGAAAGAATTCCACCAACTCATACACTTTTACATCCTTGAAGTGAATTGGGATCTGACAACTGCTGTCATTGATAAGAGGATGACGTGACACTGTCCTCAGAGTCTAAACAAAACTAATGATCTATCTATAATACCAGCACATTCCATATGCGTTTCTTGGTATCTCATCTGGCAGTGTTTGCGTTTTTTTTAATGTTTGGAGCTGTTAAGACTCTGATCACACGCTGTGGTGGTGTTGTTATTTCCAACCTTATCGCTGTTACCAACCGATCGCACTTCAAAAGCTGTAATTAGGTGACTCTCTGGGCATGAATCGTGCACATTGTGTATCATGACTTACAGGGAATGAAATGAGCCCTGCATGGGGTGAAAGAAACTGTGTTTTAGATTGCTAGAAAAACAAACAAAAGCAAACCAAAACCCTGGGACCGGTCACTGTTGATAGATTTGATTAGGCTGGGATCAGTATCATGTCTTGAGTTTGATGACACTGATCATACTGCGACAAAGAGCGAGTGCGCTGTGTGTCTGCAGTAAAAGCAGACATATTAGAAGTTAAGGCTGCACACTCCAGTGGGCAGTGGTGTAAAGTAACTAAGTACATTTACCTAAGTACAGTATTTAAGTACAATTTTGAGGTATTCGTACTTTACCTGAGTATTTCCAATTTCCAATACTTGTACTTCTACTCTACTACAGTTATTTAAAAATGTTATAACTTTGCAGATATACTGTACATGATTATATTATAAAACATACATTAGTCCACTTTAGCCCTATTTTACCTATAGGCAATTTGAAAATAGACAATCTACAATAGTAGATCTACAAGCAGATCTACAAACTCACAAGCACTCTGCTATTTTCAAACATTTTGTACTTTTACTTTTGGCACTTTAAGTACATTTTGGTGCCAATACTTTTTTTTTTTTACTCAAGTACATTTTGAATCCCAGACTTTTACTAGTAATGGAATATTTCTGCAGTATTGATACTTTTACTTAAAGCTATACTGTGTAAGTTGCTCAACTTGTGGTCAGTAGCTCTATAGCAAACCTCGGTCGCGTCCGCGTCTTTCGGCCGTTTTTCGGTTCTCACACCCCCGCGTCTGCCTCCACCTCGCCGAGATCTATCTTTTGAGGGGTCCCTGGTTGCTGTGCGTTCAGCCATTCCGGAGATACACTCCTTCACCCAAGCTTCACCGTGCACCCGAGTATAGAAACACACGGGAGACTACAAATATGGCCGCCCTAGCGACCCCACTCCAAGATGCGCTGTGATTGGCCGGCAGTGTATAACCCTCGCTGTGATTGGCCGGTAGTATGATGACGTCATATTGCCGCGAAATTCTCCCCCCCTCACGGCTCATAGAAAACATATAAAGAGAAGGCTTTTGAAGCTGGAAATAACGGAGTGGGGGTTCTAAAACTTTAGCGATTTAACAGTTAGGACCATTTTAAGATTTGATTTATAAAAAAGTTACATGGTATAACTTTAAGTGAAAAAAAAGAAATAGTACTTTTTACACAATGCCAGTGGGTCTACTCTGGACCGGCTGCCTCTCTGCGTAAGAGTCTATTGTTCAGCAAAATAAAACAAGTCCCTGGAATGAAATGAGAAGGTGGAACCTCTGCGGTAGCTGTGTGCGCTGAAGGGAATTGTTTCAGCGTTGCATGCTGGGACATTGGGTCGCATCCTCGCGGGTGGACCAAAGTCTGGACAGAGACAAAACGTTCATTATGCAGCGAGGTTGCCTTAAGGTAGCATCCTGCACCCTCCTCTCCTTCTAACACAACTCTGTTAAATTATATTTACCTCAGATGGCCTTGAAATAAGACCAGGAACAATAATTCCACGTTTTAACTTAGCTCTGGTCCATAGTGTTAGAAGGAGTTATCGCTATACTCATCAAAACAAAGACGGTTTTAAGATGTCGGAAGCCTACTTTCCTTTGTGGGAACACTCAGAGCCCCCCAACTCAAGTCTAAAATACACTTTTTGAGAGGTTCTGAAAGTCAAGTACATTTCCTATGTAAGGTCACTATGGAGAAGGCGAGTTCAGCTCCAGCTGGAAGTTCTTAGTTTGCTAGAAAAACAAACAAAAGCAAACAATAAACCTGGGTCACTGTTGATACATTTGATCAATATATTTTTGGGCAGACAATAACATATTTCACCAGAAGAATAGACCTAGACAGACAGACAGACAGAGAGACAGATAGATGCATGCAATTCTAGATGGCCTTGCCCCCTAGATGCCACACTGTAACAAATAAAGGAGAACTACAACAGTGCCTTTCTAAGGTAAGCAGAAAGGAATGTGCCATGTTTCAGAGTCAATTGCTGGCTAAATTATTGATGTGACATGGTGTGTGTCAGAGTGCAGCTGTAGTGTGAGAGATGTGTGGTGGAGAGAGCACAGATATAAAGAGCTAGATGCCTCGTTCGCCTCTGCAGTTAATTGGGGTGATGTGCAAAAGTTCTAGTCAGGACTTCCTGAAAAAACTAAGGGAACGCTGTCAGTCAAAGTGACTACTGGCCAATCACAGCGTGTCTTTTCCGTGACTTATCCAAGGACCACAATTCAATTCAACAGAGCCAGTTCCGATGTTGCGCTGCTCAGCTGTTCTTATAGGCTGCATACGTAAAGACCAGCCCCCACCTGCCTCTGATTGGCTTACCGACTTCCGTATGTGTGACGCACGCGGAAGCAATGAACACGGAAGCCATGAAGATTCCCTTAGTTGCTCAATGCATACGCCCCCTAGCCGAAGGAGGCGTCTACCTTTATATGTCTATGGGAGAGAGGATATGGGGAGTCTGGGTGGTGGAGAGAGGATCAGGGGAGTCTGGGCCACAGTGGGCCGGGTGCTGCTTGTTGAGGTAGAGAGAGGATCAGGGGAGTCTGGGCAGGGTGCTGCTTGTTGAGGTAGAGAGAGGATCAGGGGAGTCTGGGCAGGGTGCTGCTTGTTGAGGTAGAGAGAGGATCAGGGGAGTCTGGGCAGGGTGCTGCTTGTTGAGGTAGAGAGAGGATCAGGGGAGTCTGGGCAGGGTGCTGCTTGTTGAGGTAGAGAGAGGATCAGGGGCAGGGTGCTGCTTGTTGAGGTAGAGAGAGGATCAGGGGAGTCTGGGCCACAGTGGGCCGGGTGCTGCTTGTTGAGGTAGAGAGAGGATCAGGGGAGTCTGGGCAGGGTGCTGCTTGTTGAGGTAGAGAGAGGATCAGGGGAGTCTGGGCCGGGTGCTGCTTGTTGAGGTAGAGAGAGGATCAGGGGAGTCTGGGCCACAGTGGGCCGGGTGCTGCTTGTTGAGGTAGAGAGAGGATCAGGGGAGTCTGGGCAGGGTGCTGCTTGGTGTGGTGGAGAGAGGATCAGGGGAGTCTGGGCAGGGTGCTGCTTGTTGAGGTAGAGAGAGGATCAGGGGAGTCTGGGCCACAGTGGGCAGGGTGCTGCTTGTTGAGGTAGAGAGAGGATCAGGGGAGTCTGGGCCACAGTGGGCAGGGTGCTGCTTGTTGAGGTAGAGAGAGGATCAGGGGAGTCTGGGCAGGGTGCTGTTTGGTGTGGTGGAGAGAGGATCAGGGGCAGGGTGCTGCTTGTTGTTAACACCGTCTGCCTGTCATCCTGCAGTGTGATGTCATTCACTTCCTTTCAGTGGTGACCTCACCGGTCTACAGTAGGGGGAGATGTACACTCACATTTTGTTGTTGTCTCCAGCCCGTTGTCGGGTGGAAACCTTGTATGTCCAAAACCGTTTGTTTTGTATCTTTCATTTTGAAAATGATTTATAATAGTGAACATAGCCAATCAACAAGCTGTGTGCTTGTTGATCTGCTATTTTCACTAGTCTTGTGCGACAGTCTTGTATGATGAAGCAGGGCTTTACTTTATGGGGAAAAAAACATGCAAATTTGAAACTTGGAGATACAAGGTTTCTGCCCGACAGTGACGATTTGTTAATTAGTATCAGTGCTGGTGCATCCTATACTCCCAGTGATGGCAAGTAACTAAGTACATTTACTCAAGTGCTGTACAATTCTGAGGTATCTTTTACTTTACTGGAGTACTTCCAAATGTTTATAAATGTACTTCTACTCACACTATACTGTATATTGTGCACAAATATTGTACTAAAAAAATAATTATTCAAAGACATTAGTTACTAGTTAATTTGTAGATGTTGATTATTATTATCACAAAATGTACTTTAGACCTATATACTTTGGTAATTTGAAAATAGCCGACCGACAAGTTCACAACGTGTAACTTTGTGTTTTGTACATTTGAAATGTCCCTCCCCTTCTGCATAATGAGTACTTTTACTTTTGGTACTTTAAGTATATTTTGATGCCACTACTTTTGTACTTTTACTCAAGCAAATTTTGAACACCGAACATGTACTTAAGTTGTAAGAGACCATTTCTACAATAGACTATTGATTTAAAAAAAAGTGTACTTCTTCCGTAGACTCCAAAACTGTGCATGTTGCATACAGCGCCCCCCACTGGTCTGGGGGCCCAACTCTGCTGACACCAATCAAGTTCTTTCTTTTTTAAGCATTATAATAAAACAGGCAGGGCCCCTCGTGAAACAAAAACAACGTGATAATCGTTTCATCCCCCCATTATACACAGAGCTGGCGTTAGACTGATAATTAATTAGACAAGGAACAGACAGGAAGAGAGTCTAAACATCATTTTCTTTCTTCTAAGGCTATAAGCTCTCTCTGTGGGAGGACGTCAACGTTGGTGCCTGACAAACTGTTCCCTCCCAAACTCTCTGCTCTCCTCCTCCTCTGTCACTGTTAAATCACATTCTGCACTGCAGTTGTTCATCACTCAGGCCCAGGGGCGTCACCAGGGGGGGAAAAGTGGGACTGAGTTATACTAAGGTCCAAGGTTGGAGGGGCCTTGATTATTTAGCTATTGAAAAATAGCTGATATACAAGCTCACAGCCGCGCTGCGAGCTTGTAGATCTGCTATTTTTGAAAAGTTGTGAAAATGTGTGCAAATCTTTGAATATATGTATTTTCTTTACTCAAATTTTGCTTCTGGTGGGTCCCTGGAACTAAATATTTTGAGATGGGAAACATAGGTTTTTCAAAAAACCTTAGAAGGATTTGAAATATTCAAAGACTTTCACAAATTTTCACGTTTTTCAAAAATAGCAGATCTACAAACTCGCAGCGCGGCACTCGGTGCCCCGCTGTGAGCTTGTATATCTGCTATTTGTCAATAGTTAAAGCACAAAATAATGCGTAATAATGCGTTCCCAGTCTAAATGGGTTAAACCCCCTCCCCTTATGAAAAACATTCATAGGGGCCTGCAGTGAATCATTGTAGCCAGCAGGGCCCAGAATTTGGTGTGACACCCCTGCTCAGGCCTGGTGCATGCAGGGAAAGATTTGGCACGCCGAAACCTGCTTTCCAGATCTCACTACAAGGCGACACACGTGCACCACAAGCAAAACTCTACCGGGACTCATAAGTTAAACTAACCAAAGACACGAATCACTGGCTCTTGTTTATGCAGTCGCTGGAAGGCAGGGACCACAGGGATGAGTCTCTTTGGAACACACTGTAGTCGGGCCAGTGAAATCCACTTTAAAGGTGATACACCATGCATTTAAAAAGTATTTATGTCATATTGTTTATGTCCCAAAAACGTTTTTCAAAAGGTTTGAGGCTAAATTACCACTCCTGAATAGAGAGCCTCTCTCATTTTTGAATGGCTCTCAGAGCATTTCAGCTGCAGTACCACCTTTGGCCTGAACTGCGCCACCCCCCCCCCCCCCCCCCCCAAAATCCTTTGGAAAAACATTTTTTTTTTTTTGAGAAAAACTTTTTTTTTGTGATGACGTCACAATCGGCAGATGACGTCACAATCGGCAGCAAATCTGAACAGCCTGTTTTGAGAACCCGTGGGATACTTTTAACCTTCGCCTTCTCATAACCAGAGAAAGACACATCGGTCAGAAATGGGACTTTGTGAGGATAGAAGGTGCTAGTGGGACCCCAAAAAAAGGTTTTAAAATAGGAAAAGGGAAATTTCATGGTGTATCACCTTTAACTCCTCATACGTACATTTTTGCGACGTTTGCTCATGGAACTATACAGCCAGTCACCAGCAAAACACACATAAAACAAACTCGATCAAAGCTTTTGCGCAAAACAGCAGGCTGTTTACAAGACATCACGGGCGAGTAAACTGAGAACTGAGCGATCGCACTCACCGGACACTTTCTGAAATGTTTCCAGATGGTCAAATTCGGATAATTAAGAACACGTGATTCACGTCCAACCTCAAATAACCTCAACTAGCGTTGCGACTATGGATTATGTTTGTAATGATTATTCTATCGATTACTTTTTTGATTAATCGAATAATCCAAAATCACAGAGCTGCAAGCTGATGTGACACGTTGGGTTGAAGATCGTCTTTTTTCCGCTTTTTTTGTTTCTTTTTTGTTTCCTTTTTTTTTTTACTTCGCCACTAATGACATTATTCGATTAAAGTTTGGCCTATATTTCACACCACCACTCCGACTGATATGTCTGAGACATATAGTCACAGGGTCTTTGTCAGAGTCTGTAACTTTTGTGCCCATATATGGAGATATATATATATATATATATATATCTGTCTGTCTACCTGTGTCCCTTTTATGACTATGTGAACCTAAGAGAGAGATGGGAGAGCAGGGAGAAGCGGTGTTGCAGCACGACGCGCACCATCAGTGCTCGATACCTCAGTTCATCCCATTGATTTCAGCTCAACAACAAAGTGGACCATTTTTCAACATCGTCCTGCAGTGGCTCCGCTGGTCTTTTTTTATGTATTCCCCCGTTTCTTAAGAATCCAGTGTGCAGAGCACAAAGCTGTGGCCTCGAATGTTGGCCATTCTTTTTGGAACGAGGAACAGCAGGAAAACTTAGATACAAGCAGTTGATCTGAAGAAAGCGATTGAAACGGGGAACAAAGGGACATTTTTTGACACAGAAATATGAGGACTGTATACGGCTGATGAAGGGAGCGATTAGTATTCATAAACTACTCTGTCTCTATCCTCCTATTCTCACATGTGAGGAAGCAGCTGTGAGTGCAATGCATACGAGGCTGGAGCCTTGAATGTTCCGATAGAAAGGGGACATTTTTGACACAAAGAGGCCTCTCCCAAACGATATCAGTTGCAGGTCACTGCAGTCACATGACTGTTACTGTACGTGTGTTTCCATTGAGAGATGAGGTTGAGTGACCTGCCCACCAAGAACCAACACCCACCCACACACAGAGAAGAGACAGACAGACAAGGAAAGATTTATTTTTTTATTTTTAAGACCACTTTATTAAAACCTTTTCTCCAAAGCCACAAAAAAAAGAAAAAACGTGATCAAATCAAATCAAATGATCCAACCACAGCATTAAAACAATAACTTTATTATTATATATTCTATTTAGAAAGCAACCTGTAAGGTGCCATAAGTAGTGACTACAGTACATGCCTCACCTCACAATACACACCCAACCCGCACAAACCCTCCAATGTCCAGGTTGTATAGGCGTTCTCTACTTTGATGCAAGCTGCCATTATCATCATCATCATACAGACAGACAGACAGACAGACAGACAGACAGACAGAGAGAGAGAGAGAGAGAGAGAGAGAGAGAGAGAGAGAGAGAGAGAGAGAGAGAGAGAGAGAGAGAGAGATATGGTGGTCCCAGACCATTGAAAGCCCCACATTGTAGGCCTTGCTGTCCTGCACAGCAAAGTCTGAGGGGGTCATCATTTAACTCCGAGTGTAAAAACAGATCCGTCTGAGGGACATATGCACTCTGTAGGATGTTATAATCCAATTACAATCCAATTATAGCCATGAACACATGCGCACGCACGCACGCACGCACGCGCACACGCACGCGCACGCACACACACACACACACACACACACACACACACACACACACACACACACACACACACACACACACACACACACACACACACACACACACACACACAGGCAGACCAACTAGGCTGGCTACTAGTTACATGTAACAAATAATAAGGACTTATCTCTCCCTGACAGGCGAAGAATAGCTGGCCTAACAAGGTTCATATGGAGGAGAGGATGGATGTGGCAGTGTGTGTGTGTGTGTGTGTGTGTGTGTGTGTGTGTGTGTGTGTGTGTGTGTGTGTGTGTGTGTGTGTGCGTGCGCGTGTGCGTGCACACTATGGAAAGCCAATAAGGCAGTGATTTGTCTCAATTCCATGGCATCAGAATTAATTGTGCACGGCAGCGTGCGGTTTATAAATCCCATTCTAATAAGTGCCAGCCGGCTGTTCATAAACATGGTTCTCTGTACAGTTCATTATGCTGGCGGGCGTTAAGAAATGGCTGGTTGCGTTTAAAAAAAAATGTGCGGTGGCATAATAGATGCCTGGGTTTGGCCCATGGCCCCCTTTACCTCAAGTCCTGGCAGTAATTATTTTCTCCTCTGTCTCTCCCTCTTTCTTTTCCCCCCATTCTCTTTCTCTGTACGCTTCACACTTTGAGTTCCTCTCCCTACCGTGACTTGGAACCAAGGGGCAAACCCAGTTCACTGGAATTGAAGCTGACTTCCGGGTTCAGCCTGCTGGCCCAGCAGAGGTCGCAATTTCACCTTCTACCGCTTGCATTATAATCTCAATAGAAGTCAATGAGGTTTTGGGTGAACTTTACACTTGATTTTAATAGCTTAGTAAATCTTTTCATAAACACTTTATGTTTTCAATCGCTATAGTTTAAAGTCTTTTTTAAATCATTGTGATATTCATTTAGCAAATTATGGTCCCATTCATTTTAAAATGAATGATAAAGTACTGTAGGGTGTGTTTCTAGGGGTCTCTACTGGTTCTACCGAGTGAAATCCCGCCCTTTCAGCCAATAGCGTTCATTTCCGTTTGCATTTCGGACCGGATATCAACCGGATATAGAAAGATGGCGGGTTTGAAAACCCTGCAAAATAGGCGTCATTTACGGTCTGCAGAAACCAATGGCGCACTTGCTAAGTATGAGAGAAAGTTTTTTTTTATATATAAAAAAGTTTAGTCAGTTAAATTAATCCCCTCACATCTATATGCAAATTGCATCCTGCACATCATTTCACATTCATTCAAACTATCTCTCCGAGGGAGAGTCTGAGAGATGAGTCTGAGAGATAGGTCTGTCTAAGAAAATATTTCTAAAGAAGAAGAAGAAAAGATAAAGGTTGTTATGTACAGGCTATGGACAATCGAAATCAGTTGGAAATGTTTAAATTTGATGTGGTGTCATGATTTCATATGGCATGCTGACCACCAAGAAAACGGAAACTTGGCACCTCATGTAAAAAAAAGTTGCAGACACCACAGCGAGACACGCATAAGACATACAGTAGACTCTATCTATATTGTTACGTGTGTCACGATATGGTCTCATGTTGAAGATCTCCATTATGATCTTATGTGTGTCCCACTGTGGTCTCAGCGATTCTACAGCAAATGTTTCAATTTATATTCGGCCTCGCTCGCAGATCAAAGACGAGTTCCAAAGAAAAAAGCGATATTGATTTTCCAGTTTTCCAGTATAGATCTCAGCTTTCATCATTCTCCGCTCTCTCCTCATCCCCCCCCCCCCACCCCCACCCCTACCACCACCACCTGCAACTAAACCCAATGTTCTCGGCCCGTGGAATTGGGGAAAGGACAGAGGGATTGCATGGGTGAGCTGGACAGATATGAGATGAAATAAGGTGAAATAATCAGCTTTTGTGTGCTTCTGTGCGTGCGTGTGTGCGTGACAGTGAGAGAGAGAAAGAGATAAGTTTTGTTTGATTGAATATTTTATTATACAAAAATGGAGAACAGTACAAGTATAGTCAATACAATAAAAAATGCAGTACAGTACAAGTACAGTTAAACACCCTGCTTAAAAGGAACATCCCAAATAAGTCATTTTGCGGTCTTGTTTACGTCGGAAGTCCTTGGTATTCAATGCATGGACATAATAGCAAGCAAAAAAACAAACAAAAGAAAACACACTCAAAAATCATCGCAGTTAAAAACACTATATGCACAGGGTAGGGGAAAGAAGGGGGTGGGCTAAGGTAACTTCTCGCCTGTCAATGGGATAAGTAACCACCTCCGCCTTCTCGGGAGAGCAGGATAAATACAGAATACGATGAAGAACTTAAAGAGGTGGTGCCATGATTTTTTCCCCCCTCTAAAACATGATTATCAGGTATTATGATTATACTAGGAGGAAGATTTTTTTCCAAAAAAGTATACAGAGTATGCATGGATGTCATGGTGGGTGATGACCCAGCTGAAGTTAGCCACACCCCACAGTGTTGGGTGAATGGTAATTAGGGGAGGAGTTGATTCTGTGATGTAATAAGTATGTGTGTTTTTTTAACTGACACTTTTGACCACAAGGTGGCAGCCTCCAAGAGAAAACAAACAAATACCAAGAGAATACATAATTGCTCAAAAAAAACACACCAGGGGGTCTAATGAAGTACTTTCAACCTCCTAGACACATGAAAAACAGAAAAAGTACAAAACTATGGCACCACCTCTTTAAGACAGAGCCTGTGGAACAAGAGCGGCCATCTAAACCGCATCGTGCAGTGCTTGCTAATGTAATGTAATGAACTGGAATGAACCGCTCTCATCTCAATCTGCGGTCCCCCCGCCCCCCTAACCACCACCACCCCTCCCCCCTCGCACAGTACCTCATGCTTCCTGCGTCGCCTCAAAGTCAAATTGAATCCCTATCAACGACTTCCATCAAACAAAACCCAGAACCAAATCGCGCTGACTAATCATAGAGACGGTCAGGGGTTGCTGGTATATCTTGTACCGTGCAGAGCATGGCCGGGGTAGAACCATGTGGGAGGGAGGGAGGGAGGGTCTAATCATGGATCCAGACAGCAGGAGAAGACGTGCAGAGAATGTTAGAGAGGCAGGGGCTGACATTTCTAAAAGGGCCTTTTGGTGAAAATGTTGAAAATAGCCGACCTCCAAGCTCACAATGCGTCGCAGGACTGCTATTTTCGGTGCTTGATACCACACTGAACTAAGCATAATCAAGTCAATACTGTAGATGTGGCGTAATGGATTTTTACACAAAGAGAGACATTTTTTCAACATAAGACGCTGCATTCAAGTTCAGGAGTTTGGACAAGGCATTTCTCTTGAATGCTGCCTTCAGGTATGGCATGGAAAGGGGGCATTTGCATTTCTTTCCACCATAGTAAAAACTGCATTCATGGTCTGGAAAGGGCACTTTTTTACAGACATATAAAAGGGCATGGGCTCAAGCCCCCTTTGATGTCTATGTGTGCACGTGCCTGCCATAAAGACACACTGCAGGACAGACGTCTATCAGCCTAGCATCCGACTGCACACAATGTTCTCAGGGGTCTTTGTATAAAAAAAATCTATTATTAAATATTTCATGAAAACAAATCTAAGTAATCACATAATTTCCATTAATAAATAAAAAAGAGAGCTTGTAGATCTGATATTTTCACTAGTTTGGGTCCCGGGCAAATTCTTCTTTTGGGACTTGAGCTAAAAAGGTTTGGGAACCACAATAGACTGTCTGTCTATATCAGGGGTGGGCAACTCCAGAGGACCACTATATTTCCACCTTCACTCCAGAGGGCCACTATATTTCCACCTTCACTCCAGAGGGCCACTATATTTCCACCTTCACTCCAGAGGGCCACTATATTTCCACCTTCACTCCAGAGGGCCACTATATTTCCACCTTCACTCCAGAGGGCCACTATATTTCCACCTTCACTCCAGAGGGCCACTATATTTCCACCTTCACTCCAGAGGGCCACTATATTTCCACCTTCACTCCAGAGGGCCACTATATTTCCACCTTCACTCCAGAGGGCCACAATGCATATTGCTACGTCCTACTTTGTCATTCTAGTATCTCATACAAAAGAAGCAAAAAATAGCAGATCTACAAGCTCAAAACTCATCGCATAGCATCCGACTGCACACAATGTTCTCAGGGCTCTTTGTATAAAAAAAATCTATTATTAAATATTTCATGAAAACAAATCTAAGTAATCACTATATTTCCACCTTCACTCCAGAGGACCACTATATTTCCACCTTCACTCCAGAGGGCCACTATATTTCCACCTTCACTCCAGAGGGCCACTATATTTCCACCTTCACTCCAGAGGGCCACTATATTTCCACCTTCACTCCAGAGGGCCACTATATTTCCACCTTCACTCCAGAGGGCCACAATGCATATTGCTACGTCCTACTTTGTCATTCTAGTATCTCATACAAAAGAAGCAAAAAATAGCAGATCTACAAGCTCAAAACTCATCGCGCTGCGATGCGTTTTGAGCTTGTAGATCGGCTATTTTTTGCTTCTTTTTAATTGGAATCCTGAATATTTTTTTTATTTTTGAATTGGAATCCTGAAATGTAACATTTTGATTTAATTTCAAACATATTTAATTATATACTCATGTTAACTTTATGAACTTGAATACAAATACATTGAACATAAGAAAATACATTTTAATACTACTATACTAGTCATAAAGCTACTGATATAGACTGCCAGAATTAAAGCAGGTCATGTTTGGAATTGTAACAGCTGAAATCAATAATATATCAGTATTCCAATATCAACCTGCGGGCCGCATTAAGTGAAGGTGAGGGACGCATGTGGCCCCCGGGCCGCCAGTTGCCCATGTATGGTCTATACCATCCCTAACACCAACAAGGCAGGGACAGGGGCAATACTTAGTTAGGGGAGTAATTGCAATAAATAAATTGGAGAGACAAACAACGATACAGTTGATCAATAAATAGCTGGAATTTCAGTGAAAACGCTTGCTGACTCTGACCCTCTGCGGGCAAAATATCAGCAGGTTGCCAAAAGGAAACAACAAAGAAAAACTACCTTTAATTTAAGCTCTGCTCAGCAAATTTATCGCCTCGCAACACTCCAATAAAACGGCATACACCTGCTGGCTGCTTGTTTTAACGTCCATCTCTGGACGAGGAATTAACGCTGTTTGCTCATAAAAACAATACTGCTTAAATCAGCTACTGCATTACGAGGCATGAGCGAGGAATCTGCACAGGCTTGCACACATGCATAACTTTTACTGTAAACACACAATGCACACATAAAGTATGTACATACATGCATACATGCTTATACATGCACAGTGACACACACACACACACACACACACACACACACACACACACACACACACACACACACACACACACACACACACACACGCACAGTCACGCTGCTACTGTAGCACACAAACTCCTTGTGGATAATGGACATACAATGCAATTATGGTCCATGTGGTCCATGAGTATTTGGCGCGTGCGTGTGTGTTTGTGCGCAAGAGAGAGATGGATTGAAACTCTTGTGCACAATGCAGTATGGAGACAGAAACACATATTACACTTGAGCCTTCTTTGTACAGCAGTTGTACACATGAGTATGTCAGCACGTGCATGTGTGTGTGTGTGTGTGTGTGTGTGTGAATGTGTGTGCAAGTGCATGTATGTGCATGCGTAGGTGTGTGTGTGCCTTTATGGAACAGATGTGAATGTATGCCAACTGGGGGGCTGCACATGGCTGCTATTATACAGTAGGACGGGCCAAATGCATATCATTAATTTCCTCTCTGCGATCAAATAATACCCTTGTTTAGATCACTCCCCGGATCCGTCGCACTTCTAACGCAAATCACAACCCCATCATCCCTATTGTGAAGCTTCCCTATCTACGCAGATGCACTGCAGCACAATAGCTTAGCTAACAACAGCGTAGAGCTTGAGTGTAGAACAGACTCTCGCAACGCATAGTAGCACAATGTCCTTTGTAAGCTTCAAATGAACTCCTTTTCCGATTAAGTGAGCTACTAAAATTGTATCATATAAACATATATCATCAAACGCAGTGTAGGCAGGTGGATGCAGATTCTGACTCCAATGTCGACTCTGAGAAGATTATTATTAAGCCGTAATGATGATTATAGTCACTGTAAAACTTTCCAACTCATGTCAACAGTCTGACTCACTCACACCATTAAAGCTGTTTTATTAGCAGGCAGAGAAATAACTATGATCTCATCATCACCAAGAAGGCAATCTTTCATTTTGCCCTGGCCTTAAAATCCCCTCAATAAAATCAGGGAGGCCATTAAATATAAATAATATGGTAATGTAACTAACGGCTTATGACTCCCGTAAGCACAATGAGAAAGAAAGACATTAACAAAACATAAAAAAGTATCAATAAAGTTTTATCTTATTCGATTTTATGTTTCCCAATTACGTAATTGTGAAGCTTAGCAAATGATCATAATTACTAGAAGAACGTGTGTTTTGTATTCTTCAAAGTGGGCTAATCATTTGACATGATGAATGTAGTTTATGAGTCAGTGATGTCGGTGTGGATTCTAAAATCCGACTGTGGGAATGGGAACCGCTCTTCCACTCTTCTTATTCCTGTGCAAGGAATCAAATCCTTACTTTGTGATGCTATATATAAGTTGTTGTTCTTCAAAAGACAAGGAGAAAATCAAATGATGGTGTCAGCAGGAGGCCAAATAAAAATTAAGTTAAGTAATGTGCCCCAGGAACTTTGTAAAGATGTACACCGAGAAGACAGGTATACCAAGATTACCTTTTTGAGACATCTTCTCTCTTTTTTGCCTGTGGTATTTTAACTCAATTATCATAATAATTTTCCCCACCATACCGTACAACATATTGTAGGTGCACCAGTTTGTGTTATTCTCATCATCGCTGGCAGGAGGCACTGCATAAAGTTTATGTTGATGACAAGTTCTGCTAGTTCTTGGTTTGCTGTAGGTGCCAGTGGCAAGACGCAGGACTCAGTGCTAATTTTATTCTTTGATTTATCTAGCATTTGACCTTGAGCATACTGTGCAGTTTGTTTTCCACCATTATCAGCCACTTTGAAGGTTTTTATTCGTCTGTCATAGATGTGCTGTTAATACCATAGACTGTATAACATTAAAGGTGATACACCATGCATTTGAAAAGTATTTATGTCATATTGTTTATGTCCCAAAAACGTTTTTCAAAAGGTTTGAGGCTAAATTACCACTCCCGAATAGAGAGCCTCTCTCATTTTTGAATGGCTCTCAGAGCATTTCAACTGCAGTACCACCTTTGGCCTGAACTGCGCCACCCCCCCAAAATCCTTTTGAAAAAGATTTTTTTTTGAAAAAAAAATATTTTTGAAAAAAAAATAAAAAAAAAAATGATTTTTTTTTGTGATGACGTCACAATCGGCAGATGACGTCACAATCGGCAGCAAATCTGAACAGCCTGTTTTGAGAACCTGTGGGATACTTTTAACCTTCACCTTCTCAAAACCAGAGAAAGACACAACGGTCAGAAATGGGACTTTGTGAGGATAGAAGGTGCTAGTGGGACCCCCAAAAAAGGTTTTAAAATAGGAAAAGTGAAATTTTAATGAGCCACGCCATTGGTTTCTGCACTAGGCCATTTTTCTATCCACCTGTTTCCGTGATAATTTACTCTCGAATTATTTGTGGGACATCTCCGGAGAACAGCAGACATACTGTACAAGCTCACGTCGCGTCGCAGATGCAACCATTGTGAGCTTTGTACTTTTTCTAAATTAGCGTCAATTAGACTAGAAAATAGTAAGAAAACAACTGTTAGCCATTAGCACAACCTAGTATTCTAGTATGGGGCCTGTTAATCTGACAAAGGCAGCTGTGCTCTGTCTGTGACTGAGGCCATGGCTCAATAAATCAGCCTACTGTATCTTTAATTTTGCACCCTTATCCTCATTCTATGTAAAATATGGCTCCACTCTAGTTTTGATGCTGTGAATAAAGTACCGTTGCCAAGGTAAGCATGTCACAATGTGCTGAGCTGCTCATACCAGGGGGGGGGGGGGGAGACCTTCTGGCATACAGGGCATTTGCCTGGTGGGCCGGTAGGCTAGGGGGCCGGGGGGCTGGTGGGCAAAAAAACTGGGTAAAAACTGCATATTGAGCAATCAAACACAACTTGTTTGTCCAATTCTCAGATCAATATGCTTCTGTTCCATTCAGTAGCTAACTAGCCAAAGTTCTGACACATTTTGGCACTAATCATGTTCATACTCCGCTTGTTGGTGGTGAGAACTGTACGCTAACTTACACAATTTATGGATTGTGTAGTTATTTGTGTAGTTATCATTCATGTTGTCGGTAAAAGTTGTGGTATTAAAAGCTTGTGTATTTAATATGTGCCGCCCTCAACCCGACAAGTCGTTAGAGTATCTGTGTGCGCTGGTTGTGGGGGCTGGTCTGGCGAAGATGCCAGGGCTGAATTTTAGTCCCAGCCCGTCCCTGGCTCATACTCAGAGAAAGCGCCCGTCGCCCGTCAAATCACAGGTGTTATAAAGGATTTAAAGATTTATCCGGTAAATACAGTATACCTCGTCCTCTCTGCCACCGAAGAACGACAAGTTGTCATTCCAAGAAGTAGAGCTTTCATCTTTCGCCTCGTAAAGAATCTTTACTGTACCGAATAGCAGTGGTGGATGAACGATGATAATCTTTGGACACGGAAGAGGAATGTCAAATCAAAATCCAGTATTTCAGCGTTCTGCGGCTTACCTCCTATTACAGTCTGATATTGGAGTGGTTTAACAAGGATTTTCTTTTTTCTTTCTATTCTCCTTTCCTGTCTGCAGGGATGCTTTTAGAAAGCAGCCAGACGGATGTCACGGAGGGAGATCAATAGTGTTTCAGTGCAGTTTTTTACAGCGCGTGGGTGGGATATAAATGTGGACAGAGAGTGGATCAGGCAGCCACCTCTGATGAGCCACTCAGGCCCTTTAATCGGGACACAGATAAATGAGCTTGATGCACAAGAATGTTAAGTGGTGTAAAGTAACAAAGTACATTTAAGTGCAATTTTGAAGTATTTGTATTTTTACTTCTACTCCGCTACAAGTGAAAAAGTGAAGCTTTTGGTCATGCTTCACAGGAGCGTATCGCTGTTTCTGTTTCATCTTTTCGAAACCCAAACCTAACCCTTACCCAAACCCTAACCTCCGTGGGGTGAGTCGCTAACCCTCCCGACGCTCCGTTGTCGAAATGATGGTCGTTCGAAAGAGCGAGATTTCACCATGCTTCACACACTGTTGTCACTGTTGTCATGCTTCACATGACATTACAATATATAAATGGTAAGACAGAATCAGTTCCTATAATAGGCTGTAGTGGATTCCTCACGACTTGCGTCAGTGCAACTACACTTTCCCAGTTCACCTTTCTAATTTAACTTTGTGAGGATGCCACTCATGTTATGATCAAAATGGTGCAATAGAAACTGGCGCCGCCGCTGGTGCGATTGCAGTGTTACAAGTAAACACTATGGATTTAACTAGTGAGGAGAGAGAGATGGTGGAGGAAGAGTTCCCGGACTTCAACCTGTTTCTGACATTATTTGTTGGTGTTTTGCACTGGGCCATTGGGATGTTGGATTGCAATTCCTTTCACCTTGGAAGGTTTATAGCGGTCGAGATACAGAGTGTGAAGAATGGAGTTGGGGGGGGGTGAAGGGGGGGGGTCTTCTGAGGTTCAGCATGCAGCCATGTTTTATTGAATATTTCACAACAAGAAGACAAGGCTGTTTGAAAGAGGTTTTGCTCAAGTCAAGGAGGTGTTGGTAGCTGGGTGAACCTTTGTTGAACCCTGGCTCAGGAGAATTATGCAGAGGCTAAGATGCTGAGTCTATATTATCCACGTGGAGACATGTAGAACCGTATGAGAGGTTCAACAGTTTAAATATATAATATATGATATTTTTTGAGAACACTGTTTTCTTTCTAAATCAATGCAGTCTCCTCACTCTAGCGTAATAGCAACACACACACACACACACACACACACACACACACACACACACACACACACACACACACACACACACACACACACACACACACACACACACACTGTAGGTGTGCGAATACGAGTTCCACGCACCTGTTAGTATGATGCTAGCGTGGACATTCACAACTCCATCCAGGCGTCACATTGCACAGGGATCAACGAGGGAAAGCCAGCATGAGATTCCAATTAATTCCTCAGACCGCTTACCTCACTCAACTTTAATTTCACTCAACTTTAATTCCACCCATGTCATTCCATGCGTTAGCCAGTGTATACATTGAGATTATCCGCCCATATTGTCCCGCGTAGCTGGCTGTGAAGGACGTGCTGTGAATGCAGCTGTAAGGATGGAATGGGGGCCATTGGCTCGTCAACCTTTCCTCCGATGCTGATGTAGTGATTTGCGCCGAGCTGGGATCGAACCCCAGTCTCCCACTTGGCAAACCGATGCACAACCTACCGTGCCAATAGAGCTGAGCCCGATTGACAGAGTTATTGAAACTTGTGGCCGGGTCTTGTCTGGGGCGCTACATCTACCCCCTCATTTTTTGGGAGCGTGTCCTCATGCTACACCAGGGTTTCCCAATGTGAGTGCCGTGGCACCCAAGGGTGCCGTGATGCCAGTCCACGGGTGCCTCAGAATAATCTGATAATATTTGGAATTCATCAATATCACTACATCAATATCACTTCACTATGCTTAGTAAAACAGACCTAATTTGCACTGTACTTGATGAGCTCTTTTTCCATCTACAGCCAACTCTCTTCACCAAAAATAGCAGATCTACAAGCTCACAAAGGTACCTTGTGAGCTTGTAGATCGAATAGGGATGCGGGGGTTAAAATGGTTAAATGTCAAGTAGATTGGCTATTTTCACTATTTTGAAATTGTTTTTAAAATAATAAAAAGGAAGGTTTTGGACATAAAAGGTTTCCACCCGACAATGATGATACAGATACTGTACATGATTATGATTATTATACCTCATGGGGTGATTTCATACTGTAAATCTGACATTGAACTAATGATTGTCTCTTCTCTTCTCTTCTCTTCTCTTCTCTTCTCTTCTCTTCTCTTCTCTTCTCTTCTCTTCTCTTCTCTTTCTCCTTCAATGACCGTCCTTTCCTGTTTCTGAACGTCTTGGTGTGTGACTCATCATCTCCTCAGGTAAGAATTATGTTGGATACTTTTGTCCGAACAATCGAACATAACCACAAGCACGTGCAGTGTCAGCATGAGTGGTGATGACGTGAGCCATGCTGTAAACACCCTAACACTACTTAGTTACTTTCCAACATGGCTGTGTACTGAAATGTGTGCACAAGAATCGCTAATTACTGACTCCTCAAGCATTGGGCATTTATCGATGCTAATTAGCTGATAAATTACCCCCACTGATTAAAAACGGTGTACGTGTGTGTGTGTGTGTGTGTGTGTGTGTGTGTGTGTGTGTGTGTGTGTGTGTGTGTTAATTGAGCTTTGGAGAGAGGCGCGAACAGAAGACAAACTAATTATATGGGGTGAGGGTGGGCTTTTTGTTTGTGATTAATAATAGTCACCGAAAAGTGAATGAGGATTTAGAGATTTTCAGATAAGCTGCGGTGTGTTTATTTTAAAAGACAGTTAAAAGGGCAAGTCGCGGCTGCAATGCCAGTGTCGCGGGTTGGAATCTCGTTCCCGGCAACCTTTGCTGCATGTCACTCCTCATTTCTCTCTCCCCATTTCCTGCCAGTCTGTCCTATCAATTAGGCATAAAAGCCCCAAAAAATAAATGTTAAAAATGTGCATGTCGCCCATGCTGCACTGCTGCACATCAGCTTAATACACCATGGAGACTGTTGTAATGTTTGTTTACATGTAACACTCCCCTGGGAGATGGAAGCAAGCAGCGATTTGTCACACAACAACACTGTGTGTCTTTTGGTTTGATGCTGGAATTCTAACACTCCACAAGCCATCAAGGAACCGCGTGTGTGTGTGTGTGTGCGTTTAATGGATATGAGATGTGACAGTGTTTCCGTGCGTGCATTGTTTGTTTGCTGTCACAGGATCCTCTGATGTCTAAACCGTTGTACAATTTTTCCTTTTGGTTTGAGACTACTCTTTCTTCATCGTAGGCTTGTAGAGTGTTCCTCTCTCCAGTGGATCACTAATTTATTTTTAGGTCAAAACTAGGCCCTTTTAATGTGCTCTTTTTGTAATGTTGCTTGTTTTCTGTAAACGGATGGAAATTTGCATTCTCGCTCAATGCATTGCATGTGTGGTGTTCATTAGTATGCGCTGTCCCTTCCAAACACATTTATAAAATATAATGTTTGGGAGTTTAGATGCACTTGGAAATCATGTTTAGTTTTTCAACACCCCCACTTCTCTAACAATCTCCCCGTTCGACTGTAAACCTTTGTGTTTACACATCTGAGAACGTTGCGCTTTGTGTCCCTTATGGACTGTATAGCTAATGTACGAATACAAAGGGAGCGGAATGTAGGGCTGTCATGCCACAATTACAAATTTAAGTTGGCGATTAATTGTCTCACAAATAATTGCGATTAACGATTTAATTGTGTTGTTGGTGTTGAACATTGGAACAGAATAAATGTAATGTCTGTTCAGATTTTAGGATTCATAATCACAAATTGCACTGGGCAGATATGACCAATAAATTCAATATACAAATAAATGACTGACACATTTAATAAAATATCTTGTAAAAAAGATTAAAATAGCGGAAATAGCTGATCTACGAGCTTACAGCACGCCATGAAGTGGCGCGTTTGTAAGCTTGTAGATCTGCTATTTCCGCTATTTTGGGAAAATGTTAGAAAATGTCTGAACGTTTTTCAATTATGACGATTACAAAAATAATTGTGATTATCTCAAATAATTGCAATTGGGCGATTATGTAATAACTTTGACAGGCCTAGCGGAAGGAACGTAATTCCTGTGAGACGCCAGTATCCTCACCTCACCGTTTTCCGTTTCATTAATTCATTGCTCACACTGTGGTTGACCCGCCGCACTGCTTCTGTGCTGAGCCACTGTTTCTGCCTGTTAGCTCTTCATGCGCAGATTATTTTTTACATCTATGGATTTGAGGACCGGGTTAAGTGCCTCCTCAAAGAGCACCAACCCCATCAGCTAACACTGCCTCTCTCTCTCTCTCTCTCTCTCTCTCTCTCTCTCTCTCTCTCTCTCTCTGCTCTTTGTGCCCTATGTTGGGTACTGAACAGCGTAAATCTTTAATGGCGCCACTATCATTTTCCCCAGCCAGGATGTAAAACAAACATTAGAGGGGACGAGAGTGTGAGAGAGAGACAAAGAGAGAGACGGAGAGAGAGAGAGACGTTTTGACTTTTAAAATATAACCGCATTCGAACTTTACATCAAACTTGCGTCTCTGCCGAGTGGCCATGCTTGCTCGACTATGTTGTTGTGTTGTGTTGCGCTGAATGCGGAAGTATGGGCCTGGTGCGAGTCACAGGTATCATACGTTTGATCTCTCTGTGTGTGTGTGTGTGTGTGTGTGTGTGTGTGTGTGTGTGTGGGGGGGGGGGGGGGGGAGAGGGGGGAGATGGAGAGAGGGGGAATTAATCGAGGAGAAAAGAAAGAAAGAAAGAAAGAAAGAAAGAGGACAAGGAGAGGACAAGGAGAGAGGTCTTGGTAGGAGAAAGACAGAGACCGTTATCACTGCACTGGAACCATCAAACAGATGGCCAGTGTCAGTGTGTCAGCTGTCATATTGAATGAGGGCAGGCGGACCGATCTGCCATAATGACATTGTGATGATGAGCCTATGTTTAATGATCATTAGCCTCCCTGACCGTACAGCCTCAGCGCAAGTAGGGTGATGATAGCTGTGGGTATGTGTGGCTGACAGTACAAAAGCTGGGCCTTTAGCCAATGAGGGAGTAGCGTTCTCACCCTACTTGCCCACTCTGCTGGCGCACAAGTAGGCCATATTTGGCAAGGAGTTCACATTACAGTGTCAAATTCCAAGAATGTGTATTGATTGAAAAACAATATAAAAAAAACAGCAATACATTATCTAGGTAGCCTAAATTATGTGTTAGATGAACTCAGTGGAGAATCTGTTGTTAGGATTAGACACTAGTTGTGATAATCATTTAGAGAAACTGAATATAACATCTATCAAATAGACAATGATTAGGTCAGTAATGTCACCACACCAGTGTTCTTTCACAAGTTGTCCGGATTACTTGTTGGACGGGTGAGACACGCTGTCATTGATTGGTCTATAGCTTTATCATCAACATTAATAATAATATTTCAGTCAAAGTAGTGCATATTGCTGGTGTTCCATTTAGCCAGGGACCCACTCACCCAGCATGTGAGATGACCTGTGATGTCTTGCTGTACTTTTTATTTCTGTTTTATTTATTTGTTTGGACCATTAAGGTCCACAGAATGAGAGGTCTGCTCTGCCAGAAACATCACAAACAATAGTTATGGCCATTTGTATGTCCCATTAACTCCACTACACAGGAACAGAAACATATTAAAACAAGAAAAAGAAAAAACTCTGCTTTAAGAAGCATGTTAGGGGTCAAACTGTGGGTTCTTTGTGATTCTGAATCCATTGCAAGCAGTTGTTTTGCATGAAAAACATTCCTTGGGCTAAATTTTGGCCACAGAAAACTGTAAAAAGTGATGAGTCATTCCTTACTTTAACTTTTTTTTGATGACTCGTCACTTTTTGGGGGCAAAATTTATCCCAAGGAAAACGTCAGTACAATCAGCTCTCTCATACAAACCTTGAAAACAAAGAGAGACTTCTCAAATGCATGATAGCACCTGGATAAATCGAGGTCTATGTCCAACGCACTCAGAGTATGTAAATGGGCGGACCTGGAGAATCTCTCTGGGAGTCTCTGGGCCAATAGGCTCTATGGATATACACCATTTTGTTCTACTTCCGGGTGTCTTTCGACTTCCTTCACAGGTGTTACTGATGATACTAATGAAGGCTCTGTTTGATTTATTGTGCAGTGGTTCTTTAATTTCAAGGACCCCCATAACTCTGTACAAATGGAATCAACAAATGGAAGCAAATGGACCTTTGCAGGTCCATTTGCTTCCATTTGTACACTGTCAGAGTTACACAACTGTATGGGGACATTTGGAACCCACTCAAGGACACTTTGAGAGCCACTGGTGTAGCAGAGTGTTTCCAGTGAGCCAACATGCACAATATCAGCACCCTGACTCTGTTTGACCCTTCATTAGTGTCATCAGTTACACCTGAAGGAAGTCGACCCGGAAGTAGAACAAAATGGCGTATATGCATATAGCCTATAGTATGTGTTCTCCTCCTGATGTGTTGATCAAATGGCTGCATGATCTACACTTACATTAGTTTACAGTATCTTACCTTTAGTTTAAGTACAAATACTGTACTAGACTGTTGCATATAACATTTATTATAGACTATGTCCATAATTGATTGGCCGACAGCTTCGCTATTCACTATTCATTAGTTATAATGATGACGGTTCGTTGTCATTAAAGGAGAGTCATTTTCATTGTTTTATCTGTAAAGAACGTAATGATATCTCTTGAGTCATTGTTTGGTCAATTGTTTTACCGTTGATGTTTAATTCAGTCAGTAAGTGAGAACAGCCAGGGTGGTAACTCAACAACTTTTATCAAGTTCAAGTAGAAGCATCTTACTTACACAAAAATCCAGTCCAGTCAGTGGAGCAACACTAGGACCAATATCTGACACTTTTAATTGTGAAAATGATCTGTTGTGCTTGCAAATGGCTTTTTTAACAACCAACAAATGAATTTATCTTGAGCATGTTGATCAGACATCTATAACAAAAAAGATGATATACATTTCAGTTTATGATAAACAGTTTGTTTGTCTTAATAACAACTAAGTGTATTGTTGCTCAGTAAAGCACATTATCTGCGCCTGGCCATTGGCCGGTCTATGGTATCATCTATGATGTACATATGACCAAATATTTGAACAAGGCTTCAGTGTTATCTGACCCCATTCATCTTCCGTAAAAAATATATATACAAAATGTGCAAAGTAAAATGTACATTATGAAAAATAAAATAAAAATTAAGTCCTGGCTGCAGAAATACATAGCAAAAAAGGCAAAAGAGAAGAAATAAAAACAAATCCCAATCTTTTCCATCAGCCTATCGGAGATAACACTAGAAAAAAAATAAGGGTTTAAATCATGTATGCTCTTGCTTGTGATGTTCTAAAGGCCTTTCAACACTGGTTACAGTATTACAGTGTTTATCTAGTGTGAACTTTCTGGTGTGATTTAAGGTTGGACTTGTGATTGAAGTGTTTTCCACACATATCACATCCAAAGGGTTTCTCTCCTGTGTGAATCCTCTGGTGTTCTTTAAGGTTGTTAATTTGAGCAAAGTGTTTACCACACTGATCACAACCATGTGGTTTCTCTCCTGTGTGACTTCTCTGGTGTATTTTAAGTGTGGACAATTGAGCAAAGTGTTTACCACACTGATCACAACCATGGGGTTTCTCTCCTGTGTGAATTCTCTGGTGCTGTATTAACGTGGCCAATCGAGTGAAGTGTTTACCACACAAATCACATCCAAAGGGTTTCTCTCCTGTGTGAATTCTCTGGTGCCGTATTAACTCATTATTTGTCTTAAACTTGCTCCCACACTGGTTACAGTGATATGGTGTTTCACCAGTGTGAATTCTCTGGTGTGCTTTAAGATGGGCCAATTGAGTGAAGTGTTTTCCACACATATCACATCCATAGGGTTTCTCACCAGTGTGACTTCTCCTGTGCTGTATTAATTCATACTTTGTCTTAAACTTGCTCATGCACTGGTCACAGTGGTATGTTTTTTCGCCAGTGTGTATTCTCTGGTGTGTTTTAAACGTGGACAATTGAGCAAAGTGTTTACCACACATAACACATCCATAGGGTTTCTCTCCAGTGTGAATTCTCTGGTGTGATTTAAGGTTGGACATGTCACTGAAGTGTTTTCCACAAATATCACATCCATAGGGTTTCTCTCCAGTGTGAAACCTCTGGTGTGATTTAAGGTTGGACATGACACTGAAGTGTTTTCCACAAATATCACATCCATAGGGTTTCTCACCAGTGTGAATTCTCTGGTGCTTTATTAATTCAGAACTTGTCTTAAACACTCTCCCGCACTGGTCACAGTGGTATATTTTTTCTCCAGTGTGGATTCTTTGGTGTGATTTAAGGTTGGTCAATTTAGCAAAGTGTTCACCACACAGATCACACCCATGTCCTCTGGGGCTGTGCTGTTTGGGTTTAGCCAAGCTTCTTAGTTCATTCAATGCTGGTAGGACAGGGAATCCAGAAGGAGGATCCAACACTGGATTGGAAACAGACAAAAAGACAACAAAAAGATAATTGAGAAGATTAATTTAGGATTTAACATTACATGTTTTAGCATTAATACATACACACTTTGGTGTAATTTGTTCTCTTTGTGTTTCTTTGGCCTTTAATGTCAACGTCAAACTAATGACAGACAAATCCCTGCAAATGCATATTATATTCAGAATATAATAGACATGAGTAATAGTTGTGGGAGTAGTTGCACTGAAATAACTTGATTCTAAATTGGTGCAAAACAAGAACAAGTGGCTAAAATGATACTAATACAAATCCAACCTACAGCAAATTAACAGACAAACAGAAATAATATAACTTACAGAGATGTTCTTCCTGTTCAGCAGAAATGTTCCTGGTTGGGTTGAGAGAGTTCATCTTCAGCTGAAGTCTGGAGTCCACAGTCAGTTCTGGTTGAAATGATTGATAACCTGGAGGAGTTGTGGAGACATTACAACTACACACTCTCCTTATACTAGAGAGCCTGAGGTGGAGCCATTAACTCCTTCAATGATTGGCCAAAGAGGAGAACAATAGAACCATCTATCCACCAATCACAACCTAACTCACTCTTTAGGTTCAGTCTTCCCTTAAACACCACTTAAATTAAGTGTGAACATTGATACAAAAATACAATTGTAAAGATAAAAAGCTAAGTATTGCATTAATTTGTATTAAACAAATGAATGCAATATTAAATATTCCAAAAACAGCACACCAGATTACCTTTTACATTCGGTAAATAATGTGTTTGAAAACTCAGTGGAGAATCTGTTATTAGGATTAGACACTAGTAGTGATTATCATTTAGAGAAACTGAATATAACATCTATCAAATAGACAATGATTAGGTCAGTAATATCACCACACCAGTGTTCTTTCACAAGTTGGTCGTATTACTTGTTGGGTGGGAGTGACACATTGTCATTGATTGGTCTATTATAGCTTTATCATCAACATAATAATAATTCTGGAAGTATTGCATAACGCTGGTGTTCCATTGTGATTAAGGATTCATTGATATTGTCTAAAAAGTAGTAGTAACTAATGATGGCTCATTAACATGTATTTCAGTCAGTTAAGGAGAGTGCGTGTGTGAACCCATTACACCACAATGTTTGGCCTTTCAGGACAACTTCATTTTCATTTTCTGTTGTGAACATGAACACAACTATAAAAAGTAAGTATGTTGGCTAAGTCGGTTCTAATAAATAACCAATATGATTCTCTCTAATTGAACAATGTCCATTAAGTTCGAGCAGAACAGCCCAACTCATAGGTTTGTTGTTAAAGGGCCAGTTCACCTATGGGGCAACCAGATCTTATTTTATTGTTGTTTGGGACACGATCAACACAATATTGAGTTTTCTTTTGTGTTCAATCTGTGTTTTGAGATATTTTAGTATTTCAGCATGAATGATGATGCATTTTGTATCATATGATGCAGCATGATGACTCAATAGATGTAAAATGCATCATCATTCATGCTGAAATACTAAAATATCTCAAAACACAGATTGAACACAAAAAATAACTCAAGATTGTGTTGATTGTGTCCCCAACAACAATAAAATAAGATATGGTTGTTCCAGAGGTGAAATGGCCCTTTAATGTGTACCAGAAAACGTCAGTCAATATTCACGAGCAATCAGCTCTCTCATACAGACCTTAAAAAAGAGAGACTTCTCAAATGCATGATAGCACCTGGATAAATCAAGATCTATATATCCTAGAGACATAAAATACTCTAGGCCAGCTTAAACATTAATATGATGTGTTGATCAGATGGCTGCATGATCTACAACTTACATTAGTTTACAGTATCTTACTTTTAGTTTAAGTCAAACACTAGGACCTATATTTGTCTCTTTGCTCGATTGTCAGCGGTCAACAACAGCCATAGCAAACACATTAAGAGTATAATGCCACTTGCTATGCAATCTAAAGACTATTGTTTGTTTAATTGTGAAAATGGGCTAGTTGTGCTTGCATATAGATTTTTAACAACCAACAAATGTATTTATCCTGAGCCTGTTGTCCAAACATCTGTAACAACAAAGATGATATACATTTCAGTTTATGATAACAGTTTGTTCGTCTTAATAAACAACTAGAAAATGTTGCTCAGTAAAGCACGTTATCTGCACCTGGCCATTGTTCGGCCTGTTGTTTCATCTATGATCTAATATTTGAACAATGATCAGTGTTATCTGACCCCATTCATCTTCAGTTAAAAAAAGCTGCAGTGAGTAAAATTCATATAATGAAAATATAGACAATGGATAAGTCAGTAATTTCACCAGTGTTCCTGCACAAGTTAGCATGGTTACTTGCTGGGTGGGTGCGACAGTTTGTCCTAGATTGCTCTATAGCTTCAGTCAAAATTCAGTCAAAGTAGTGCATATGGATGGCTGTTGTTCCTCTTTTCTACCATTACCATGTAAGATGTTGTCATTGTTTCACTGAAAGACATTTAGCATTCATGTCCTCTGTAGAGACATGTTCATAGGTGTGAATGTGTGAAACCCAGGGAATCAAATGATGACACTACATATGTAATTCAGTCAAAGTAGTGCATGAGGATGGTGTTCTATTGTCATTTAAGGACAGTCATGGTCATTGTTTTGTCTGAAAAGAACATTAGTGTGTAATGATGATGGCTCATTGGTCAGTGTGTGGTCTATAGCTTTTACATTCACATGTAATTCAGTCAATTTGTTTTTGATGTGTCTCTCATACAAACCTTAAACTCAAAGAGAGAATTCTCAATGAGGGAGCAGCGTTTTTGTTGATGTCACCACCATCATCCTACTAGCACGCTCTGCTGGCGCACAATTAGACCATATTTGGATATGAGTTCACATTACACTTTACAGTGTCAACACTATATTCCAAGAATGTGTATCGATTGAACTAAAAACATATTCTACTCCTCCCTTTCACATTAACATTCATGAAGTGGATTTTTCCCCTAAAAATAACAAATTAATGCAATATTAAATATTCAAAAACAGCACACCGGTTTACCTTTTACATTAGGTAAATAATGTGTTTGAAAACTCAGTGGAGAATCTGTTATTAGTATTAGACACTAGTAGTGATAATCATTTAGAGAAACGGAATATAACATCTATCAAATAGACAATGATTAGGTCAGTAATGTCACTAGTGTTTCACAAGTTAGCATGGTTACTTGCTGATTGGGTGCGACAGTTTGTCCTAGATTGCTCTATAGCTGCAGTCAAAATTCAGTCAAAGTAGTGCATATATGGCTGGTGTTCCTCTTTTCTACCATTACCATGTAAGATGTTGTCATTGTTTCACTGAAAGACATTTACCATTCATGTCCTCTGTAGAGACATGTTCATAGGTGTGAATGTGTGAAACCCAAGGAATCAAAATGGGGGTGGAACACTACATTGTGTAAATCTGTAAAGAACATAATGATATCTCTTTCTTGTTTGGTCAATTGTTTTACCGTTGATGTTTAATTCAGTAAGTAAGTGAGAACAGCCAGGAATGTAACTCAACAACTTTTATTAAGCTCAAGCAGAAAAATCTTACTTACACAAACATCCAGTCCAGTCAGTGGAACAACACTAGGACCAATATCTCTCACTTTGTTTGTTTAATTGTGAAAATGATCTGGTGCTTGCAAATGGATTTTTTAACATCCAACAAATGAATTTGTCTTGAGCCTGTTGTCCAAACATCCATAACAAAAAAGAATATAGATAATACACATTTCAGTTTATGATAAACAGTTTGTTTGTCTTAATAACAACTAAGTCTATTGTTGCTCAGTATAGCACATTATCTGCACCTGGCTATTGGCCAGGTACATTATGAAAAATAAAATATAAAATAAGTCCTGGCTGCAGAAAGACATAGCAAAAAGGGCAAAAGAGAAGAAATAAAAACAAATCACAGTCTTTTTCATCAGCATATCGGAGTTGACACTAGAAAAATAAGGGTTTAAATCATGTGTACACTAGCTTGTGATGTTCTAAAAGCCTTTCAACACTGGTTACAGTATTACAGTGTTTCTCTAGTGTGAACTTTCTGGTGTGCTTTAAGGTTGGACTTGTGATTGAAGTGTTTTCCACACATATCACATCCAAAGGGTTTCTCTCCTGTGTGAATCCTCTGGTGTTCTTTAAGGTTGTTAATTTGAGCAAAGTGTTTACCACACTGATCACAACCATGGGGTTTCTCTCCTGTGTGACTTATCTGGTGTTTTTTAAGCGTGGACAATTGAGCAAAGTGTTTACCACACTGATCACAACCATGGGGTTTCTCTCCTGTGTGAATTCTCTGGTGCTTTATTAACGTGGACAAACAAGCAAAGTGTTTACCACACATATCACATCCAAAGGGTTTCTCTCCTGTGTGAATTCTCTGGTGCCGTATTAACTCATTATTTGTCTTAAACTTGCTCCCACACTGGTTACAGTGATATGGTGTTTCACCAGTGTGAATTCTCTGGTGTGCTTTAAGATGGGCCAATGTAGTGTAGTGTTTTCCACACATATCACATCCATAGGGTTTCTCACCAGTGTGACTTCTCTTGTGCTGTATTAATTCATAATGTGTCTTAAACTTGCTCATGCACTGGTCACAGTGGTATGTTTTTTCTCCAGTGTGTATTCTCTGGTGTTTTTTTAAGTGTGGACAATTGAGCAAAGTGTTTACCACACATATCACACCCATAAGGTTTCTCTCCTGTGTGAATTCTCTTGTGCTTTATTAATTCATTATGTGTCTTAAACTTGCTCCCACACTGTGATATGGTGTTTCACCAGTGTGAATTCTCTGGTGTGTTTTAAGATGGGACATGTTACTGAAGTGTTTTCCACAAATATCACATCCATAGGGTTTCTCTCCAGTGTGAATTCTCTGGTGTGATCTAAGGTTGGACATGTTACTGAAGTATTTTCCACAAATATCACATCCATAGGGTTTCTCACCAGTGTGAATTCTCTGGTGCTGTATTAATTCAGAACTCGTCTTACACACTCTCCCGCACTGGTCACAGTGGTATATTTTTTCTCCAGTGTGGATTCTCTGGTGTGATTTAAGGTTGGTCAATTTAGCAAAGTGTTCACCACACAGATCACACCCATGGGGGTTCTCTCTGGTGTGAATTCTCTTGTGCTTTGTTAATTCATAATTTGTCTTAAACTTTCTCCCACACTGGTCACACTGGTGTGGTTTAATTCCGGTGTGAATTTTCTGGTGTTTATTGAGGTTACTAATTGAAGAGAAGTGTTTTCCA
Source organism: Nannobrachium achirus (assembly GCF_963921795.1). NCBI lineage: Eukaryota > Metazoa > Chordata > Actinopteri > Myctophiformes > Myctophidae > Nannobrachium > Nannobrachium achirus. The sequence continues at coordinate 13,276,697 of NC_137821.1, read as the reverse complement.
CACTGATCACAGCTGTGCTGTTTGGGTTTAGCCAAGCTTCTTTGTTAATTTACTGCTGGTAGGACAGGGAAGCCAGAAGGAGGATCCAACACTGGATTGGAAACAGACAAAAAGACAACAGAAAGATAATTGAGAAGATTAATTTAGGATTTAACATTACATGTTTTAGCATTAATACATACACACTTTGGTGTAATTTGTTCTCTTTGTGTTTCTTTGGCCTTTAATGTCAACATCAATTTAACTAATGACAGACAAATCCCTGCAAATGCATATTATATTCAGAATATAATAGACATGAGTAATAGTTGTGGGAGTAGTTGCACTGAAATAACTTGATTCTAAATCGGTGAAAAACAGTGACTAAAATGATATTAATACAAATCCAACCTACAGCAAATTAACAGACAAACAGAAATAATATAACTTACAGAGATGCTCTTCCTGTTCAGCAGAAATGTTCCTGGGGTTGAGAGAGTTCATCTTCAGCTGAAGTCTGGAGTCCACAGTCAGTTCTGGTTGAAATGATTGATGTCCTGGAGGAGTTGTGGAGACATTACAACTACACACTCTTCTTATACTAGAGAGCCTGAGGTGGAGCCATTAACTCCTTCAATGATTGGCCAAAGAGGAGAACAATAGAACCATCTACCCACCAATCACAACCCAACTCACTCTTTAGGTTCAGTCTTCTCTTATACACTACTTAAATTAAGCGTGAACATTGATACAAAAATACAATTGTAAAGATAAAAATCTAGGCCAATAGGAGCTAATAAATACACAGTGTTAATACATAGATAAATGCATTAATTAAATTCATGCAAACATTGTGTTACTCATCCCTTTCACAATATATCATTATGAGGTGAAATGTCATGTTTCTGAAGATAAATAATTGAATGAAATATTAAAAGGTTAGCAGGCTCACCTATTGTATTAACCATGTGAATTGATAATAGTGTCATGTATCAGAATTGATGTGAATTGATTCCAAGAATTTGTATTGATAAATGAAGATACTACGCCTCCCTTTCACATTAACATTCATGAAGTGGGATTTATTTATTTTTTTCCCTTAAAAGGAGCAAATTAATGCAATATTAAATATTCAAAATACAGCACACAGGTTTACCTTTTACATTAGGTAAATAATATGTTTAATCTCTAATCATTTAGAGAAACTGAATATAACATCTATCAAATAGACAATGATAAGGTCAATAATGTCACCAGTGTTCTTTCACAAGTTGGCCGTATTACTTGTTGGGTGGGAGTGACACTTTGACATTGATTGGTCTATTATAGCTTTATCATCAACATAATAATAATTCCGGAAGTATTGCATAATGCTGGTGTTCCATTGTGATTAAAGATGTATTGTCATTGTCTAAAAAGAACAGTAGTGTAGTAATGATGGCTCATTAACATGTAATTCAGTCAGTTAAGGAGAGAGTGGATGCATTTACACCACAATGTTTGGCCTTTCAGCACAACTTCATTTTCATTTTCTGTTGTGAACATGAACACAACTATAAAAAGTAAGTACGTTGGCTAAGTCGGTTCTAATAAATAACCGATATGATTCTCTCTAATCGAACAATGTCCATTAAGTTCAAGCAGAACAGCCCAACACATTGTTATTAGTGTACCAGAAAACGTCAGTCAATATTTATGAACAATCAGCTCTCTCATACAGACCTTAAAAAAGACAGACTTCTCAAATGCATGATAGCACCTGGATAAATCAAGGTCTATATGTCCTAGATACATAAAATACAGTAGGCCAGCTTAAACATTATTATGATGTGTTGATCAAATGGCTGCATGATCTACAACTTACATTAGTTTACAGTATCTTACTTTTAGTTTAAGTCAAATACTGTACTAGACTGTTGATTATAACATTAATTATAGACCATGTCAATAATTCCACCATGTTTCACAATAGTTATCCTTATTGTTGGGTAGATATGAGATTTTCTCTGAGAAAAAAATCCATTGGTTTACTGTAAAGAAAATACTGATTTCTCGTCATTGTTTGGTCAATAGTTTTACCATTGATGTTTAATTCAGTCAGTAAGTTAGAACAACAGCCAGGAATGTATCTTAACTCAACAACGTTTATTAAGTTCAAGCAGAAAAATCGTACATACACAAAAATTCAGTCCAGTCAATGGAAAAAAAACACTAGGACCTATATTTGTCTCTTTGCTCAATTATCAGCGGTCAACAACAGCTATATCAAACACATTATAAGAGTATAATGCCACTTGCTACGCAATCTAAAGACTATTGTTTGTTTACTTGTGAAAATGGGCTGCTTGCATATGGATTTTTAACAACCAACAAATGTATTTATCCTGAGCCTGTTCTGTTGTCCAAACATCTATAACAACAAAGATGATATACATTTCAGTTTATGATAACAGTTTGTTTGTCTTAATAAACAACTAGAAATTGTTGTTCAGTAAAGCATGTTATCTGCACCTGGCCATTGTCTGTTGTTTCATCTATGATGTACATATGACCTAATATTTGAACAATGCTTGTAGTGAGTAAAATTCACATAATGAAAATATAGGCAATGGATATGTCAGTAATTTCACCAGTGTTCCTGCACAAGTTAGCATGGTTACTTGCTGGGTGGGTGCGACAGTTTGTCCTAGATTGCTCTATAGCTTCATTCAAAATTCAGTCAAAGTAGTGCATATGGATAGCTGTTGTTCCTCTTTTCTACCATTACCATGTAAGATGTTGTCCTTGTTTCACTGAAAGACATTTACCATTCATGTCCTCTGTAGAGACATGTTCATAGGTGTGAATGTGTGAAACCCATGGAATCAAATGATGGGGGTGGGAACACTACATATGTAATTCAGTCAAAGTAGTGCATGAGGATGGTGTTCTATTGTCATTTAAGGTCAGTCATGGTCATTGTTTTGTCCGAAAAAAAACATTAGTGTGCAATGATGATGGCTCATTGGTCAGTGTGTGGTCTATAGCTTTTACCTTCACATGTAATTCAGTCAATTTGTTTTTGTAGCACCCATCCAGGGACTTCTGCAGGGTGGGTGTCAGGGTCCAGCTTTCCCAGCCATACAGGAGGACAGACTCCACCGTGGTGTGGAATAGGCTCAGCTTTATGTCAAGATTTATGAGCAGCTCTCTCATACAGACCTTAAAAAAGAGCGACTTCTCAAATGCATGATAGCACCTGGATAAATCAAGGTCTAGAGACATAAAATACTGTAGGCCAGTTTTTTACTTTAAACATTATTATGATGTGTTGATCAAATAGCTGCATGATCTACAACTTACATTAGTTTACAGTATCTTACTTTTAGTTTAAGTCAAATACTGTACTAGACTGTTGATTATAACATTAATAATAATTTCACCATGTTTCACAATAGTTATCCTGATTGTTGGGTGGATATGAGATTTTGTCTGAGAAAAATATCCATTGGTTTACTGTAAAGAACATACTGATTTCTCGTCATTGTTTGGCCATTTGTTTTTGTAACTCAACAACGTGTATTAAGTTCAAGCAGAACAATCTTACATACACAACAATTCACTCAGTCAATGGAAAAACACACTAGGACCTATATTTGTCTCTTTGCTCGATTGTCAGCGGTCAACAACAGCTATAGCAAACACATTAAGAGTATAATGCCACTTGCTATGCAATCTAAAGACTATTGTTTGTTTTTATTGTGAAAATGGGCTAGTTGTGCTTGCATATGGATTTTTAATAACCAACAATGTATTTATCCAGAGCCTGTTGTCCAAACATCTATAACAAAAAATATGATATTCATTTCAGTTTATGATAACAGTTTGTTCGTCTTAATAAACAACTAGAAATTGTTTCTCTTTAAAGCATGTTATCTGCACCTGGCCATTGTTCGGTCTGTTGTGTATTCTATGATGTACATATATTTGAATAATGCTTCAGTGTTATCTGACCCCATTCATCTTCAGAAAATAAAACTGTAGTGAGTAAAATTCACATAATGAAAATATAGGCAATGGATATGTCAGTAATTTCAGCAGTGTTCCTGCACAAGTTAGCATGGTTACTTGCTGAGTGGGTGCGACAGTTGGTAGCCAGATAAGACGACCTCTTTTCAAGTCGACCTTAGTCGCGGAAAAGTCACTCGGGAAGTGTCGACCCCCATTCTAGGAAATCACTACCTAAAAAATTGGAAGTGTCAACCCCAGTATAGGGAATCCCCGACCTCATGAAAATCAAGAAAATTGGAAATCTCATCCCCCATTATATGAAATCCCGACCCGAATATTTTCGAGACACAGAGGGGAGACAGAGAGGGGGAGAGAGACGCGTGATTATGGATCCCACTGGGAAAGATGGATAACCACGCCCCCGGGCTCATTTTGAGCTTGTGATTTCTCCTGGGTGGGTTTTCTCTGGTCCTGGGATGACTTCTCCCAACCCTAGGTTGACTATTCCGTGCCCTGGGATGACATCTCCAATTTAAAAAAGGTATGACTTTGAAAAGGGATGACTCTTCTGGCATTCCGACAGTTTGTCCTAGATTGCTCTATAGCTTCATTCAAAATTCAGTCAAAGTAGTGCATATGGATAGCTGTTCCTCTTTTCTACCATTACCATGTAAGATGTTGTCCTTGTTTCACTGAAAGACATTTACCATTCATGTCCTCTGTAGAGACATGTTCATAGGTGTGAATGTGTGAAACCCAGGGAATCAAATGATGGGGGCGGAACACTACATATGTAATTCAGTCAAAGTAGTGCATGAGGATGGTGTTCTATTGTCATTTAAGGTCAGTCATAGTCATTGTTTTGTCTGAAAAGAACATTAGTGTGTAATGATGATGGCTCATTGGTCCGTGTGTGGTCTATATCTTTTGCATTCACATGTAATTCAGTAAATTTGTTTTTGATGTGTCTCTCATACAAACCTTAAACTCAAAGAGAGAATTCTCAATGAGGGAGCAGCGTTCTTGTTGATGTCACCACCATCATCCTACTAGCACGCTCTGCTGGCGCACAATTAGACCATATTTGGATATGAGTTCACATTACACTTTACAGTGTCAACACTATTTTCCAAGAATGTGTATCGATTGAACTAAAAACATATTCTACTCCTCCCTTTCACATTAACATTCATGAAGTGGATTTTTCCCCCTAAAAATAACAAATTAATGCAATATTAAATATTCAAAAACAGCACACCGGTTTACCTTTTACATTAGGTAAATAATGTGTTTGAAAACTCAGTGGAGAATCTGTTATTAGTATTAGACACTAGTAGTGATAATCATTTAGAGAAACAGAATATAACATCTATCAAATAGACAATGATTGGGTCAGTTCTTTCACAAGTTGTCTGGATTACTTGTTGGGCGGGTGAGACACATTGTCATTGATTGGTCTATAGCTTTATCATCAAACTAATAATCATATATGCACACACTGGAATGTACTGGAGTGTACTACGGCTTGTGTACATGTACATACAGGTGTGTGTAGGACGTAGGTGTATGCAAAATATGTACAGTAATACACCACATACTATAAAAAGTAAATGTGGTTGCTAAGTAGGTTCTAATATACTAGTAAGACACCCAAGGGTGGAATGCGACCTCAGGGTGACATGCAACCTCGCACTAAAGGGCGAGGTCGCGCCAATTCTTGACAATCTGGCCAACCACAGCGTTTCTCTGACGATTCTAGTTGTTGTCATTCTGGGGGGAGTTTGTTCATGTTTTTGTGAGGGTATCAACCCTAGGAGACACGGGGAGAACACGCAAACTCCACACAGAAAGGCCCTATCGCTCACACCCTAGGTTGGGTTGGCGATAGGGCCTTTCTGTGTGGAGTTTGCCTAAACATGGAGATGTGGTACAGAAGGACTCATATATGGGCATAAAAAGTATGTCATGTGACATCACTTCCTGTACAGACAGTCAGACAGACAGCCATTGACTCCGACCTAACAATGGCTACTGTCTATGACGGTAGTCCCATATGACATGATGTACTAGACTATCTCCATATATAGTGTTATCCACATCTCCATGTTTAGGCCAAACAGATTCGCTCCATTTCTCCATGTATAGGTCCAAATGCCCAACGTTGAGCTTGACAACGAAACGTTCTTAACACAGCCGCCCCCATATTTACTTTAGAAAATATGTTAAATTCTACGTACGTTTCGAGTACCGGTTTGATACAAGAGCGAATAAGCACTACACTTCTGGAATCATGTGCGTCGACTTAAAGTTGGATCCAGGCCTAATACTGTCAACGTGTTCTCCACATCTCCATGTTTAGGCCAAACAGATTCGCTCCATTTCTCCATGTATAGGTCCAAATGCCCAACGTTGAGCTTGACAACGAAACGTTTTTAACACAGACGCCCCCATATTTACATATATATATAAAAAGTATGTCATGTGACATCACTTCCTGTACAGACAGCCATTGACTCCGGCCTAACAATGGCTACTTTCTATGACGGTAGTCCCATATGACATGATGGACTGGACTATCTCCATATATAGTGTTATCCACATTTCGTGTAGCCGCCCTGTACAGGAAGTGATGTCACAACTTGCGGACATCACACTGACATCACAGAGGATACGGAAGGATGGTCACGTGGATACGGAAGGTCACTCAAGCGACATGGTTCTTCAGAGTATTTGCGACCTTCGGTCGCAATAACATATTAACTCACTCAATGCCAAGTGCCAAAATGGCTCCAAGGTAGATGTGCCAGGATTTTGTATGTTTTTCTTTACTATGCAATGAAAAAAAATGATTTTTTTTTTTATATATAAAATTATTTTGTCAATCAGACAAATGGTTCCAGAGATCAAAAAAGTGTCCATCCACTAGAATGAACACACATTTTCTCAATCAGCTAAACGAGGGAGCCAACACACAAACAGAGAAAAGCATCTCTCTGATCTCAGGTCATTTTGACATCTTTAAAAAAAAAAAAAAAATGAAAAGATTTTTTTTTCTATACAAAAAACACAAACGACGTCAAAGACGTCATTGGCACCCAGGGCCTTGGAAAAAAAACGTCAAGAGACGTCATTGGCACTAAATGTATCTTATTGAACAATGTTCATTGAGTTCAAGCAGGACGTATTCAACTCATAGATTTGTATTGATGTTTTCCAGAAAACGTCTGTCAACATTTAACGTGTTAGTTCACCTATTTTTGACATAAAGCTGTGTGAAATACTTGTCATTAAAACAGTGGTTAAAAATGTATTAATTGATTACCATAACTCCTGTGGTAAGAGTTATGGTCAGTTTCTAATGAATATTAAGTAGTTCCAATGGGGTGGGGGCCATTTGGCGTGGCCCAATCATTGAAAATAGATGAATCCACAAAACTAGTGTCATTTGTATTGTTGGCCTCTTTCTACCATATAGAGCGAGGTTTCGTTCTGATCAGCTGACTGCAAAGCACCTTGTTTTGGGGAAATACGTTGCAGTGGCGTAGTGATACTGGACACAAAAAATTGGACCATGTGACAGAGGGGTCAAAGTTGAACGAAAGTTGGTCTATTTAGTAGAAATAGGTCAACAATACAAATGACGCTAGTTTTGTGGATTCATCTATTTTTAATGATTGGGCCATGAGCCCCTGCCAAATCACCGGAACTACTTTATATTCATCTAAAACTGACCAGAACTCTGACCACGGGACTTTTCTGCTGGCCTCGGAACACAATCCGGAGAAAATCCACTGTAAAGATGTGTTTTTCTATTGGAGTGGTTTAATTCCGGTGTGAATTTTCTGGTGTTTATTGAGGTTACTAATTGAAGAGAAGTGTTTTCCACACTGATCACAGCTGTGCTGTTTGGGTTTAGCCAAGCTTCTTTGTTCATTTACTGCTGGTAGGACAGGGAAGCCAGAAGGAGGATCCAACACTGGATTGGAAACAGACAAAAAGACAACAGAAAGATAATTGAGAAGATTAATTTAGGATTTAACATTACATGTTTTAGCATTAATACATACACACTTTGGTGTAATTTGTTCTCTTTGTGTTTCTTTGGCCTTTAATGTCAACATCAATTTAACTAATGACAGACAAATCCCTGCAAATGCATATTATATTCAGAATATAATAGACATGAGTAATAGTTGTGGGAGTAGTTGCACTGAAATAACTTGATTCTAAATCGGTGAAAAACAGTGACTAAAATGATATTAATACAAATCCAACCTACAGCAAATTAACAGACAAACAGAAATAATATAACTTACAGAGATGCTCTTCCTGTTCAGCAGAAATGTTCCTGGGGTTGAGAGAGTTCATCTTCAGCTGAAGTCTGGAGTCCACAGTCAGTTCTGGTTGAAATGATTGATGTCCTGGAGGAGTTGTGGAGACATTACAACTACACACTCTTCTTATACTAGAGAGCCTGAGGTGGAGCCATTAACTCCTTCAATGATTGGCCAAAGAGGAGAACAATAGAACCATCTACCCACCAATCACAACCCAACTCACTCTTTAGGTTCAGTCTTCTCTTATACACTACTTAAATTAAGCGTGAACATTGATACAAAAATACAATTGTAAAGATAAAAATCTAGGCCAATAGGAGCTAATAAATACACAGTATTAATACATAGATAAATGCATTAATTAAATTCATGCAAACATTGTGTTACTCATCCCTTTCACAACATATCATTATGAGGTGAAATGTCATGTTTCTGAAGATAAATAATTGAATGAAATATTAAAAGGTTAGCAGGCTCACCTATTGTATTAACCATGTGAATTGATAATAGTGTCATGTATCAGAATTGATGTGAATTGATTCCAAGAATTTGTATTGATAAATGAAGATACTACGCCTCCCTTTCACATTAACATTCATGAAGTGGGATTTATTTATTTTTTTCCCTTAAAAGGAGCAAATTAATGCAATATTAAATATTCAAAATACAGCACACAGGTTTACCTTTTACATTAGGTAAATAATATGTTTAATCTCTAATCATTTAGAGAAACTGAATATAACATCTATCAAATAGACAATGATAAGGTCAATAATGTCACCAGTGTTCTTTCACAAGTTGGCCGTATTACTTGTTGGGTGGGAGTGACACTTTGACATTGATTGGTCTATTATAGCTTTATCATCAACATAATAATAATTCCGGAAGTATTGCATAATGCTGGTGTTCCATTGTGATTAAAGATGTATTGTCATTGTCTAAAAAGAACAGTAGTGTAGTAATGATGGCTCATTAACATGTAATTCAGTCAGTTAAGGAGAGAGTGGATGCATTTACACCACAATGTTTGGCCTTTCAGCACAACTTCATTTTCATTTTCTGTTGTGAACATGAACACAACTATAAAAAGTAAGTACGTTGGCTAAGTCGGTTCTAATAAATAACCGATATGATTCTCTCTAATCGAACAATGTCCATTAAGTTCAAGCAGAACAGCCCAACACATAGGTTTGTTATTAGTGTACCAGAAAACGTCAGTCAATATTTATGAACAATCAGCTCTCTCATACAGACCTTAAAAAAGACAGACTTCTCAAATGCATGATAGCACCTGGATAAATCAAGGTCTATATGTCCTAGATACATAAAATACAGTAGGCCAGCTTAAACATTATTATGATGTGTTGATCAAATGGCTGCATGATCTACAACTTACATTAGTTTACAGTATCTTACTTTTAGTTTAAGTCAAATACTGTACTAGACTGTTGATTATAACATTAATTATAGACCATGTCAATAATTCCACCATGTTTCACAATAGTTATCCTTATTGTTGGGTAGATATGAGATTTTCTCTGAGAAAAAAATCCATTGGTTTACTGTAAAGAAAATACTGATTTCTCGTCATTGTTTGGTCAATAGTTTTACCATTGATGTTTAATTCAGTCAGTAAGTTAGAACAACAGCCAGGAATGTATCTTAACTCAACAACGTTTATTAAGTTCAAGCAGAAAAATCGTACATACACAAAAATTCAGTCCAGTCAATGGAAAAAAAACACTAGGACCTATATTTGTCTCTTTGCTCAATTATCAGCGGTCAACAACAGCTATATCAAACACATTATAAGAGTATAATGCCACTTGCTACGCAATCTAAAGACTATTGTTTGTTTACTTGTGAAAATGGGCTGCTTGCATATGGATTTTTAACAACCAACAAATGTATTTATCCTGAGCCTGTTCTGTTGTCCAAACATCTATAACAACAAAGATGATATACATTTCAGTTTATGATAACAGTTTGTTTGTCTTAATAAACAACTAGAAATTGTTGTTCAGTAAAGCATGTTATCTGCACCTGGCCATTGTCTGTTGTTTCATCTATGATGTACATATGACCTAATATTTGAACAATGCTTGTAGTGAGTAAAATTCACATAATGAAAATATAGGCAATGGATATGTCAGTAATTTCACCAGTGTTCCTGCACAAGTTAGCATGGTTACTTGCTGGGTGGGTGCGACAGTTTGTCCTAGATTGCTCTATAGCTTCATTCAAAATTCAGTCAAAGTAGTGCATATGGATAGCTGTTGTTCCTCTTTTCTACCATTACCATGTAAGATGTTGTCCTTGTTTCACTGAAAGACATTTACCATTCATGTCCTCTGTAGAGACATGTTCATAGGTGTGAATGTGTGAAACCCATGGAATCAAATGATGGGGGTGGGAACACTACATATGTAATTCAGTCAAAGTAGTGCATGAGGATGGTGTTCTATTGTCATTTAAGGTCAGTCATGGTCATTGTTTTGTCCGAAAAAAAACATTAGTGTGCAATGATGATGGCTCATTGGTCAGTGTGTGGTCTATAGCTTTTACCTTCACATGTAATTCAGTCAATTTGTTTTTGTAGCACCCATCCAGGGACTTCTGCAGGGTGGGTGTCAGGGTCCAGCTTTCCCAGCCATACAGGAGGACAGACTCCACCGTGGTGTGGAATAGGCTCAGCTTTATGTCAAGATTTATGAGCAGCTCTCTCATACAGACCTTAAAAAAGAGCGACTTCTCAAATGCATGATAGCACCTGGATAAATCAAGGTCTAGAGACATAAAATACTGTAGGCCAGCTTTTTACTTTAAACATTATTATGATGTGTTGATCAAATAGCTGCATGATCTACAACTTACATTAGTTTACAGTATCTTACTTTTAGTTTAAGTCAAATACTGTACTAGACTGTTGATTATAACATTAATAATAATTTCACCATGTTTCACAATAGTTATCCTGATTGTTGGGTGGATATGAGATTTTGTCTGAGAAAAATATCCATTGGTTTACTGTAAAGAACATACTGATTTCTCGTCATTGTTTGGCCATTTGTTTTTGTAACTCAACAACGTGTATTAAGTTCAAGCAGAACAATCTTACATACACAACAATTCACTCAGTCAATGGAAAAACACACTAGGACCTATATTTGTCTCTTTGCTCGATTGTCAGCGGTCAACAACAGCTATAGCAAACACATTAAGAGTATAATGCCACTTGCTATGCAATCTAAAGACTATTGTTTGTTTTTATTGTGAAAATGGGCTAGTTGTGCTTGCATATGGATTTTTAATAACCAACAATGTATTTATCCAGAGCCTGTTGTCCAAACATCTATAACAAAAAATATGATATTCATTTCAGTTTATGATAACAGTTTGTTCGTCTTAATAAACAACTAGAAATTGTTTCTCTTTAAAGCATGTTATCTGCACCTGGCCATTGTTCGGTCTGTTGTGTATTCTATGATGTACATATATTTGAATAATGCTTCAGTGTTATCTGACCCCATTCATCTTCAGAAAATAAAACTGTAGTGAGTAAAATTCACATAATGAAAATATAGGCAATGGATATGTCAGTAATTTCAGCAGTGTTCCTGCACAAGTTAGCATGGTTACTTGCTGAGTGGGTGCGACAGTTGGTAGCCAGATAAGACGACCTCTTTTCAAGTCGACCTTAGTCGCGGAAAAGTCACTCGGGAAGTGTCGACCCCCATTCTAGGAAATCACTACCTAAAAAATTGGAAGTGTCAACCCCAGTATAGGGAATCCCCGACCTCATGAAAATCAAGAAAATTGGAAATCTCATCCCCCATTATATGAAATCCCGACCCGAATATTTTCGAGACACAGAGGGGAGACAGAGAGGGGGAGAGAGACGCGTGATTATGGATCCCACTGGGAAAGATGGATAACCACGCCCCCGGGCTCATTTTGAGCTTGTGATTTCTCCTGGGTGGGTTTTCTCTGGTCCTGGGATGACTTCTCCCAACCCTAGGTTGACTATTCCGTGCCCTGGGATGACATCTCCAATTTAAAAAAGGTATGACTTTGAAAAGGGATGACTCTTCTGGCATTCCGACAGTTTGTCCTAGATTGCTCTATAGCTTCATTCAAAATTCAGTCAAAGTAGTGCATATGGATAGCTGTTGTTCCTCTTTTCTACCATTACCATGTAAGATGTTGTCCTTGTTTCACTGAAAGACATTTACCATTCATGTCCTCTGTAGAGACATGTTCATAGGTGTGAATGTGTGAAACCCAGGGAATCAAATGATGGGGGCGGAACACTACATATGTAATTCAGTCAAAGTAGTGCATGGGGATGGTGTTCTATTGTCATTTAAGGTCAGTCATAGTCATTGTTTTGTCTGAAAAGAACATTAGTGTGTAATGATGATGGCTCATTGGTCCGTGTGTGGTCTATATCTTTTGCATTCACATGTAATTCAGTAAATTTGTTTTTGATGTGTCTCTCATACAAACCTTAAACTCAAAGAGAGAATTCTCAATGAGGGAGCAGCGTTCTTGTTGATGTCACCACCATCATCCTACTAGCACGCTCTGCTGGCGCACAATTAGACCATATTTGGATATGAGTTCACATTACACTTTACAGTGTCAACACTATTTTCCAAGAATGTGTATCGATTGAACTAAAAACATATTCTACTCCTCCCTTTCACATTAACATTCATGAAGTGGATTTTTCCCCCTAAAAATAACAAATTAATGCAATATTAAATATTCAAAAACAGCACACCGGTTTACCTTTTACATTAGGTAAATAATGTGTTTGAAAACTCAGTGGAGAATCTGTTATTAGTATTAGACACTAGTAGTGATAATCATTTAGAGAAACAGAATATAACATCTATCAAATAGACAATGATTGGGTCAGTTCTTTCACAAGTTGTCTGGATTACTTGTTGGGCGGGTGAGACACATTGTCATTGATTGGTCTATAGCTTTATCATCAAACTAATAATCATATATGCACACACTGGAATGTACTGGAGTGTACTACGGCTTGTGTACATGTACATACAGGTGTGTGTAGGACGTAGGTGTATGCAAAATATGTACAGTAATACACCACATACTATAAAAAGTAAATGTGGTTGCTAAGTAGGTTCTAATATACTAGTAAGACACCCAAGGGTGGAATGCGACCTCAGGGTGACATGCAACCTCGCACTAAAGGGCGAGGTCGCGCCAATTCTTGACAATCTGGCCAACCACAGCGTTTCTCTGACGATTCTAGTTGTTGTCATTCTGGGGGGAGTTTGTTCATGTTTTTGTGAGGGTATCAACCCTAGGAGACACGGGGAGAACACGCAAACTCCACACAGAAAGGCCCTATCGCTCACACCCTAGGTTGGGTTGGCGATAGGGCCTTTCTGTGTGGAGTTTGCCTAAACATGGAGATGTGGTACAGAAGGACTCATATATGGGCATAAAAAGTATGTCATGTGACATCACTTCCTGTACAGACAGTCAGACAGACAGCCATTGACTCCGACCTAACAATGGCTACTGTCTATGACGGTAGTCCCATATGACATGATGTACTAGACTATCTCCATATATAGTGTTATCCACATCTCCATGTTTAGGCCAAACAGATTCGCTCCATTTCTCCATGTATAGGTCCAAATGCCCAACGTTGAGCTTGACAACGAAACGTTCTTAACTCTCCCACCGCTTTGAACGTTCACGTTCGCCCGATTGCGCAAGACCTCTCCGCCAATACGGCGCTTGTTCGGTTCGTTCGTCTGATGACTGTAAGCTGATGAGGGGTCGCGCGGCCGTCTACTGTAAACACATTTTCCGCGGTGATGGTGTAAAAAATCCATTATGCGTTAGATCAACGGAGAACAATTCACTTCCTTGTTGATTTCCTCCGGCTGTAAGGCTCTATGGCCAGTGACTGGTCTTCTTCTTCTTCAACACATAACAGGCAAATTCACATTCATTCTCGCATGACGCCGCCCTCTGCTGCCTGGCAGACCAAAGTGCACTATTGCACAACCCAAAAAAATAAAAATAAATAAATAAATGTCTGTCTGTCTATCTACTATAACGTCGCAAAGGTAAGCCGCTTTTTGATGGCACCAGACCCAATAAATAAATAAATAATCTGGCAGTAGGAAAGTTAACACAGCCGCCCCCATATTTACTTTAGAAAATATGTTAAATTCTACGTACGTTTCGAGTACCGGTTTGATACAAGAGCGAATAAGCACTACACTTCTGGAATCATGTGCGTCGACTTAAAGTTGGATCCAGGCCTAATACTGTCAACGTGTTCTCCACATCTCCATGTTTAGGCCAAACAGATTCGCTCCATTTCTCCATGTATAGGTCCAAATGCCCAACGTTGAGCTTGACAACGAAACGTTTTTAACACAGACGCCCCCATATTTACATATATATATAAAAAGTATGTCATGTGACATCACTTCCTGTACAGACAGCCATTGACTCCGGCCTAACAATGGCTACTTTCTATGACGGTAGTCCCATATGACATGATGGACTGGACTATCTCCATATATAGTGTTATCCACATTTCGTGTAGCCGCCCTGTACAGGAAGTGATGTCACAACTTGCGGACATCACACTGACATCACAGAGGATACGGAAGGATGGTCACGTGGATACGGAAGGTCACTCAAGCGACATGGTTCTTCAGAGTATTTGCGACCTTCGGTCGCAATAACATATTAACTCACTCAATGCCAAGTGCCAAAATGGCTCCAAGGTAGATGTGCCAGGATTTTGTATGTTTTTCTTTACTATGCAATGAAAAAAAATGATTTTTTTTTTTATATATAAAATTATTTTGTCAATCAGACAAATGGTTCCAGAGATCAAAAAAGTGTCCATCCACTAGAATGAACACACATTTTCTCAATCAGCTAAACGAGGGAGCCAACACACAAACAGAGAAAAGCATCTCTCTGATCTCAGGTCATTTTGACATATTTTTAAAAAAAAAAAAATGAAAAGATTTTTTTTTCTATACAAAAAACACAAAAGACGTCAAAGACGTCATTGGCACCCAGGGCCTTGGAAAAAAAACGTCAAGAGACGTCATTGGCACTAAATGTATCTTATTGAACAATGTTCATTGAGTTCAAGCAGGACGTATTCAACTCATAGATTTGTATTGATGTTTTCCAGAAAACGTCTGTCAACATTTAACGTGTTAGTTCACCTATTTTTGACATAAAGCTGTGTGAAATACTTGTCATTAAAACAGTGGTTAAAAATGTATTAATTGATTACCATAACTCCTGTGGTAAGAGTTATGGTCAGTTTCTAATGAATATTAAGTAGTTCCAATGGGGTGGGGGCCATTTGGCGTGGCCCAATCATTGAAAATAGATGAATCCACAAAACTAGTGTCATTTGTATTGTTGGCCTCTTTCTACCATATAGAGCGAGGTTTCGTTCTGATCAGCTGACTGCAAAGCACCTTGTTTTGGGGAAATACGTTGCAGTGGCGTAGTGATACTGGACACAAAAAATTGGACCATGTGACAGAGGGGTCAAAGTTGAACGAAAGTTGGTCTATTTAGTAGAAATAGGTCAACAATACAAATGACGCTAGTTTTGTGGATTCATCTATTTTTAATGATTGGGCCATGAGCCCCTGCCAAATCACCGGAACTACTTTATATTCATCTAAAACTGACCAGAACTCTGACCACGGGACTTTTCTGCTGGCCTCGGAACACAATCCGGAGAAAATCCGCTGTAAAGATGTGTTTTTCTATTGGAGTGGGTGGCGTGGCGCGGCCTTTTTTTCCCATTACGGGCCGTGTAAACAGAATCGTGGCCTTGTGCTTGGATGGAAAATTCGACCGGGGCTTCCGTTGATGCCTCCGATTATTTAATTCATTTTACTAAAGGAACCGAAAAATGTCGGTTCTTGTAATCCTTAATACGTCTTGCTGAAACAGCGTTTTTTTGGGGGGGCTCTAAACTTTTTTCGAAACCATTTTCAATGGAATAAATCATCGGGACAAGTAGAATGGCTCGTTGGGAAGCGGTGGAGGAGCCAGAACCACCCACGTCGCTACTAGCAGCTCAGGGTAAGCGAAATAGATTAAAAAATTAGTATTGGAATGGAAAAAAGAACCGAGATTATTCGGTTTTCGCACAGAAAGAGTTAAGAACAAGCAGCTAGCTCTCTTATACAAATGTATACATGTATGATATCACCTGGATACATCTAGGGAGTAGCCGGGGAGCCACAGGCCCAAAAGCTCAAAGAATAGGGTTTTACCTCTGACGTCATGACATTCTTTTCTATTCATTTGGTCATTAAGGTACACAGAATGAGAGGCCTGCTCTGCCGGAAACTCTGCGAAAAAAAGTTATGGCCATTTGTATATTCACTCCATCGACTTCAATATACAGAAAAGAAACACACCAAAAGAAAATATGCAAGAAATTTTTTTTTGCATGAAAAACATTCCTTGGGCTAGAAAACGGACCAAAATAACGTGAAAAGTGATGACTCATTTTCTTTTCTTGCAATGGATTCAGAATCATGAAGAACCCTTAGTTTGACCCCTCACATGCTACTTTTTTGGTGTTTTCCAGTATAGTGAAGTCAATGGGAAACTTTTTTTTCGCAGTGTTTCCAACAGAGCAGGCCTCTCATTCTGTCTACCTTATTGACCAAATTAATAGGAAAAACTAAAATTTGGAGTATGACATGACATCACAGGTCTTCTCTCATTTTGGCACAGTGGCTCCCCGGCTAGTAGGCCTACATTAAGCCAGTGTTGTACTATAAACATTATTATGAGGTGTTGATTAAATGGCTGGATGATCTACAACTTAAATTAGTTTCAGTTTCTTACTTTAGTGTAAGCCAATCATTCAGCATATATAGGCCTATTCGTTTATATTGTCTTACTTTTGCCAAATACTGGACTGGACTGTTGAACATAACATTAATCATAGACTATTTCAAATAATTTCACCAGTCTTTTACACTTGTTATCCTGATTCATTTTTGGGAGGATTTGAGACGTTGTCATTGATTGGTCAACAGCTTCACTATTCACATGTAATTCAGTCAGTAGTAGTAAATAATGTTAATGGTTCATTGTCATTAAATTATTTTCATTGGTTATCTGTATAGAACATAATGATTTGTCTTTGGTCATTGTGTCACCATTGATTTGTAATTCAGTCAATAAGTGAGAACAGCCAGGAATGTATCTTAACTCAACAATGTTTATTAAGTTCAAGCAGAAAAATCTTACATTCACAAAAATCCAGTCAAGAAAATGGACACTAGGACCTATATCTGTCTCTTTGCTTGATTGTCAGTGGTAAAAAAACAGCCATAGCATGCATAATATTTGAACAATGTTTCAGTGTTATCTGATTCTGACCACATTCATCTTCAGTAAAAAATATATATACAAAATGTAGTAAAATTCACCTAAAAAAAGACAAGACGGAAAAAGAAACAAAGCCAAATGAGAAGAAATAAAAACAAATTTGACTTTGCATATCTGGGATAACACTAGAATAAGATATATACAAAATCATACTACACTTGTGATGTTTCAAACTATTTGAGAGACTAAAAGCTTTCCAACACTGGTTACAGTGATATATTTTTTTCTCTGGTGTGAATTTTCTGGTGTGATTTAAGGCTGGACATTTGAGTGAAGTGCTTTCCACACTGAACACAACCATAGGGTTTCTCACCAGTGTGAATTCTCTGGTGTATTTTAAGCTTGGACAATTGAGCAAAGTGTTTACCACACTGATCACATCCATAGGGTTTCTCTCCTGTGTGACTTCTCTGGTGTATGCGAAGCTTGGACAATTGAGCAAACTGTTTACCACACATATCACATCCATAGGGTTTCTCCCCTGTGTGAATTCTCTGGTGCTGTATTAATTCATAATTTGTCTTAAACTTGCTCCCACACTGGTTACAGTGATATTGTGTTTCACCAGTGTGAATTCTCTGGTGTGTTTTAAGATTGGACAATTGAGTGAAGTGTTTTCCACACTGATCACATCCATATGGTTTCTCTGCAGTGTGAATTCTCTGGTGTGCTTTAAGGCTGCCCTGTGTAGTAAAGTGTTTTCCACACTGATCACATCCATAGGGTTTCTCCCCAGTGTGAATTCTCTGGTGTTCTTTAAGGTGGATCATTTGAGTGAAGTATTTCCCACACTGGTCACATCCATAGGGTTTCTCTCCCGTGTGACTTCTCTGATGTACATTAAGGCGGCTAATTTGAGAGAAGTGTTTTCCACACTGATCACAGCTGTGCAGTTTGGGTTTAGCCAAGCATACCGGTTCTTTTGCTGCTGGTAGGACAGGGAAGCCAGAAGGAGGATGCAACACTGGATTGGAAACAAAGACAAAGGGAAGACAGTTAAGAATATTACATCATCAAAAAAAAAGAATATTACATCATTTAGGATTTAACATTACATCAAAACGTAATGGTGACTATGTTACATTTTTTGCATTACACACTTTAATTCAAGTGTATTTCGTTTTCTCCATGTTTCTTTGGCCTTTTATTGTCAAGGTTATGACAAATAATCAATGATAAACAAATCCCTGAAAAGGCATATTATATTCAGAATAGAATAGACACGAGTAATAGTTGTGGGAATAGTTCTGTTGGACTGAAAGCAATTGATTCTAAATTGGTGAAAACAAGAAAGGTGACTAAAATTCAACTAATACAAATCCAACCTACAACAAATGAACAGAAAAACAAAATAATATAACTTACAGGGATCTTGATTATCTTTAGGCTCCTCCTGTTCAGCAGAATTGTTCCTGGTTGGGTTGAGAGAGTTCATCTTCACCTGAAGTCTGGAGTCCACAGTCAGTTCTGGTTGAAATGATTGATACCCTGGAGGAGTTGTGGAGACATTACAACTACACACTCTTCTTATACTAGAGAGCCTGAGGTTGGAGCCACAAACTGCTTCAATGATTGGCCAAAGAGGAGAACAATAGAACCACCTATCCACCAATCACAACCAACCTAACTCACTCTTTAGGGGCAGTCTTCCATTCAACACTATTTTAATTGTGTGAGCATTGACTAAAAAAATAATGTAAATATAAAAAGCTAAGTAGACCAAAATAGGTACTAATACACAATATTAACAAATATTTTAATTGGGGACCCTCCACCCTGACACGCACTTGGAATGTATGAGTTAAGGCATTACATTTAGTTTGACTCTGTCCCACAGATAAATATTTTGAAAATAGCAGATCAACAAGCTCACAATGCAAAACGCTGCGAGCTTGTAGTTTGCAATTTCTGCTTCTTTCCTGTATTATTTGTTAATTTGGCCAATATTTAAGTTGTTATAGTATAGTTGTTTGATTTGTTGACGTTTGATGCAGTAATGGTCTTTTTCTTTTCTTTCTGCATTAAAATGTCTTAAGTTCTTAAATTGCCACTTCACTGTCATCTGGGGATGACTTGCAATTGACTGGTCTATTTATTTTTTTCCACCTGTGATGGGCAAGCTATTTGGAAAATGTAGTAAGCTACATTACTAGTTACTCTGACATTTTTGTTACGCTACTCATTAAAAACATAAAACACAACTTCATAACATCCACCCAAAACGCTTAAATACATTCACATTACAAGTTACAATGTCAACACTACATTAGTTTATTTTCCTGGTATGAACATGAAAAATAAAATACAAATAGCCTATGGCATTAAGTAGTTAAGTAAGTCCTAATAAATAAGACCAACAAAATGTGTCTTACTTGGGGGAAACAACTAGCCTTGCAACAGCCAGACTTTCCAAAAGGAGAGTCTGGCTGTTGCGAGGCGAGAAAGGAAGCACATTGGTGATGACGTAACTCAGGATGGCTTGCGAGGCTAGGAAACAACATACACGTTAAGTAGGATCTTTTTTCTTTCTGAAGAGAAGGAATCAAGCTAAATATTTCGTATTATAGATAGTGATCTGTTCAACCTTTACATTAGCCAGGCTAAATAATGTGTTAGATGTACTGTGAATAACCCTGTATAGACATTGTCATATGTGTGAAAGGAATGTGTGAAACCCAGTGAATCAAATGATGGGGGGAGCACTGCATATGTAATTCAGTCAAAGTAGTGCATGAGGATGGTGTTCCATTGTCATTAAAGGTCAGTCATGGTCATTGTTTTGTCTGAAAAGAACAGTAGTAGTGTGTAATGATGATGGCTCATTGGTCTATAGCTTTTACATTCATATGTAATTCAGTCAGTCAAGTACATACTTTTACATTACACTTGTTGTAAAATGTTTGACCTTTTAGGACTACTTAAATGTTATACTGCTGGTACATTTGTTTGGGTTCATTTGAAAGAAAGAAAGAAAGAAAGAAAGAAAGAAAGAAAGACAGACAGACAGACAGACAGACAGACAGAAAGAAAGAGGACAAGTAGAGAGGTATAGGAGAAAAACAGAGACCCCTTATCACTGCAGTCTGTCAGCTGTCATATTGAATGAGGGCAGGCGGACCAATCTTCCATAATGACATTGTGATGATGAGCCTATATTTAATGATCATTAGCCTCCCTGACTCAGTCCCTTTGCAGACACACAGAGGTGATGAGCCAGGGTTTCCCTGGGAAGCAAGAGGCAGCACAGAGGAGATGATCTGCAACAAGAGGTACAACTTGGAGGGAGAGGCTATTTACTTGTGTCAGCAGAGCGCACTAGTAGGGTGATGATAGCTGTGGGTATGTAGGGTATGTGGCTGACAGTACAAAGGCTGTGTCTTTAGCCAATAGACGGGTTTCTGGTCTACGTTACACTTATCAGAAGTAGATGCGTGCGCAGGGATCGGTACCAAATGAGCCAATGAAACCAGCGCTCCCCAAAACAACAGGTTTGGGGATTGGACGGAATTGATTACATGATACAGTCAGCTGTGCATTTAGTCTCAATGTTTGTAAACAAGAAACCCGTCTATGAGGGAGCAGCGTTCTCGGTGACGTCACCACCAGCTGTCCTCACTCCTACTTGCACGCTCTGCTGGCGCACATCTTAATCCTCTCTCCCTTCTGTCTCCCATTCGCCACTGTTTAGCATTAAGTTCACTCTAAACATAAGAATGACGATAAACTGTATTTACATAGCACTTACCGAAGCATATTTATTGGTTATATTTATTTGCATGTCTTGTCATAAGAACCATTCCTTATATGGGATTATCACACACCAAAAACACAAGTAAACACTATCAAATTCACTTTCTGGAAACAGGAACTACACAATTAAAGAACCACACCAATTTTTCATCGGTTTTTCCCATGCTTTCTCTAATATTCTGCAATTGCAAATATCTTATGTTAAAAATCCCTGCAGTGTCACTAAATGAAACGACATTGTGAGCCTACTGATTCAATGAGTAAAATACAACATGTTTATTTGTCATTAAGGATTGCACATAATCTCAATTATTACACAGCTGCTGTATTTAAGAGTTTAACAAATATTTGACACCAAACATTAATTTAAGCTTACAGGTTTCTGCTTCCATAGCGACTTAAGAACAGTCTGTTGTCTCTGTTTTGTGCATCTGTTCAATAAATATAACAGAATGGAAATATTCTACAAAGCCATGTGATAATACATAAAGACAGTTCATTGTTTTTTTTATGTGAAACAGATTATTCTAGTTCTGCATGTGATTTCCTGCTTTGAGATGCATGTGCTTTACATTACAGCATGTATGGAAGATACAAACACCTTTACATAAATAGTGGATTTGGCTGAATGTAGCACCCATGATTACAGCTTAGGCATTGGCACTTAATTGGTGGAAAAAAAGGGTTACAGAAATCATGGGATATTTGCCTCACGCTAGGGAAACAGGAGATTGGCACTCCTGCCCTTTGGGCCTCAGGCATCTGCAAGGCTTACTTACAGTATTTACTTAGATTCAACTTTACAAGTACTGTATACAGAACAAATACTTATAAAGAACAAATTATGCGCTGCCAGTATACAAGACTCTGATTTGAGGAACAGAACCCAGATGGCCTGTTAACCAGACCCCAGAAGTGGGGGGCATCCTTGGGACTGACTGCACAACTTAAGCAATTTTAAATAAAGTCATGAAGTTGTCAGTTTTTCTCCTAGTGCCCTGTTAGTAATTCATCCGTTGAAACCAATAACTCTTATCTATGAGCCACACAGAGTCTGTTCATTAAAGTATATCACCCCACACAGACTTTGCAGCAAAAAAAAAGAAAAAACTAGTCCCCGCCCGGTCGTTCACACCGAGCTCCAGGTTTTGATGGTGTCTATCCCGCCGAGTATCGAACAGGGTGAAGTACCCCTCAATGGCTCCTCAGTGACACAGATAGACACTTCCTCACACCTGGGAAACAGGTGGAGGAATATTTGTATGATGCACACAGTCCTCAGAGGTTGCAACTACAACTTGGATCTGCACCACAAACTCTGCCATCAAAATACCCCTTTGTACCCCTTCTCTGCCATGCCCGTAGAACCCGTAAATGTAATAAAAATGTATTAAAAAACATTTTTTTATCGAAGCGCAACTAAAATAGGCCGGAACTAATGCTCCGTGATCGGTTTCTACTCGGACACATTATTGAGCGGACAACTTTAACATTGGAGTCCCTGAACCGGAAGTCCGTCCTCTATTTTGGCCCGTTAACTTTCTGTCTGAGCTCCGCGGCTTACAGATGGAGAACTTATTGATCAATTGAAAAAGTTTCAACGGATTTGAGAAGCTGATGGAATACGCGAACACACGATGCATAGCATCCGATCACGCACGATGGGAACTGGACGAGCGCCCACGTTAACAGGTAGGAGAAGAAGCCGGCAGTGAAAGACATAGAGAAATTAACGGGCTTTACGGCCGTAAACTACGAATGAGTTAACGGCTGTATAGTTACAACGAAGCAGTTTTACATCAGTTTTCTCCTAGTGCGATGTTAGTTCCTTTGTAACCAAGAACCTTTATCTCTGAGCCACACAGAGCATGTCCATTAAAGTAAATCACCCCACACAGACTTTGCAAAGGAAAAACCCCAAATGAGTCCCTGCTCGGTCGTTCACACTGAGCTCCAGGTTTTGATGGCGTCTATCCCACGAGTATCGAACAGGGTGAAGTACCATACGGCTCCTCAATGAGACGGATAGACTTCAACAATACTAAGGACCAATATCTGTCACTTTGTTTATTTAATTGTGAAAAGGATCTGTTGTGCTTGCAAATGGATTTTTTTAACAACGAACAAATGAATTTATCTTGAGCCTGTTGTCCAAACATCTATAACAAAAAAGATTATATACATTTCAGTTTATGATAAACAGTTAGTTTGTCTTAATAACAACTAAGTCTATTGTTGCTCAGTAAAGCAGCACATTATCTGCGCCTGGCCATTGGCCGGTCTATGGTGTCATCTATGATGTACATATGACCAAATATTTGAACAAGGCTTCAGTGTTATCTGACCCCATTCATCTTCCGTAAAAAAAATATATATATACAAAATGTGCAAAGTAAAATGTACATTATGAAAAATAAAATAAAAATTAAGTCCTGGCTGCAGAAAGACATTGCAAAAAAAGGCAAAAGAGAAGAAAAAAAATCCCAGTCTTTTCCATCAGCCTATCGGAGATAACACTAGAAAAAAATAAGGGTTTAAGTCATGTGTGCACTAGCTTGTGATGTTCTAAAAGCCTTTCAACACTGGTTACAGTATTACAGTGTTTCTCTAGTGTGAACTTTCTGGTGTGCTTTAAGGTTGGACATGTGATTGAAGTGTTTACCACACTGATCACATCCAAAGGGTTTCTCTCCTGTGTGAATCCTCTGGTGTACTTTAAGGTTGTTGATTTCAGCAAAGTGTTTACCACACTGATCACAACCATGGGGTTTCTCTCCTGTGTGAATTCTCTGGTGCTTTATTAACGTGGAAACATGAGCAAAGTGTTTACCACACATATCACACCCATATGGTTTCTCTCTTGTGTGAATTCTCTGGTGACTTATTAATTCATAATTTGTCTTAAACTTGCTCCCACACTGTTTACAGTGATATTGTGTTTCACCAGTGTGAATTCTCTGGTGTTTTTTAAGATGGGGCAATTGAGTGAAGTGCTTTCCACACTGATCACATCCATAGGGTTTCTCTCCAGTGTGAATTCTCTGGTGTGATTTAAGGTTAGACATGTTACTGAAGTGTTTTCCACACTGATCACATCCATATGGTTTCTCACCAGTGTGAATTCTCTGGTGCTGTATTAATTCAGAACTCGTCTTACACACTCTCCCGCACTGGTCACATTGGTGTGTTTTTTCTCCAGTGTGAATTCTCTGGTGTGATTTAAGGCTGTTCAATTTAACATCACACAGATCACGCCCATGGGGTTTCTCTCCGGTGTGAGAAAGAGGATCCAACACTGGATTGGAAACAGACAAAAAGATAATTGAGGAGATTAATTTATGATTTAACATTACATTTTTTTTTGCATTAATACATACACACTTTGGTGTAATTTGTTTCTTTGGCCTTTAATGTCAACGTTAATTTAACTAATGACAGACAAATCCCTGCAAATGCATATTATATTCAAAATAGAATAGACATGACATGACATGACATGACATGACATGAGTAATAGTTGTGGGAGTAGTTGGACTGAAATAACTTGATTCTAAATCGGTGCAAAACAGTGACTAAAATGATATTAATACAAATCCAACCTACAGCAAATTAACAGACAAACATAAATAATATAACTTACAGAGATGTTCTTCCTGTTCAGCAGAAATGTTCCTGGGGTTGAGAGAGTTCATCGTCAGCTGAAGTCTGGGGTCCACAGTCAGTTCTGGTTGAAATGATTGATATCCTGGAGGAGTTGTGGAGACATTACAACTACACACTCTTCTTATACTAGAGAGCCTGAGGTGGAGCCATTAACTCCTTCAATGATTGGCCAAAGAGGAGAACAATAGAACCATCTCTCCACCAATCACAACCTAACTCACTCTTTAGGTGCAGTCTTCCATTCAACACTACTTTAATTGTGTGAGCATTGACAAAAAGATTTATGTAAATATAAAAAGCTAAGTAGACCAAAATATGTACTAATACACAATATTAACAAATATTTGAACTGGGGACCCTCCACCCTGACACGCACTTGGGATGTATGAGTTAAGTTAAGGCATTACATTTAGTTTGACTCTGTCCCACAGATAAATATTGTGAAAATAGCAGATCAACAAGCTCACAATACAAGGCGCAGTGAGCTTGTAGTTTGCAATTTTTGCTTTCCTGTATTATGTGTTAATTTGGCCAATATTTAAGTTGTCATAGTATAGTTGTTTTGATTTGTTGACTTTTGATGCAGACAGTAATGGTCTTTTTCTTTTCTTTCTGCATTAAAATGTCTCAAGTTCTTAAATTGTCACTTCACTATCATCTGGGACGACAGTCCTGAATGTCCCCTCACTCTTGGGGACACTATTGCAATTGACAGGTCTATTTATTTTTTATTTTTCCCCTCCCGTGATGGGCAAGCTATTTGAAAAATGTAGTAAGCTACATTACTAGTTACTCTGACATTTTCATAACATCCACCCAAAACCCTTAAATACATTCACATTACATGTTACAATGTCAACACTACATTAGTTTCATTTCAGGTGTGAAAATGAAAAATAAAATACAAATAGCCTATGACATTAAGTAGTTAAGTAAGTCCTAATAAATAAGACCAACAAAATGTGTCTTACTTGGGGGAAACAACTAGCCTTGCAACAGCCAGACTTTCCAAAAGGAGAGTCTGGCTGTTGCGAGGCGAGAAAGGAAGCACATTGGTGATGACGTAACTCAGGATGGCTTGCGAGGCTAGGAAACAACATACACGTTAAGTAGGATCTTTTTTTCTTTCTGAAGAGAAGGAATCAAACTAAATATTTCTTATTATAGATAGTGATGTGTTCAACCTTTACATTAGCCAGGCTAAATAATGTACCCTAACCCTATATGTACTGTGAATAACCCTGTATAGACATTGTCATATGTGTGAAAGGAATGGGTGAAACCCAGTGAATCAAATGATGAGGGTGGAGCACTGCATATGTAATTCAGTCAAAGTAGTGCATGAGGATGGTGTTCCATTGTCATTAAAGGTCAGTCATGGTCATTGTTTTGTCTGAAAAGAACAGTAGTGTGTAATGATGATGGCTTATTGGTCTATAGCTTTTACATTCACATGTAATTCAGTCAGTCAAGTACATACTTTTACATTACACTTGTTGTAAAATGTTTGACCTTTTACGACTACTTAAATGTTATACTGCTGGTACATTTGTTTGGGTTAATTTGAAAGAAAGAAAGAAAGAAAGAAAGAAAGAAAGAAAGAAAGAGGACAAGTAGAGAGGTATAGGAGAAAAACAGAGACCCCTTATCACTGCACAGTCTGTCAGCTGTCATATTGAATGAGGGCAGGCGGACCAATCTTCCATAATGACATTGTGATGATGAGCCTATATTTAATGATCATTAGCCTCCCTGACTCAGTCCCTTTGCAGACACACAGAGGTGATGAGCCAGGGTTTCCCTGGGAAGCAAGAGGCAGCACAGAGGAGATGATCTGCAACAAGAGGTACAACTTAATTTGAAAGAAAGAAAGAAAGAAAGAAAGAAAGAAAGAAAGAAAGAAAGAGGACAAGTAGAGAGGTATAGGAGAAAAACAGAGACCCCTTATCACTGCACAGTCTGTCAGCTGTCATATTGAATGAGGGCAGGCGGACCAATCTTCCATAATGACATTGTGATGATGAGCCTATATTTAATGATCATTAGCCTCCCTGACTCAGTCCCTTTGCAGACACACAGAGGTGATGAGCCAGGGTTTCCCTGGGAAGCAAGAGGCAGCACAGAGGAGATGATCTGCAACAAGAGGTACAACTTGGAGGGAGAGGCTATTTACTTGTGTCAGCAGAGCGCACTAGTAGGGTGATGATAGCTGTGGGTATGTAGGGTATGAGGCTGACAGTACAAAGGCTGGGTCTTTAGCCAATAGACGGGTTTCTGGACTACGTTACACTTATCAGAAGTAGATGCGTGCGCAGGGATCGGTACCAAATGAGCCAATGAAACCAGCGCTCCCCAAAACAACAGGTTTGGGGATTGGACGGAATTGATTACATGATACAGTCAGCTGTGCATTTAGTCTCAATGTTTGTAAACAAGAAACCCGTCTATGAGGGAGCAGCGTTCTCGGTGACGTCACCACCAGCTGTCCTCACTCCTACTTGCACGCTCTGCTGGCGCACATCTTAATCCTCTCTCCCTTCTGTCTCCCATTCGCCACTGTTTAGCATTAAGTTCACTCTAAACATAAGAATGACGATAAACTGTATTTACATAGCACTTACCGAAGCATATTTATTGGTTATATTTATTTGCATGTCTTGTCATAAGAACCATTCCTTATATGGGATTATCACACACCAAAAACACAAGTGAAACAGGAACTACACAATTAAAGAACCACACCTATTTTTCATCTGTTTTTCCCATGCTTTCTCTAATATTCTGCAATTGCAAATATCTTATGTTAAAAATCCCTGCAGTGTCACTAAATGAAACGACATTGTGAGCCTACTGATTCAATGAGTAAAATACAACATGTTTATTTGTCATTAAGGATTGCACCTAATCTCAATTATTACACAGCTGCTGTATTTAAGAGTTTAACAAATATTTGACACCAGACATTAATTTAAGCTTACATGTTTCTGCTTCCACAGCGACTTAAGAACAGTCTGTTGTCTCTGTTTTGTGCATCTGTTCAATAAATATAACAGAATGGTGTGATGTACCAGCCATAATTAAATATTCTACAAAGCCATGTGATAATACATAAAGACAGTTCATTGTTTTTTAATGTGAAACAGATTGTTCTAGTTCTCCATGTGATTTCCTGCTTTGAGATGCATGTGCTATACATTACAGCATGTATGGAGGATACAAACACCTTTACATAAATAGTGGATTTGGCTGAATGTAGCACCCATGATTACAGCTTAGGCATTGGCACTTAATTGGTGGAAAAAAGGGTTACAGAAATCATGGGATATTTGCCTCACGCTAGGGAAACAGGAGATTGGCACTCCTGCCCTTTGGGCCTCAGGCATCTGCAAGGCTTACTTACAGTACTTACTTAGATTCAACTTTACAAGTACTGTATAGGGCATCATCTGGGATACAATCCCTTTTATGCCCATATATGGAGATCCCTAACAGAATCCCTTTCATGCCCATATATGGAGATCCCTAACAGAATCCCTATTATGCCCATATATGGAGATCCCTAACAGCATCCCTTTATGCCCATATATGGAGATCACTAACAGCTAACAGAATCCCTTTTATGCCCATATATGGAGATCCCTAACAGAATCCCTTTTATGCCCATATATGGAGATCCCTAACAGAATCCCTTTTATGCCCATATATGGAGATCCCTAACAGAATCCCTTTTATGCCCATATATGGAGATCCCTAACAGAATCCATTGTATGCCCATATATGGAGATCCCTAACAGAATCCCTTTTATGCCCATATATGGAGATCCCTAACAGAATCCCTTTTATGCCCATATATTATGGAGAAATCCCTGCTCTGAGTATCTGACATCAGTGTGATGTCACCTGTGTATGCCCATATATGGAGATCCCTGCTCTGCGTATCTGGTTGCTATGGTAAACAGTTGGTTGCTAGGGTAAACAAACATGGTTGCTATGGTAAACAGTTGGTTGCTAGGGTAAACAGTTGGTTGCTAGGGTAAAACCATGGTTGCTAAGGTGGTTGCTAACGTACACTAACAGACCAGCAACAACAGACTGTTGCCACAGCAACGTACACAAAGGTTTGTGTACACATGTGGTGTGATGTCATACTGATGCGGAGATACGAGCAGGGCAAAGGTGTGACGTGTGACCGACGGACAGACGGACAGACGGACGGACGGCCGGTGGAGGTTTTCATAGTAAACTGCTCCCTGACGGTCACAATAATGCCACTTGCTATGCAATCTAAAGACTATTGTTTGTTTTTATTGTGAAAATTGGCTAGTTGTGCTTGCATATGGATTTTTAATAACCAGCAATGTATTTATCCAGAGCCTGTAAAAAAAAAATATGATATGCATTTCAGTTTATGATAACAGTTTGTTAGTCTTAATAAACAACTAGAAATTGTTTCTGTTAAAGCATGTTATCTGCACCTGGACATTGTTCGGTCTGTTGTGTATTCTATGATGTACATATATTTGAATAATGCTTCAGTGTTATCTGACCCCATTCATCTGCAGAAAATAAAACTGTAGTGAGTAAAATTCACATAATGAAAATATAGGCAATAGATATGTCAGTAATTTCAGCAGTGTTCCTGCACAAGTTAGCATGGTTACTTGCTGAGTGGGTGCGACAGTTTGTCCTAGATTGCTCTATAGCTTCATTCAAAATTCAGTCAAAGTAGTGCATATGGATAGCTGTTGTTCCTCTTTTCTACCATTACCATGTAAGATGTTGTCCTTGTTTCACTGAAAGACATGTACCATTCATGTCCTCTGTAGAGACATGTTCATAGGTGTGAATGTGTGAAACCCAGGGAATCAAATGATGGGGGTGGAACACTACATGTGTAATGCAGTCAAAGTAGTGCATGAGGATGGTGTTCTATTGTCTTTTAAGGTCAGTCATAGTCATTGTTTTTTCTGAAAAGAACATTAGTGTGTAATGATGATGGCTCATTGGTCCGTGTGTGGTCTATAGCTTTTGCATTCACATGTAATTCAGTCAATTTGTTTTTGATGTGTCCCAGAAAATGTCGGTAAATATTTATGAACAGACAGCTCTCTCATACAAACCTTAAACTCAAAGAGAGAATTCTCAATGAAGGAGCAGCGTTCTTGTTGATGTCACCACCACCATCCTACTTGCACGCTCTGCTGGCGCACAATTAGACCATATTTGGCTATGAGTTCACATTACACTTTACAGTGTCAACACTATTCCAAGAATGTGTATCGATTGAACAACTAAAAACATATTCTACTCCTCCCTTTCACATTAACATTCATGAACTAGATTTTTTTAAATTATTTACCTAAATTTCCATGAGGTAAATAATGTGTTTGAAAACTCAGTGGAGAATCTGTTATTAGGATAATAGGATTAGACACTAGTAGTGATAATAATTTAAAGAAACTGAATATAATTAACATCTATCAAATAGACAATGATTGGGTCAGTTTCAGTTCTTTCACAAGTTGTCTGGATTACTTGTTGGGCGGGTGAGACATATTGTCATTGTTTGGTCTATAGCTTTATCATCAACCTAATAATCATATATGAACACACTGGAATGTACTGGGAGTGTAAGAGCTAGGATTTGTGTACATGTACATACAGGTGTGTGTAGGTGTGTGCAAAATATGTACAGTAATACACTACATACTATGAAAAGTAAATGTGGTTGCTAAGTAGGTTCTAATAAATAACACATTAATCTAAATGTATCTAATGGAGCAATGTTCATTGAGTTCAAGCAGGACGTTTTCAACTCATAGATTTGTATTGATGTGTTCCAGAAAACGTCAGTCAATATTTAAGAACAAGCAGCTCTCTCATACAAACCATTTATACATGTATGATATCACCTGGATACATCTAGATAGGCCTACATTAATCCAGCGTTGTACTATAAACATTATTACGAGGTGTTGATTAAATGGCTGAATGATCTACAACTTAAATTAGTTTCAGTTTCTTACTTTAGTGTAAGCCAATCATACAGCCTATATTTGTTTATATTGTCTTACTTTTAGTTTAAGCCAAATACTGTACTGGAGTCTGGACTGTTGAACATAACATTAATCATAGACTATTTCAAATAATTTCACCAGTGTTTACACTAATTATCCTGATTCATTTTTGGGAGAATTTGAGACGTTGTCATTGATTGGTCAACAGCTTCACTATTCATATGTAATTCAGTCAGTAAAGTAGTAAATAATGATAATGTTTCATTGTCATTAAATAATTTTCATTGGTTATCTGTATAGAACGTAATGATTTGTCTTTGGTCATTGTGTTACCATTGATTTGTAATTCAGTCAATAAGTGAGAACAGCCAGGAATGTATCTTAACTCAACAATGTTTATTAAGTTCAAGCAGAAAAATCTTACATTCGTAAAAATCCAGTCAAGTAAATGGAACCTAGGACCTATATCTGTCACTTTGCTTGATTGTCAGTGGTTAAAAAAACAGCCATATCATGTGTGACCTAACAATGTGTCAATGTTATCTGATTCTGACCCCATTCATCTTCAGTAAAAAATATATATACAAAATGTAAAAGTAAAATTCACAAAAAAAAAACAGCCAAATGAGAAGAAATAAAAAACAAATTTGACTTGGTCATCAGCTTATCTGGGAGATAACACTAGAGATAAGATATACACAAAAGCATACTACACTTGTGATGCTTGAAACTATTTGAGAGACTAAAAGCTTTTCAACACTGGTTACAGTCTCTGGTGTGAATTTTCTGGTGTGATTTAAGGCTGGACATTTGAGTGAAGTGCTTTCCACACCGAACACACCCATAGGGTTTCTCGCCAGTGTGAATTCTCTGGTGTATTTTAAGCTTGGACAATTGAGCAAAGTGTTTACCACACTGATCACATCCATAGGGTTTCTCTCCGGTGTGACTTCTCTGGTGTATGCGAAGCTTGGACAATTGAGCAAACTGTTTACCACACATATCACATCCATAGGGTTTCTCCCCTGTGTGAATTCTCTGGTGCTGTATTAATTCATAATTTGTCTTAAACTTGCTCCCACACTGGTTACAGTGATATTGTGTTTCACCAGTGTGAATTCTCTGGTGTGTTTTAAGATTGGACAATTGAGTGAAGTGTTTTCCACACTGATCACATCCATATGGTTTCTCAGCAGTGTGAATTCTATGGTGTGCTTTAAGGCTGCCCTGTGTAGTAAAGTGTTTTCCACACTGATCACATCCATAGGGTTTCTCCCCAGTGTGAATTCTCTGGTGTTCTTTAAGGTGGATCATTTGAGTGAAGTATTTCCCACACTGATCACATCCATAGGGTTTCTCTCCTGTGTGACTTCTCTGGTGTACATTAAGGCGGCTAATTTGAGAGAAGTGTTTTCCACACTGATCACAGCTGTGCAGTTTGGGTTTAGCCGAGCATCTTGGTTCATTTGCTGCTGGTAGGACAGGGAAGACAGAAGGAGGATGCAACACTGGATTGGAAACAAAGACAAAGGGAAGATAGTTGAGAATATTACATCATTCAGGATTTAACATTACATCAAATGTGCCTCCTTGGTGACTATGTTATTTTTTTGCATTACACAATCCACGTGTAGTTTGTTTTCTCCATGTTTCTTTGGCCTTTAATGTCAAGGTTATGACAAATAATCAGTGCTAGACAATCCCTGAAAAGGCGTATTATATTCAGAATAGAATAGACACAAGTAATAGTTGTGGGAGTAGTTCTGTTGAACTGAAAGCAATTGATTCTAAATTGGTGGAAATAACAAAAGTGACCAAAATTCAACTAATACAAATCCAACCTACAACAAATTAACAGTCAAACAAAATAATATAACTTACATTGATGTTGATGGTCCTTAGGCTCCTCCTGTTCAGCAGAATTGTTCCTGGTTGGGTTGAGAGAGTTCATCTTCACCTGAAGTCTGGAGTCCACAGTCAGTTCTGGTTGAAATGATTGATACCCTGGAGGAGTTGTGGAGACATTACAACTACACACTCTTCTTATACTAGAGAGCCTGAGGTTGGAGCCACAAACTGCTTCAATGATTGGCCAAAGAGGAGAACAATAGAACCACCTATCCACCAATCACAACCAACCTAACTCACTCTTTAGGGGCAGTCTTCCATTCAACACTATTTTAATTGTGTGAGCATTGACTAAAAAAATAATGTAAATATAAAAAGCTAAGTAGACCAAAATAGGTACTAATACACAATATTAACAAATATTTTAATTGGGGACCCTCCACCCTGACACACACTTGGAATGTATGAGTTAAGGCATTACATTTAGTTTGACTCTGTCCCACAGATAAATATTGTGAAAATAGCAGATCAACAAGCTCACAATGCAAGGCAAATTTTGCTTTACTGTATTATTTCTTAATTTGGCCAATATTTAAGTTGTTATAGTATAGTTGTTTGCTGTGTTGACTTTTGATGCAGCAATGGTCTTTTTCTGTTATTTCTGCATTAAAATGTCTTAAGTTCTTAAATTGTCAATTCACTGTCATCTGGGACGACAGTCCTGAATGTCCCCTCACTCTTGGGGACACTATTGCAATTGACTGGTCTGTTTCTTTTTTTCCCCGCCCGTGATGGGCAAGCTATTTGGAAAATGTATTAAGCTACATTACTAGTTACTCTGACATTTTCGTTACGCTACTCATTAAAAACATAAAACACAACTTCATAACATCCACCCAAAACCCTTAAATACATTCACATTACATGTTACAATGTCAACACTACATTACCTGTAGTTTAATTTCCTGGTATGAACATGAACACCAACAAAATGTGTCTTACTTGGGGGAAACAGCATACATTGATTAAGTGGGATCTGTTTTCTTTCTAAAGAGAAGGAATTGAACTAAATATTTCTTATTAAAGATACCTTTACATTAGCCAGGCTAAATAATGTGTTAGATGTACTGTGAATAACCCTGTATAGACATTGTCATATGTGTGAAAGGAATGTGTGAAACCCAGTGAATCAAATGATGGGGGAGCACTGCATATGTAATTCAGTCAAAGTAGTGCATGAGGATGGTGTTCCATTGTCATTAAAGGTCAGTCATGGTCATTGTTTTGTCTGAAACGAACAGTAGTGTGTAATGATGATGGCTCATTGGTCTATAGCTTTTACATTCACATGTAATTCAGGCAGTCAAGTACATACTTTTACATTACACTTGTTGTAAAATGTTTGACCTTTTACGACTACTTAAATGTTATACTGCTGGTACATTTGTTTGGGTTCATTTGAAAAAAAGAAAGAAAGAAAGAAAGAGGACAAGTAGAGAGGTATAGGAGAAAAACAGAGACCCCTTATCACTGCACAGTCTGTCAGCTGTCATATTGAATGAGGGCAGGCGGACCAATCTTCCATAATGACATTGTGATGATGAGCCTATATTTAATGATCATTAGCCTCCCTGACTCAGTCCCTTTGCAGACACACAGAGGTGATGAGCCAGGGTTTCCCTGGGAAGCAAGAGGCAGCACAGAGGAGATGATCTGCAACAAGAGGTACAACTTGGAGGGAGAGGCTATTTACTTGTGTCAGCAGAGCGCACTACTAGGGTGATGATAGCTGTGGGTATGTAGGGTATGTGGCTGACAGTACAAAGGCTGTGTCTTTAGCCAATAGACGGGTTTCTGGTCTACGTTACACTTATCAGAAGTAGATGCGTGCGCAGGGATCGGTACCAAATGAGCCAATGAAACCAGCGCTCCCCAAAACAACAGGTTTGGGGATTGGACGGAATTGATAACATGATACAGTCAGCTGTGCATTTAGTCTCAATGTTTGTAAACAAGAAACCCGTCTATGAGGGAGCAGCGTTCTCGGTGACGTCACCACCAGCTGTCCTCACTCCTACTTGCACGCTCTGCTGGCGCACATCTTAATCCTCTCTCCCTTCTGTCTCCCATTCGCCACTGTTTAGCATTACGTTCACTCTAAACATAAGAATGACGATAAACTGTATTTACATAGCACTTACCGAAGCATATTTATTGGTTATATTTATTTGCATGTCTTGTCATAAGAACCATTCCTTATATGGGATTATCACACACCACAAACACAAGTAAACACTATCAAATTCACTTTCTGGAAACAGGAACTACACAATTAAAGAACCACACCTATTTTTCATCTGTTTTTCCCATGCTTTCTCTAATATTCTGCAATTGCAAATATCTTATGTTAAAAATCCCTGCAGTGTCACTAAATGAAACGACATTGTGAGCCTACTGATTCAATGAGTAAAATACAACATGTTTATTTGTCATTAAGGATTGCACATAATCTCAATTATTACACAGCTGCTGTATTTAAGAGTTTAACAAATATTTGACACCAAACATTAATTTAAGCTTACAGGTTTCTGCTTCCATAGCGACTTAAGAACAGTCTGTTGTCTCTGTTTTGTGCATCTGTTCAATAAATATAACAGAATGGTGTGATGTACCAGCCATAATTAAATATTCTACAAAGCCATGTGATAATACATAAAGACAGTTCATTGTTTTTTAATGTGAAACAGATTATTCTAGTTCTGTATGTGATTTCCTGCTTTGAGATGCATGTGCTTTACATTACAGCATGTATGGAAGATACAAACACCTTTACATAAATAGTGGATTTGGCTGAATGTAGCACCCATGATTACAGCTTAGGCATTGGCACTTCATTGGTGGAAAAAAAGGGTTACAGAAAGCATGGGATATTTGCCTCACGCTAGGGAAACAGGAGATTGGCACTCCTGCCCTTTGGGCCTCAGGCATCTGCAAGGCTTACTTACAGTACTTACTTAGATTCAACTTTACAAGTACTGTATACAGAACAAATACTTATAAAGAACAAATTATGCGCTGCCAGTATACAAGACTCTGATTTGAGGAACAGAACCCAGATGGCCTGTTAACCAGACCCCAGAAGTGGGGGGCATCCTTGGGACTGACTGACTGCACAACTTAAGCAATTTTAAATAAAGTCATGAAGTTGTCAGTTTTTCTCCTAGTGCCCTGTTAGTAATTCATCCGTTGAAACCAATAACTCTTATCTATGAGCCACACAGAGTCTGTTCATTAAAGTATATCACCCCACACAGACTTTGCAGCAAAAAAAACTAGTCCCCGCCCGGTCGTTCACACCGAGCTCCAGGTTTTGATGGTGTCTATCCCACCGAGTATCGAACAGGGTGAAGTACCCCTCAATGGCTCCTCAGTGACACAGATAGACACTTCCTCACACCTGGGAAACAGGTGGAGGAAGATTTGTATGATGCACACAGTCCTCAGAGGTTGCAACTACAACTTGGATCTGCACCACAAACTCTGCCATCAAAATACCCCTTTGTACCCCTTCTCTGCCATGCCCGTAGAACCCGTAAATGTAATAAAATGTGCGTTTCGAAGCGTTATCGAAACGCAACTAAAATAGGCCGGAACTAATGCTCTGTGATCGGTTTCTACACGGACACATTATTGAGCGGACAACTTTAACATTGGAGTCCCTGAACCGGAAGTCCGTCCTCTATTTTGGCCCGTTAACTTTCTGTCTGAGCTCCGCGGCTTACAGATGGAGAACTTATTGATCAATTGAAAAAGTTTCAACGGATTTGAGAAGCTGATGGAATACGCGAACACACGATGCATAGCATCCGATCACGCACGATGGGAACTGGACGAGCGCCCACGTTAACAGGTAGGAGAAGAAGCTGGCAGTGAAAGACATAGAGAAATTAACGGGCTTTACGGCCGTAAACTACGAATGAGTTAACGGCTGTATAGTTACAACGAAGCAGTTTTACATCAGTTTTCTCCTAGTGCGATGTTAGTTCCTTTGTAACCAAGAACCTTTATCTCTGAGCCACACAGAGCATGTCCATTAAAGTAAATCACCCCACACAGACTTTGCAAAGGAAAAACCCCAAATGAGTCCCTGCTCGGTCGTTCACACTGAGCTCCAGGTTTTGATGGCGTCTATCCCACGAGTATCGAACAGGGTGAAGTACCATACGGCTCCTCAATGAGACGGATAGACTTCAACAATACTAAGGACCAATATCTGTCACTTTGTTTATTTAATTGTGAAAAGGATCTGTTGTGCTTGCAAATGGATTGTTTTAACAACGAACAAATGAATTTATCTTGAGCCTGTTGTCCAAACATCTATAACAAAAAAGATTATATACATTTCAGTTTATGATAAACAGTTAGTTTGTCTTAATAACAACTAAGTCTATTGTTGCTCAGTAAAGCAGCACATTATCTGCGCCTGGCCATTGGCCGGTCTATGGTGTCATCTATGATGTACATATGACCAAATATTTGAACAAGGCTTCAGTGTTATCTGACCCCATTCATCTTCCGTAAAAAAAATATATATATACAAAATGTGCAAAGTAAAATGTACATTATGAAAAATAAAATAAAAATTAAGTCCTGGCTGCAGAAAGACATTGCAAAAAAAGGCAAAAGAGAAGAAAACAAATCCCAGTCTTTTCCATCAGCCTATCGGAGATAACACTAGAAAAAATAAGGGTTTAAGTCATGTGTGCACTAGCTTGTGATGTTCTAAAAGCCTTTCAACACTGGTTACAGTATTACAGTGTTTCTCTAGTGTGAACTTTCTGGTGTGCTTTAAGGTTGGACATGTGATTGAAGTGTTTACCACACTGATCACATCCAAAGGGTTTCTCTCCTGTGTGAATCCTCTGGTGTACTTTAAGGTTGTTGATTTCAGCAAAGTGTTTACCACGCTGATCACAACCATGGGGTTTCTCTCCTGTGTGAATTCTCTGGTGCTTTATTAACGTGGAAAAATGAGCAAAGTGTTTACCACACATATCACACCCATATGGTTTCTCTCTTGTGTGAATTCTCTGGTGACTTATTAATTCATAATTTGTCTCAAACTTGCTCCCACACTGTTTACAGTGATATTGTGTTTCACCAGTGTGAATTCTCTGGTGTTTTTTAAGATGGGGCAATTGAGTGAAGTGCTTTCCACACTGATCACATCCATAGGGTTTCTCTCCAGTGTGAATTCTCTGGTGTGATTTAAGGTTAGACATGTTACTGAAGTGTTTTCCACACTGATCACATCCATATGGTTTCTCACCAGTGTGAATTCTCTGGTGCTGTATTAATTCAGAACTCGTCTTACACACTCTCCCGCACTGGTCACATTGGTGTGTTTTTTCTCCAGTGTGAATTATCTGGTGTGATTTAAGGCTGTTCAATTTAACATCACACAGATCACGCCCATGGGGTTTCTCTCCGGTGTGAGAAAGAGGATCCAACACTGGATTGGAAACAGACAAAAAGATAATTGAGGAGATTAATTTAGGATTTAACATTACATTTTTTTTTTGCATTAATACATACACACTTTGGTGT
Source organism: Nannobrachium achirus (assembly GCF_963921795.1). Lineage (NCBI taxonomy): Eukaryota > Metazoa > Chordata > Actinopteri > Myctophiformes > Myctophidae > Nannobrachium > Nannobrachium achirus. Next base: position 13,238,059 of record NC_137821.1, on the reverse strand, counting down.
AATTTGTTTCTTTGGCCTTTAATGTCAACGTTAATTTAACTAATGACAGACAAATCCCTGCAAATGCATATTATATTCAGAATAGAATAGACATGACATGACATGAGTAATAGTTGTGGGAGTAGTTGGACTGAAATAACTTGATTCTAAATCGGTGCAAAACAGTGACTAAAATGATATTAATACAAATCCAACCTACAGCAAATTAAGAGACAAACATAAATAATATAACTTACAGAGATGTTCTTCCTGTTCAGCAGAAATGTTCCTGGGGTTGAGAGAGTTCATCTTCAGCTGAAGTCTGGGGTCCACAGTCAGTTCTGGTTGAAATGATTGATATCCTGGAGGAGTTGTGGAGACATTACAACTACACACTCTTCTTATACTAGAGAGCCTGAGGTGGAGCCATTAACTCCTTCAATGATTGGCCAAAGAGGAGAACAATAGAACCATCTCTCCACCAATCACAACCTAACTCACTCTTTAGGTGCAGTCTTCCATTCAACACTACTTTAATTGTGTGAGCATTGACAAAAAGATGTATGTAAATATAAAAAGCTAAGTAGACCAAAATAGGTACTAATACACAATATTAACAAATATTTGAACTGGGGACCCTCCACCCTGACACGCACTTGGGATGTATGAGTTAAGTTAAGGCATTACATTTAGTTTGACTCTGTCCCACAGATAAATATTGTGAAAATAGCAGATCAACAAGCTCACAATACAAGGCGCAGTGAGCTTGTAGTTTGCAATTTTTGCTTTCCTGTATTATGTGTTAATTTGGCCAATATTTAAGTTGTCATAGTATAGTTGTTTTGATTTGTTGACTTTTGATGCAGACAGTAATGGTCTTTTTCTTTTCTTTCTGCATTAAAATGTCTCAAGTTCTTAAATTGTCACTTCACTATCATCTGGGACGACAGTCCTGAATGTCCCCTCACTCTTGGGGACACTATTACAATTGACTGGTCTATTTATTTTTTATTTTTCCCCTCCCGTGATGGGCAAGCTATTTGAAAAATGTAGTAAGCTACATTACTAGTTACTCTGACATTTTCATAACATCCACCCAAAACCCTTAAATACATTCACATTACATGTTACAATGTCAACACTACATTAGTTTCATTTCAGGTGTGAAAATGAAAAATAAAATACAAATAGCCTATGACATTAAGTAGTTAAGTAAGTCCTAATAAATAAGACCAACAAAATGTGTCTTACTTGGGGGAAACAACTAGCCTTGCAACAGCCAGACTTTCCAAAAGGAGAGTCTGGCTGTTGCGAGGCGAGAAAGGAAGCACATTGGTGATGACGTAACTCAGGATGGCTTGCGAGGCTAGGAAACAACATACACGTTAAGTAGGATCTTTTTTCTTTCTGAAGAGAAGGAATCAAACTAAATATTTCTTATTCTAGATAGTGATCTGTTCAACCTTTACATTAGCCAGGCTAAATAATGTGTTATATCTACTGTGAATAACCCTGTATAGACATTGTCATATGTGTGAAAGGAATGTGTGAAACCCAGTGAATCAAATGATGAGGGTGGAGCACTGCATATGTAATTCAGTCAAAGTAGTGCATGAGGATGGTGTTCCATTGTCATTAAAGGTCAGTCATGGTCATTGTTTTGACTGAAAAGAACAGTAGTAGTGTGTAATGATGATGGCTCATTGGTCTATAGCTTTTACATTCATATGTAATTCAGTCAGTCAAGTACATACTTTTACATTACACTTGTTGTAAAATGTTTGACCTTTTACGACTACTTAAATGTTATACTGCTGGTACATTTGTTTGGGTTAATTTGAAAGAAAGAAAGAAAGAAAGAAAGAAAGAAAGAAAGAAAGAAAGAAAGAGGACAAGTAGAGAGGTATAGGAGAAAAACAGAGACCCCTTATCACTGCACAGTCTGTCAGCTGTCATATTGAATGAGGGCAGGCGGACCAATCTTCCATAATGACATTGTGATGATGAGCCTATATTTAATGATCATTAGCCTCCCTGACTCAGTCCCTTTGCAGACACACAGAGGTGATGAGCCAGGGTTTCCCTGGGAAGCAAGAGGCAGCACAGAGGAGATGATCTGCAACAAGAGGTACAACTTGGAGGGAGAGGCTATTTACTTGTGTCAGCAGAGCGCACTAGTAGGGTGATGATAGCTGTGGGTATGTAGGGTATGAGGCTGACAGTACAAAGGCTGGGTCTTTAGCCAATAGACAGGTTTCTGGTCTACGTTACACTTATCAGAAGTAGATGCGTGCGCAGGGATCGGTACCAAATGAGCCAATGAAACCAGCGCTCCCCAAAACAACAGGTTTGGGGATTGGACGGAATTGATTACATGATACAGTCAGCTGTGCATTTAGTCTCAATGTTTGTAAACAAGAAACCCGTCTATGAGGGAGCAGCGTTCTCGGTGACGTCACCACCAGCTGTCCTCACTCCTACTTGCACGCTCTGCTGGCGCACATCTTAATCCTCTCTCCCTTCTGTCTCCCATTCGCCACTGTTTAGCATTAAGTTCACTCTAAACATAAGAATGACGATAAACTGTATTTACATAGCACTTACCGAAGCATATTTATTGGTTATATTTATTTGCATGTCTTGTCATAAGAACCATTCCTTATATGGGATTATCACACACCAAAAACACAAGTAAACACTATCAAATTCACTTTCTGGAAACAGGAACTACACAATTAAAGAACCACACCTATTTTTCATCTGTTTTTCCCATGCTTTCTCTAATATTCTGCAATTGCAAATATCTTATGTTAAAAATCCCTGCAGTGTCACTAAATGAAACGACATTGTGAGCCTACTGATTCAATGAGTAAAATACAACATGTTTATTTGTCATTAAGGATTGCACCTAATCTCAATTATTACACAGCTGCTGTATTTAAGAGTTTAACAAATATTTGACACCAAACATTAATTTAAGCTTACAGGTTTCTGCTTCCATAGCGACTTAAGAACAATCTGTTCTCTGTCTGTGCATCTGTTCTCAATAAATAACAGAATGGTGTGATTTACCAGTCATAATTAAATATTCTACAAAGCCATGTGATAATACATAAAGACAGTTCATTGTTTTTTAATGTGAAACACAGATTATTCTAGTTCTGCATGTCTTCACTCCCTCATTCAGCCCAATACCCACACCTGTGACCACTCTGCTAGTCACCCACTCACAATAAGACTGGACTCATTCTATACACACACTGTCAGTTCATTCTTTGTCATTGACATGTTCTGCCTTGGAGTTTTGATGTCCCTTGTTTTTGCACCTCTGAAGGTTTGTCATAATGTTTGACTTCTGATTTAGCCTTCTTAATTGCCTTGTGCTTCTTTGAGGTGTTGCCTTTTGGACTTCTTTACTTTGCTTGGCGCTTTTGTTAGTTTTGTATTTTGGACTTCCTGTTTTTGCCTTTGTTTTTGGGAAGTTGAGCTTTTTGAACTTTCTTGTTTTTTGCTTGCAACATTACTGCTACTTATGTTTGTAAGCTCAGATTCTATTTTGAATAAATCCTATTTTTGAACAGTTTCTACTTGTTGACTCTGCATTTTGGGTTCAGTACTTCTGCAATCCTTGACAGTTTCAGGCACACCAATCATACCAGTGCACCAACATACCCTCCAACAAACCCCAGTGCACACAATCAGAGAAGCCACCGATCAGTCCGCTTAGCTTGGTCCAAAGTATGGGAAATTTACATTTAAAAAAACTCACTAATTGTTTCACTGATATGCCAAAATGAGTTTTAATTGAAAATGAATTGCTTCATTAACCAGGAAGCCTAAATGATGTGTTAGATGAACTATATCCACGAGTTTCCAACACCCCATAGTGCATTGCGCAAACGTCTGTACCGGCGCCGATTTACAAGCTCACAGCGGGTTGCACCTGCGACGCGACGTGAGCTTATATGTCTGCTGTTAAACCCGGAAGTTTGGTCCCGATAGTCTCCAGTAATCTCCCACTGAAACTTGTGGATAGAGAAGAAGTGGAGTAGCTGTTATTAGCATTATACACTAGTAGTGAGAATCATTTAGAGAAACTGAATGTAACATCTATCAAATAGACAATGATTAGGCCAGTGGTAAATGGTAAATGGTAAATGGTGCATTTATATAGCGCTTTTAATCCAAAGCGCTTTACATAGATTGTGCATTACATTCACCCATTCACACACACATTCATACACCGGTGGCGGAGGAAGCCATGCAAGGCACCAACCTACTCACCGGAGGCAATTAGGGGTTCAGAGTCTTGCCCAAGGACCCTTCGACATTAACTCAGGGGGAGCCCGGATTCGAACTGGGAACCCTTCGGGATTTATACCCTTCGTGCTCTAATACCAGTTTCTCTACCCCTGAGCTATGCCGCCCCTATAGCTATGCCGCCCCTATTGCTGTGTTCTTTCACAAGTTGGCTGGATTACTTGTTGTGTGGGTGTGGATACATTCACGCCACAATGTTTGGCCTTTCAGGAAAACATATTTTTCATTTTCTGTTGTGAACAAAACCATAAAAAGGTTGCTAAGTAGGTTCTAATAAATACAATATTAATCTATCTAATTGAACAATGTTCATTAAGTTCGAGCAGGACATTTTAAACGCATAGATTTGTATTGATATGTTCCAGAAACGTCAGTCAATATTTGTGAACAAGAGGCATTTATACATGTATGATATCACTGGATAACTCTAGGTAGGCCTACTGTAAGCCAGCGTTGTACTGTAAACATTATTATGAGGGGTTGATCAAGCGATCTACAACTTAAATTAGTTTCAGTCTCTTACTTTAGTGTAAGCCAATCATGTTCCCTGTTTATATTGTATTACTTTTAGTTTAAGCCAAACACTACTGGACTGTTGAACATGACATTAATCACAGACTATTTCAAATAATTTCACCAGTGTTTTACACTAGTTATCCCGATTCATTGTCGGGAGGATTTGAGACGTTGTCATTGATTGGTCAACAGCTTCACTATTCACATGTAATTCAGTCAGTAAAGTAGTTAATAATGATAATGGTTCATTGTCATTAAATGATAGTCATTTTCATCTGTTAGCTGTATAGAACAATGATTTGTCTTCGGTCATTGTTTTACCATTGATTTGTAATTCAGTCAATAAGTGAGAACAGCCAGGAATGTATCTTAACTCAACAATGTTTATTAAGTTCAAGCAGAAAAATCTTACATTCACAAAATCCAGTCAAATCAATGGACACTAGGACCTATATCTGTCTCTTTGCTTGATTGTGAGTGGTAAAAAAACAGCCATAGCATGTACGTGTGACCTAATATTTGAACAATGTTTCAGTGTTATCTGATTCTGACCCCATTCATCTTCAGTAAAAAAATATATATACAAAAAGTAAAATTCACATAAAAAAAAAAAGAAAAATACAGAAAAAGAAACAAAGCCAAATGTGAAGAAATAAAACACATCCATAGGGTTTCTCACCAGTGTGAATTCTCTGGTGCGCTATTAATTCAAACTTTGTCTTAAACTTGCTCCCACACTCGTTACAGTGATATGGTGTTTCTCCAGTGTGAACTCTCTGGTGTGTTTTAAGATTGGACATTTGACTGAAGTGTTTTCCACACTGATCACATCCATAGGGTTTCTCAGCAGTATGGACTCTCTTGTGTTTTGTTAATTCAGAATTCGTCTTAAACTTGCTCCCACACTGCTCACATTGGTGTTTCTTTTCTCCAGTGTGAATTTTCTGGTGTGTTTTAAGGTTGCTGATTTGAGCAAAGTGTTTACCACACTGATCACATCCATAGAGTTTTTCTTTTTCCGTGTGAATTCTCTGGTGGGATTTAAGGTTGGACATTTGAGTGTAGTGTTTTCCACACTGAACACATCCATAGGGTTTCTCACCAGTGTGAATTCTCTGGTGCTGTATTAATTCAGAACGTGTCTTAAACTCGCTCCCGCACTGGTCACAGTGGTACATTTTTTCTCCGGTGTGGATTCACTGGTGTGATTTAAGGTTTGACAAGTGAGTGAAGTGTTTTCCACACTGATCACATCCATAGGGTTTCTCAGCAGTGTGAATTCTCTGGTGTGATTTAAGGCTGCCCTGTGTAGTAAAGTGTTTTCCACACTGAACACATCCATAGGGTTTCTCACCAGTGTGAATTCTCTGGTGCTGTATTAATTCAGAACTTGTCTTAAACTCGCTCCCGCACTGGTCACAGTGGTACATTTTTTCTCCAGTGTGAATTCTCTGGTGTTCTTTAAGGTGGATCATTTGAGTGAAGTATTTCCCACAGTGATCACATCCATAGGGTTTCTCTCCTGTGTGACTTCTCTGGTGTACATTAAGGCGGCTAATATATGAGAAGTGTTTTCCACACTGATCACAGCTGTGCAGTTTGGGTTTAGCCAAGCATCTTGGTTCATTTGCTGCTGGTAGGACAGGGAAGACAGAAGGAGGATGCAACACTGGATTGGAAACAAAGACAAGGGGAAGACAGTTGAGAATATTACATCATTTAGGATTTAACATTACATCAAAACGTGCCTCCTTGGTGACTATGTTATTTTTTTGCATTACACAATCCAAGTGTAGTTCGTTTTCTCCATGTTTCTTTGGCCTTTAATGTCAAGGTTATGACAAATAATCAATGATAGACAAATCCCTGAAAAGGCGTATTATATTCAGAATAGAATAGACACAAGTAATAGTTGTGGGAATAGTTCTGTTGGACTGAAAGAAATTGATTATAAATTGGTGAAAACAAGAACAGTGACTACATTTCAACTAATACAAATCCAACCTACAACAAATTAACAGACAAACAAAATAATATAACTTACAGAGATCTTGATGATCTTTAGGTTCCTCCTGTTCAGCAGAATTGTTCCTGGTTGGGTTGAGAGAGTTCATCTTCAGCTGAAGTCTGGAGTCCACAGTCAGTTCTGGTTGGATGGATTGATGTCCTGGAGGAGTTGTGGAGACATTACAACTACACACTCATCTTATACTAGAGAGCCTGAGGTGGAGTCACTAACTGCTTCAATGATTGGCCAAAGAGGAGAACAATAGAACCATCTCTCCACCAATCACAACCTAACTCACTCTTTAGGTGCAGTCTTCCATTCAACACTACTTTAATTGTGTGAGAATTGACAAAAAGATTTATGTAAATGTAACAGCAGTTAACCCGCCCCGCCAAGAATCACACACGCAAGGCACTGATGATGATGAGGGTTACTTTATGTAGCTCTGCAATGAGGGTAGTGAGACACATACAGGAACTTTGGTAAGTGGCTCTGCTGGTTATTGACGTCACACAGCAGACCACAGGAGACTGTGTAGTACATAGCATCTTGTTCTTTTGTACATTAAAAATAAAATACATTCCAAGATGAGTTCTTTGATTGATTGATTGATTGAAGGCTTTATTAGAAGTTTGCATAGGAAAATGTACAGATTCATGACGGTACAGTTCACTGGTACAAGGTCTACTAAAAGGAGATCCATGAAAAGACTAAGCTTATTTCAACAGGAAACCATTAAAGTATCTCATATAACATTGAATGACAGACAAATAGAACACAGTACTATGCAGTAGATATGTAAAGAAAAAAAGAAAACAGTAGGTCTATACAATCAGTAAGTACAGTATATACAATATATACAAGGAAGGGGCAGGTAACAGTAAGTCTAAACAATCAGTACAGTATATACAAGGAAGGGGCAGGGAGGGTAGGGTTGGGCTAGGTTTTTTACCAGTTGCGAACGGCTGCTGCCTGTAAGTGGTTTTTCAGGGCATTTTTCTAGCATATTCTTTCAACAGGTGATCGTATAGTGGTTGTTTTTAACTGATTTTAACATTAATACAATTGCAATGAACTTAATACAAAATAATCCCAACTTACTTTTCCCCACATCATCTTTTTTATATAAAATGAATTAATAAAATAGAAAATACAAAACGGCAACTCAAAATACATCTGTAAGGTGGCCAACAACGCCCTCTGGCAGTGACCAGAATCACTACAGGTAGAGCGCACTGCTACCTAAAATGGCTACCCAAAACAAACAGTACTGTACAGTTTGACTCAACAAAATACATACAAAACGTAGTGCAACAACAATTACCTGCAATGAGGGTAGTGAGACACATACAGGAACATTGGTAAGTGGCTCTGCTGGTTATTGACGTCTGAAGGAAAAGACGACAATATTGTCTTTCAGTACAGGTTACATAATGCAACTAACGTGATTCACGTGAGTTAAAACAGATTCAAAACGAAAATACAGCATGTTCACTGTTACTACATGGCTGTGTATCTTAAAATAAATCTCACGTTAGCCTTAATGCACTTTAAGATAACATTTGAGGAGAGCAGACAGAAACGTGTCCTTACCACACAGCAGACCACAGGCAATCTGAGTTCCCAGAGGTTCTTTTTCTCGCCACTAGGGGTAGACCACAGGAGACTGTGGCTGCTTCCTAAGTTCCTGCCTCCAGGGCACTTTTATACTAGACACCAGCAGAGGGCACTACCGGGCCACTCATTGCAAGGCAAATATATACATATTTTAGCAGCAATTTCACCATAATTAACAAGGTCTTTCTTCAACCTGTTACATAGATATAAAAAGCTAAGTAGACCAACATATATATAAACTTTATTACAGGCTCAGGGCCCACATGGTAAAAAAAATAGACCAGGTCAACCTGGTTGTGCCAGACCCCCTGTCTGTCATCATCATTTATGACATCATGCCTTTTGTAGGCATGTCATCATAATGTCATCATCATATATACCCTTTATATAGAAAACCCGGACAGACATTTGCTTATGTAGGCCTACCCATTTCATGGGTCTGGCAACAATACATTTACATTACAAACAAATAAAAACAGAAACAGTACATTTCCCTAGCCCCACCGGCTGGTGGTGACGTCACCACCAGCTATCGTCACTCCTACTTGCATGCTCTGCTGGGGCACATCTTCATCCTCTCTCCCTTTTGTCTCCCAATCGACACTGTCTAGCATTAAGTTCACTATAATATAATATAATATAATATAATATATGATGATAAACTGTATAGCACTTACCAAAGCATATTTAAATGTATTAGTCCCTGTGTCACAAAATGAAACAACATTGTGAGCCTACTGATTCAGTGAGTAAAATACAACATGTTTATTTGTCAATAAGGATTGCACATAATCCCAATTATTACACAGCTGCTGTATTTAAGAGTTTACTAAATATTTGACACCAAACGTTAATTTAAGCTTACAGGTTTCTGCAAGATACAAACACCTTTACATCATTTGTGATTTCCTGCATTCAGATGCATGTGCTATACATTACAGCATGTATGCAAGAACAAACACCTTTACATAATTAGTGGATTTGGCTGAATGTAGCACCCATGATTACAGCTTAGGCATTGGCACTTGGTGAAAAAAAGGGTTACAAAAATCATGGGATATATGCCTCACGCTAGGGAAACAGGAGGTTGGCTCCTGCCCTTTGGGCCTCAGGCATCTGCAAGGCTTACTTACAGTACTTACTTAGATTCAACTTTACAAGTACTGTATACAGAACAAATACTTATACAGAACAAATAATGAGCTGCCAGTATACAAGACTCTGATTGGAGGAACAGAACCCAGATGGCCTGTTAACCAGACCCCAGAAGTGTGGGGCATCCTTGGAACTGACCGACTGCACAACTTAAGCAATTTCCATTTAAATAAAGTCATGAAGTTGTCAGTTTTTCTCCTAGTGCCCTGTTAGTAATTCATCCTTTGAAACCAATAACTCTTATCTATGAGCCACACAGAGTCTGTTCATTAAAGTATATCACCCCACACAGACTTTGCAGCAAAAAAAAAGAAAAACAAGTCCCCGCCCGGTCTTTCACACAAGCTCCAGGTTTTGATGGTGTCTATCCCGCCGAGTATCGAACAGGGTGAAGTACCCCTCAATGGCTCCTCAGTGACACAGATAGCGATAGACACTTACTCCCAGCTGGGAAACAGGTGGAGAAAGATTTGTATGGTGCACACAGTCCACAGAGGTTGCAAATGCATCTTGGATCTGCACCTACTACATTAACGGTGGTATAGTTATTCAGTTGTTAGTTATTCATCCTTTGTAACCAAGAACCTTTATCTCTGAGCCACACAGAGCATGTCCATTAAAGTAAATCACCCCACACAGACTTTGCAAAGGAAAAACACAAAATGAGTCCCCGCTCGGTCGTTCACACTGAGCTCCAGGTTTTGATGGCGTCTAGCCCACGAGTGGGAAGTACCATACAGATAGACTTCCTCCCACCTGGGAAACGTGTGGAGGACGATTTGTATGGTGCAGTACATTCAGCCACCAACCCTGCTTCCACACGCACGCCTGTGGCGTGCACAAACACACACACACACACACACACACACACACACACACACACACACACTTATTTGACTCACAGTGGGGTTCTTGTATCACCCCTTTAATGCCCCCCCCCCCCCCCCCCCCTGTAATCCATGCTGAGTTGTTGTAACTCTCCTTGGGGATTATACCAGACGTTGTAGGTTTGAACCATCTGTGTGTGTCGGCATGAAACGCATAAAGCCTGTTGCAGTAGCCTCTTGGGTACGTACAGCCCCCCCAGACGTAGATGATATCTTCGATCAGCACGGCCGTGTGGCCCCAACGGCTGGAGGGAACTTCAAGATGTTCTCCTCTTCCACTTGTCACCGGGGGAAGCTTCACCCAGCGCAGAGTCACTGTGCTGAAGACATGCACAACAATTTTGTGATGACTTTTGTCAGTGTTGAAGCCTCCAAACTTGGTCCAAAGGCGTACACCTTGTGGCCGACCGCCACCTTAGCGTGATGTAAAATCTCTGGTGTCTCCCATGTGCTCTCTTTGGTCAAAGTCCAGCGCAACATGTCACACGTCTCAATGTCCTCTTACCTCCTATATCTCCGTGTCTCTGTCTTTAACACTGGTGTGCAAAGTAAACACCCTGCTTCACTTTATATTGGCTGGTCAAAAAGTCTTGCTCTGACATCACACACGAGCCGCATCATCTATACATATTATATCTTCTTATAGTAAAATAGGCTTATCACACTCATGTCATTATGACATGAGTGTGATACTCCAAGATCCACGTGAGAGACACCGCCGAGCGAGCGGTAGCGAGGGAGTAGGCGTGTTGAGCGTTGCGAAGGTCGCATGAGCCGACTCGCCCCGTCACCCGGTGACTTTTGCCACCTCCGTGCGGTCCAAGTGAACACAGTTCAGAGCAGTGTGCACGTGACATAACTGCTATGATTCTATTGCACATTAGTCCAGTCCTGTCCTGTCCACATTGCACTGGCTACCGGTATCTTTTAGGATATGATTTTAAAGCTCTTTTATTTGTTTTTAAAGCACTGAATAATTTAGCACCATCTTAGAGTTTTATGTTATTCCACCCAAAACACTCAGGTCCTCCACCGCTCTCCTTTTGGATGTTCCAAAAGGTCCTCATAAATCTACAACCCATTTATGCCTGACCTAAGTTTTCTGAAAAACAATATTATTCAAAATATTATTTCTTCTTATTTGACGTTTGTTTAATGATACTGTTTCTGTGTGTAACTGTTTTTATTATATTTTATTGTATATTTTGTTTGTAAAGCACTTTTGGCTGCATTCCATTTATGAAAGGTGCTGTACAAACAAAGTTTATTTTTATTATTGGATCGCATGAATCCAAAATCCACCCCGCTTGAAAATCCGCCCACCAGGGGGATGGGCAGATTTTCAAGGCTCCAACGACTCCGCCCTATAGGAATCTGTGGTCTGCATTCAGACCCCTCTCGACAATTCCCACCTGATATTGTGTGGGAGTCCTGCCTGCTCCAGACCATACTGAATAACTGCCAGCTTGCATAAGGTCTTCAGACTAGGAAAGGAAAAGTCTAAAATATGCAGGTCATTAAAGAGGACACGATCTCCTACCCTGCAACAGTACACACTATTAATCTGTGAGCGTGGGGCTTTCCCTGTGGTCCCAACCTTCTTACAGGAGGAGGTCTCTGGATTGAATTTCCACAGATCTACGATGTTCTGGTGAGGTTCCCCAATGTTGTTCCCATAAAACATGTACAGCTCGCCATTGTAGGCAAAGGTAGAATAATGGCTCCATCTTAGAATAATGCCTCCATCTCCAAGAAGCTTTGCAGGAGTCGTGCTCAGCCAGCAGTTGGTCTCTGTGTCAAACACACTGATGCTGTAGCTGATGCTGGAGCTGTATCTGTAGCTGTGGCCGAATAAAAACATCTTTGTCCCGATAATGGTGGCAGAGGGTTGTCTTACAAAAGGATTAATCATGCCTCCAATGTTAATTGAAGTCCAGACCATTGTGGTGGTGTCCAATTTGTCGATGCTTGTGTATATCTTATCGGAAGATTCTCCTCCATAAATATACATGACCTTCCCCAAGGCACATGCTGAGTGGCTGGACCTCTCCTCAGGGACAGTACCAAACATCGTAGGTTTGAACCATCTGTGTGTGTCAACGTGAAATGTGTAAAGCTCATTGCAGTAGCCTCCTGTGTACTTAAAGCCCCCCCAGACGTAGATGATATCCTCTATCAGCACAGCCGTGTGGCCCTTGCGCTTGGAGGGAACCTCAAGATGTTCTCCTCTTCCATGTGTTACCAGGGGCAGCCTCACCCAGCGCAGAGTCACTGTGCTGAAGACATGCACAACAATTTTGTGATGACTTTTGTGAGCAATCTGATCACTTTCGACAAAGAACCCTCCTACAAAGGCGTACACCTTGTGTCCGGCTGCCACCTCAGCCACCTCAGAGTGATATGAAATATCTGGTGTCTCTCGGGTCCTCTCTTTGGTCACAGTCCAGTGCAACATCTCTCACGTCTCAATGTCCTCTTCCTCTTCCTCCTGTGTCTCTCTAACACTAGTGTGCAAAGTAAACACTGTGCTTAACTTTATATACAGTAGGCTGGTCAAGAAGCCCTGGTCTGACATCACACACAAGCTGCATCATATCTTCTTATATTACAATTGGCTTGTCACACTCATGTCATTATGACTAAGTCATAACCATACCAGTAAGACTCCATAATCGGGAGATAAGCGACCGTGAGGTCACATAATGTTGTCTGCAAAAAGCAACCTGGTGGCGCTAGAAGAGGGGAATGTGAGAAATCAGGGGCGGAGGTTGTGGTTTGCCAGCCAAGGGGTGTGTGCAAAGTTTGGCATGGATAGGGGCAACAGTTCCGGAGATAAGATTAGGAAATAAAGTGTGACATGACGCAACGTGACATGACATGACGGACAAACAGCAGATATAGAGCGTGTTGTCTAACCTCAATGTGCATGGCATCAGCCCTGAACAAACAATAATGCATATACTGATGACATATGGGATCTCCTTAAGCCTGAAAGGGACAAGGACTGATATCTCCTCATATGGAAATCTGTGACAATTGTAGACTCATCACTTTTCATCACTAAACCATAGTTTTGTGGGGCCGTTTTTAGCCCAAGGAATGTTTTTTTTTTCTTCTTTTTTTTCTCTTTTTTTTCTGCAAAACACATGCTTGCAATGGATTCAGAATAATGAAAAATCCCTAGTTTGACCCCTCATATGCTACTTAAAGCAGATTCATCTTTTACATTTTCTTTCCTGTATAATTAAATTAATGGGAGTCATGGGACACAGACTTTAGCAGCTGATGACACCAATTTAACTGTGTCTCACAAAGGGTTATCATACTAAAATATAATGTATAGATATAGAGCTTTTCAAAAATGCATAGTAACCTTTGCCACCTTTCGGAGAGCGACATCTCGTATGGCCCATGGTCTGTCTCTCTCTCTTTTATGCCCATGTATGGTGTTCCGTGTCTAGGCCAGTCTGTGATGTCAGTGCTATTACCCCTTTCTTAAAATATTATGTAGCATGGATCAGGGGCTGGGCCTTTTATATATATATATATATATATATATATATATATATATATATATATATATATATATATATATATATATATACAATGTGTTTTCTGCCGTGCTCATCTGTTGCTGTTGGCAGTGGCTGACAACTCCAATAGGGTGTGAATGCGGACCACAGAAACCCAGGAGGCGGATTCTTGGGGGCAGACTGTTCAGGAGGGGCGGACTTTAAAAAAAAAACGACCCCCGTACAGTTGGATTCTCGTAAAGGAGCGCTTGTTTTCGGTGGAGATGATGGAGGCACGCCGTCTCAGGTGACCTTGAGCCACATGAGAGCCACCGGCGAGTGAGCGGTAGCGAGGGAGTCGCCGTGTCGAGCGCTGCGAAGGTCGCATGAGCAGACTCAGCACCGTCCGAGTTATGTCACGATAGGGACAGAATAGTAAATCTTCACCCCCCCCCCCCCCCCTCCCGACTTTTGTCACCTCCGCACGGTCCAAGTGAACACAGTTCAGCAGTGTGCACGTGACATTACTGCTATGATTCTATTGCACATTAGTCCAGTCCAGTCCTGTCCACATTGCACTGGCTACCAGTATCTTTTAGGATTGATTTTAAAGCTCTTTTATTTAAAGCACTGAATAATTTAGCACCATCTTATATAAAAAAGTTTTATGTTCCACCCAGAACCGCTCTCCTTTTGGATGTTCCAAAAGGTCCTCATAAATCTATAGGTGAGGCTGCTTAAAAAGGACAGCTCTCTGGTTGAAAACCTATTTTTATATATTTTTGTATTATTTCTTCCTATTTTTTGCCCTCAATGACTTGTTTAACAATGCTGTTTCTGTGTTTAAACTTTGTTTTTATTATATTTTATTGTATCTTTTGTATGTAAAGCACTTCGGGGCTCCAATGACTCTATAGGAATCTGTGGTCTGCATTCAGACCCCTCTCGACAATTCCCACCTGATATTGTGTGGGAGTCCTGCCTGCTCCAGACCATACTGAATAACTGCCAGCTTGCATAAGGTCTTCAGACTAGGAGAAAAGTCTAAAATATGCAGGTCATTAAAGAGGACTCGATCTCCCACCCTGCAACAGTACGCACTTTGAATAGGTGAGCATGGAGCTTTCCCCGTGGTCTTAACCTTCTTCCAGGAGGAGGTCTCTGGATTGAACTTCCACAGATCTTTGACTTTCTGGTGAGGATGTTCCCCAAAGCTGTTCCCCAAAAATAGGTACAGCTCTCCATTGTAGGCAAAGGTAGAATAATCCCTCCATCCTTCTGGGAAAAGCTTTGCAGGAGTCGTGCTCAGCCAGCAGTTGGTCACTGTCTCAAACACACTGATGCTGTAGCCCTTGTAGGAGCCGAATACAAACATCTTTGTCCCAATAATGGTGGCAGAGGTTTGTCTTAAACAAGGATCCCCAATCATGCCTCCAGTGTTAATTAAAGTCCAAACCATTGTGGTGGTGTCACATTTGTCAATGCATGTGTATATCTTATCGGAAGATACTCCTCCATAAATATACATGACCTTCCCCAAGGCACATGCTGAGTGGTAGGACCTCTCCTCAGGGACCGTACCAAACATCGTAGGTTTGAACCATCTGTGTGTGTCAACGTGAAATGTGTAAAGCTCATTGCAGTAGCCTCCTGTGTACTTAAAGCCCCCCCAGATGTAGATGATATCCTCTATCAGCACAGCTGTGTGGCCCTGGCGCTTGGAGGGAACCTCAAGATGTTCTCCTCTTCCATTTGTAACTGGGGGCAGCCTCACCCAGCGCATAGTCACTGTGCTGAAGACATGCACAACAATCTGATCACAGGACCCTACAAAGGCGTACACCTTGTGTCCGGCTGCCACCTCAGCCACCTCAGAGTGAAGGAAAATCTCTGGTGTCTCTCTGGTCCTCTCTTTGGTCAAAGTCCAGTGCAACATCTCTCACGTCTCAATGTCCTCTTCCTCCTATATCGGTGTCTCTGTCTTTAACACTAGTGTGCAAAGTAAACACCCTGCTTACACATCTCTTCTTATATTACAATTGGCTTGGCTTGTCACACTCATGTCATTATGACTCAGCCATAACCATATAAGAGTCTTGCAATGCAGCTATGCCCAAATGTAGAGCATGTTGTCTAACCTCAATGTGTCCTCATGGCATCAGCACTGAACAAACGATAATGCATAAGGGCATATACTGATGACATCAGTGATCTCCTTAAACCTGAAAGGGACAAGTACTGACAGATACAGATATCTCTACATATGGAACCTCACGCTCCACCGGCAATCTGTTGTCCACGGCAGCAGAGATCACCCTTTTTGCCACAACATATGCAAAAAGTAACATCAAAAGGCACATACAACGTATACTTCGGGGTTGGGAAACGTACTGCTCCCTATTCTACAATGCGAAGGGAGTAGTACTGGCACCTACCGTTGGGGGGATTTCTGGTTTGAATGAGACTAAATAATTGTGTTCCCTACTTTTTATGTGCCGCCGTTCGGGAAATCATGCTCTGGGAGCGTGGAACTACCATTACTTTTTGGATATGTATGTTGCGAAAAGGGTGATCCATGCCACCGGGCAGACAAGTTCATAGGACCTCTTCTCGGAGCTATAACAACAGATCGCCAGCGGAGGGTGAGGTTCCATATGGGGCTAATGTGCACTCCATTGTGTGTTTCTTTTTTTTACGCTGAGAGCTCTCACTGGCATGGGTAATTAAACCCTGTTGTGTGGAATGGCAATTATAGCGCAAACAAGTGCCCAAGAAATAGCTGGAATATGTGTGAAAACACTTGGCCCTGGGCGCTCCAAACGGACACCATTAGGATGTAGCCGGGGACCCAGTCCCTCAAAATGGGAGAGGACCTGTGATGTTCTGCCGAGCAGACCTCTCATTCTGTGGACCTTAATGACCAAACTAATAGATAAAACAGAAATAAAAAGTACGGCAGGTTCAACCCTATTCCTTGAGCTTTTGGGCATGTGGGTCACCGACTAATGGGACTAGCGCTCAGTGTTGCCATGTTTGCTTATTATAAGCGGCTTTTGTCTTGTTTTTGTTCTGTTAAATAGCTTGCAAATATTGGTAGTTGTGGTTTGCACTTTGGTGTATAGTTTATAGTTGCTCATTTGGGCTTGCTCACTATAGAAATTGGTTCTCAGCATGTCAATGATCCCAATTAATGAATAATTATGTAAATTGGCCATGGACCCCTTTCTTAAAATATGTTGTGGCAGGGATCAGGGGGCCATGTTTTTTTCTTTCTTTTAAATAAAAAAAATAAAAAAAATAAAATAAATAAAAAAAAGTAGGGTTTTCCCCTTCAACCAGCACCAGGAAGTTGTGTAACGTGAATTCGGTCAATTAACCTATGACAGTAGCCAATATTTATCTGTTGTTGGTAAGCATTTGCGCTGGCTATGGTGGTGTGTTGGTTATTTGCAGCTGACCAAGAGAGTACATTCTGAACAGATTCTGAACAGCTATTTCTATTGATTTATTTGTTTCCCTGGCCCCAAAGGTGAAAGAATAACACCAAAAACAAAATAAACTAATTTTAAACATCGATATCGGCCAAAGATTTCCATATCTGTGCATCCCTATTGTATTTTTTTTTACTCATATTTATTTTACCAAACTCCAATCAAATACCAATCCAATAATAATACCACAATGTCACGGTGTGTAATACAGTAACACACTGAGAATACAGTTTTACTGCCGTTCCAGATCTTATTGGTCGGGATTGTGACCAACACTGCAGCTCACTGAACGTTTAATTAGCGGTTATTTACTGTATCAATCCATGTATTACTCCGTTCCTACGCTCCCTCGCTTATCTCTCTTCTCTTCCATAGATAGCAGTTTTTCACAGACTTCACTGTCATTGGAAGCACGTAGGTTAAGACATTAACCTACGTGCACGTGAACGCACACACGCACGCACGCACGCACGCACGCACACACACACACACACACACACACACACACACACACACACACACACACACACACACACACACACACACACACACACACACACACACACACACACACACACACTTCAGTTTGGAACAATCTCTGTCGTCTGGCTCAGATTCTCCCCATCCACAGTTGGTGAGGAGGAAGGCGGGAGGGCGTGTGAGGCTAGAGCAGAGATAGAGAGAGAGAGAGAGAGAGAGAGAGAGAGAGAGAGAGAGAGATGAATGGGTTTTCAAATATTACATGTCACAAATTCACCAGGCCACTGAATCTGCCACCTACTGACGACCCAAATGCTTGGTTTATTTTCAATATCCCACTCCACTACATCTCAGAGGCAAAGATTGTACTCCACTACAATTATGGTGCCTGTCCTTGATGGCACGCTGAGCTTTTCCTATGCGCACCTCTTCTTACTGTTCAGCTGGAGCGAGGGAAAATCGCCTTCCATTATGCTGCTGACCGTACCACCGGCTGTACGTTGATCCTTTCTCAGGCAGTGCAGTTTCCATACCAGCCTGTAGCACATACCTGCCTGACAGGACGCTTTCAATGGAGCTATTGTAGTACAATCCAAGGATGCAAGGGCTGACTCTGTACTTCTTCAGGCTGCATAACCGGTATAGTCGGTCACTGCAGGGCCATCAATATGGTGGACACATGCAATGACAGTACTGTTGACAGACGACTACTGACATGGGAGGGACACCACTGAGGTCAAACATTGACTAAACATCACAGAACATCACAGTCCACTCGTCCTCGACAATTTGTCCTCCAGGCCCCCAAACTGTGGAATAAACTCCCTAACAGACTCACTCCCTAGCTTCCGCCGTGGACTGAAGACTCACCTTTTCAGACTCCACCTAAACCCATAGCACTACTGAAACACTCAATGACAATACATGAAGCTAGTTAGCATTTTTTAGGTTTTTAGAAACTTTTTTTACTGATTATATTGTTTTTCTAGATCATATGCATGTGTTATATATTGTTGTTGATGTTCTGACGTATTATCTTGTTTATTATAGTGATGTATTATCTGCTTATTGTAAGTCGCTTTGGATTAAAAGTGTCTGCTAAATGCCTAAACTGTAAACTGTAAACAGAACCTAGAACTGACCTTTCTCCCTCTCTCTCTGCCCCCTCTAGGTGGTGTTGGTGAGCTCGTCCATAAACGAGCGGGACCAGATGTTGTTCATCAGTGCTGACGAGGGCGCGTCCTTCCAGAGGCAGCCGGTCCCCTTCAGGCCGGACACGCTGCTCTTCCACCCCAAGGAGGAGGACAAGCTGCTGGCCTACTGCAAGGAGGGAAGGGTGGGTATTGAATGCTTTAACCAGTGAAAAATAGCAGATATACAAGCTCACAGCGTGGCACCGAGTGCCGCGCTGCGAGCTTGTAGATCTGCTATTTTTGAAAAAGTCGTGAAAATGTTTACAAATCTTTGAATATATGTATTTTCAAAGCGAACGTTTGTAACTCAAATCTTGCTTCTGGGGGGTCCCTGGAACGAAATATTTTGAGATGGGGGTTCGTGGCCAAATACATATAATTTTGGGGGTCCTTCACATGAAAAGGTTTGAGAACCACTGACATAGTAGTCTCTCAAGAACAGACTAACTGAGCTCCAGTTAAGTGAAAAGGACCTTTTCTTTGACAATGGCTGGCCAGATTGGTGACATAGAAACATAGGTTTTTCAAAAAATCTTAGAAGGATTCAAAAGACACTTATAGAATCGGGTCCAAATTCTTTTTCACGACTTTTCAGATATATATAATATATAATATAGCAGATCAACAAGCTCGCAGCGTGGCACTCGGTGCCACGCTTTGAGCTTGTATATCTGCTATTTTTCAACAGTTAAAGCATAAAATAATGATATGCAATAATGTGTACCCGTTCTAAATGGGTTAAAGGATTACTTCACCACTTTTCAACCTATCTTCATATAATAGGTTCTCACTAATGTTCATAATAAAATTGCAAAAAAAAGACTACTCGGGCCAAAGTCTCTTGGGAGAGCTGTGGGAAGTTCAGAAATACATAGTCTTGTGACATCATCAATGGGGAATCCGAGCTAATAGAAATGTTGAAGTGGAAGCTATTGTTCTTGCGATAATAAAAACAAAAATATGTTTTCAAAAATATTGTTTAAAAAAAGATCTGTCAAACGATGTCACAAGACTATGGATTTCTGAACTTCCCACAGCTCTCCTAAGAGACTTCACATTAGTGATGAAGATATAGGTGAAAAGTGGCAAAGTCCTATTCACACAGCAGCCATTTTACAATTAAGTTAATGAAATGCCACCCTGTTGCCACCCTGTTTTTCAATGCAAACATGCCAACATGGCTGCCGTGTGAAAATAGTTTAAAGACAGATAGATGTTTTATTGGTTCGTACGAGTACACTAATGATGTTTCCAGGCAACGTCACTGACGTCTGGAAATGCGTAAATACGTACATAGTCAATTTGAAGTCTCGAAAATCTTGAAATCCCCATTCATTCAGCAGCACTGCTCCTACAGTATGGCATAAAATGCTATATTGTACATAGGCACTACAGCATTCATTGTAGGAGATTCAAGTGAGTCTTCAAGTCAGTGGTTGTCATTTTAATGGTTTAACGGTAATTTGAACCTAAAGATGGTAGGTTTATACTTTATGATTTGATTTGATTTGATTTATTTATCATAGGATAGAGAGTGCCAGGATGACGCAAAAAGAGGCATGCATTAGTATAGTACATGATTGCAAATGATAATAAGTCAACATACAGTACTGTAGTTGGCATGCATGATTATATGATGACAAATGACATGATTACTCTGCAATTAACACATTTGCCAACACAGTTGACATGCATGATTAAACCTGATTACAAATCACATGATTACTAATGACACCAAGTTGGCATACTTGATTAACATGACTTTGACTCCTGTCCTGAACACCAAAACGTTTTTTTGTTTGTTTTTTTAGGTGCAGGACTGCAGGTGGAAAGACCTTTATCTATCTTTGCATTGTGTTGCGGAGCACATCTCAGCGAGTTAACCGCATGCACCCTGCAGTCATAACTCGACTGATTCTCCCACAGTTGTCTTGAGATAATTACTTCTTGAGTCACAACAACAGGCCACTGGGGCCCCAACAAAACATGGTGGCTGAGTGCAACGTATAGCGCTAATGTTTTCCTAACTGGAGGCACAGAAGAAATGAGTCGATTGCTGAGGCGGTCTAACTAAATCAGAGGAGCATTGGATTAAAAAAAAAAGAGGCCAGAGCAGTTGGGGTGAGGTTGTCAAAGGCTGTTGCCCTGTGTTCACTGCGATATGTGAGATCTCTTATAGCTTAAGTTAGGGTCTCAACCTGGGTCCCCAGATGACAGTGGAGTGACAATTTAAGGACATATAAGACCTTCTTAGTACCTCAAAAAAAAAGAAAGAAAGAAAGAAAGAAAAGGCCATTACTCCATCAGACATACCGTAATCACCAAACTATTATACAAACTTTGCAAAATTGCCAAACCTTTGCCCAATAATATACAAAATAGGCAAACATTCAGAAGCCAATCTACAAGCTCGGTCACCAGCACTTTCGCCTATAACATATTCGCCTACACGCAGAGATGGGAAAAGTACTCACGTTCTGTACTTAAGTAAAAGTAAAAGTACTTGTGAAAAAAACGACTTTGGTAAAAGTAAAAGTACTCATTCCAAATAATTACTCAAGTAAAAAGTAAAAAGTACGTGCTTTGAAAAGTACTTTTAAAGTAAAAGTAAAAGTATTTTTACCGTATATTTCTAGAATTTTAAGGATATTAAAATTAAAAGATCCCCACCAAACATACGTCTTAAAACTGGCCCAGAATTGGTTTCCTACTATGATGTGAAATCTAAATGCAGCAGTGTTTTTTTAGACTGAGTACCAGTTATAGATAATATTTGACTCTCCAAGAACAATCATTATTATTATAAAAAATATATGTATATCCCACGATTTTGTAACCCATTTTTTAAAGTGCCAATTGACCACCAAGTAGGCCTACACCATTATGACTGATGTTAAAATACAGATAAGGTTTCCTAATAAGAATGTCGTTTTCATTGTTCAATTATAATTATAATACATCTCACATCCACAGACAGACAGATTTCTGACTGTTATACTTTAAGATGTTTTGCATGTCTGTCAGAGGACCCCAATGTAAACAAGCCATACAGACTGTATGGATGATAATCATACAGGAGTGCGTTTGCTATGCGAACTGCTAATCAAGTATTCAATCAATCAATTCAAACAAATGCATGCATGCACGCGCATGAGGGCACGCACGCGCGCGCTCTCTCACACACACACACACACACACACACACACACACACACGCTAAAGGCTTTTGCGATGCAAAGATGACCGAAGCTACAGTTGTGCAGAGTCTGCAGAACGTTTCACTTTTTCCATACAGAACTTTATCCAGCATGAGATAAAAAGCAATTGCACTGACTCACCTAAGCTTCGGAGGTTAAAAAAGAACGCATTTCCAACGCGTGTGCATTACAGGAGCAGCATATGGCCAAAGTCTTGTGTTTATAATCCATAGTTAGTTATAATCCACGTGAATTAATTGTTGATGTTTGAAAGCTGTGACGAGATGAATGGTTTACAGCATGATGGTAGAATTAAACCACCTTTCTTCCTCTTCCTATGAAAATCGTGGATTTCAAAATAAGAGCATAGGGACAGGGTATTAGGCTATTATGTTATGTAGGATATATGATTAGTTTTATTTGGTAGTCTAGTTGCAGGAAGTAAATAGACCGGTGCTTTCCTACTTGACACAATGACTCTCACTCTGGCCAGGCAGCAGCAGAGCGTCACCGCAGCCTCTATGAATGATGATCAAGCGCTGTAATCATTTTGTTTGATCTGCCACGCATCGGCGCAACATTAACACAAAACCAAAGTAGCGAGCCTGTTTTGAAAATGTAGCGGAGTAAAAGTACAGATACTTGTGTTAAAATGTAACGGATAAAAGTAAAAAGTACCCAGAAAAATAATTACTCAGTAAAGTACAAAGTACTGAAAAATGTACTTCGTTACAGTAACGAAGTATTTGTACTTCGTTACTTCCCATCTCTGCCTACACGCATTTGGTCCTTTCGCCTGGCATTTTCGCCTTGGAGGAGAGTCTTTTCACCTACCTGTCTGAGCCATTTCGCCTACCCTCAATTCTGCTGTCAGACTGTCCATGTTTGCAAATTATCTCTTTGTCATTTAAATATTATAGTGACTGTGACAGTGGTGTCAAGTGAATCTAACAGTTTACTTGACATTTATTATTTACATCACATTTTATTCCTAAAAAATGGCAAAATAGTTTTTTATGCCTGTTGACAGGCAAGGTTGATTCTATAGGCTATTTAGGTGTAGCATATCTTATATAGACCTATATAGGCTAATAGCCTATATATGTTGTATAGCCTAATGTTAAAACAATATAGGCCTACAATACTGTTCATTTTACAATACTGTTCAATACTGCACCAAAGAATGTATAGTATCGGGACATGGATTAATTAATTATTTGGGCGCACCTGATTCCAATAGCTCTGTATTTGTGTGATTACTATGGAGTGCATAGGATAGCCGTGTGTAGGTTTGACATGTAACACCACTGTCACAGTCACTCTAATATTTAAATGACAAAGAGATAATATGAAAACATGGACAGTCTGACAGCAGAATTGAGGGTAGGCGAAATGGCTCAGACAGGTAGGTGAAAAGACTCTCCTCCACGGCAAAAGTGCCCCGCGAAAAGACCTGGCGAAAATGTTATAGGCGATTATGCCTGACACCACAAGCTCACAACGGCTCGCAGCGTAGAGAGTCAACAGATAGAGGCGTATAGGGTTGTTACTGTACTCTACAGCAGCGGTTAAAAAATATATTAATAACATTTTAATTTCAAGGAGTCCCATTACTCTGAGTTACAGACCTGTGTGAGTCCACTTTGAGAACCACTGCCCCTACAGTCCAGTCTCCTCATAACTCACAGTTCTTCAGACTGCATAATATGTGGGCCCAACCTCCTCCACTTTAATCATTTACACTTCATTAAAACAAGACATTCAGTTAGGTTTTAAATCTGTTCCATATGGCCAGCCAGACTGCAGATGGAACCCGGGAATATGTTTTCCGACAGAACCTGGAAAAAAAGAGGATAATAAATATAGCCCGCTGGAGAGACGGGTGTAAACCAGGAGGTGGGGAGAGGATGCTGCAATGAATGCCGTCAAAGTTGTCATCCGCTGCGGTTTTGCAGGATTCAAATTCTAAAGCAGCAAAAGTAGCAGATCTACAAGATCAAAACGCGACACTTTCGACAAAGGAGTGAATGATAAAAATGTACTTTCATCAGCTATTTTCAAATGGCCAAATTTTAAATAGGTGCTGATGTTGCCAATGTATGTTTTGTAACAATATAAGTCACAAGTAACTAAAGTTTTCTAATAATTGTAGTGGATTCAAAAGTGCAGTATTTGTAAAACATAAATTATAAAACATTGAACATACTCAAAAGTACCTAACATTTTTACTTAAGTAGAGTACCCATTTAGAACGGGTACACATTATTGTGTATCATTATTTTATGCTTTAACTATTGAAAAATAGCAGATATACAAGCTCACAGCGCGGGCTGCAAGCTTGTAGATCTGCTATTTTTGAAAAATTGTGAAAATTTGAATTTTGACCCGATTCTATAAGTGTCTTTTGAATTGAAGATTTTTTGAAAAACCTATGTTTCTATGTCAGCAATCTGGCTATAGCCATCGTCAAAGAAAGGGTCCTTTTCACTTAACTGGAGCTCAGTTAGCCTGTTCTTGAGAGACTACTATGTCAGTGGTTCTCAAACCTTTTCATGTGAAGGACCCCCAAAATTATATTTATTTGGCCACGGACACCCATCTCAAAATATTTAGTTCCAGGGACCACCCAGAAGCAAAATTTGAGTTACAAACGTTCGCTTAAAAAATACATATATTCAAAGATTTGCACAAATTTTCACGACTTTTTCAAAAATAGCAGTTCTACAAGCTCGCAGTGCGGCACTCGGTGCCGCGCTGTGAGCTTGTATATCTGCTATTTTTCACTGGTTAAAGCATTCAATAATTCTAGGCCTAAATGGGTTAAAGTTACTTTCCACCGCTGCTGTACTCATGGACTCACACACTCACACACACGTCTTCATTTGGTGGGCTGTGATATTGAAAGGCGTGACTGAGCGGACCCGACACCCCCCTCGTTTCGAAAATGCAAGCCGACATCTTTACCCTCCACTGCAACGAACATGACATGCAATAATTTCATCTAAACAGTTTAGCCAGAAGGGAGGACACTTTCATATTCAGCCCTGAAATTACTTACAAGTGTATCTGATGCTCCAAAGCACTGGCGTTGAAATGAAAAGTGACTTCCCCCGTAATTGCTAAATTCAATTTGTCTCAACCCGGTAGACGCTGAACCGGCCAGTGAGGACACAGACGTGACTCGCGAGAAGTTTTGAAAGGGTCGTGGGTGAACTTTTTATTTTAGTTTTTTATTGCAACATTAAGACTGAGAAGTGGTGTTCTTACTCGCTGCTTCCAAAGCTGTGGGTCGGGACCCATTTGTGGGTATTGCAGGGCGCTTTTTGTGGGTTGGGAGTAAAATATTTATTATCTTATTTCAAAAAATGTAATAAAAAATATATTTTTTCAAAATTGTTTCATGAATACAATGAAAAGCGGCTTGTTTTGAGCTTGTAGATCTGCTAGTTTCACAGCCACACAGCCAGTGAGGCCAGACTGAGATTGTTGGACAGTAGGATGACTTGAGGTTGGAACTGCCAAGCGGTAGGCCAAGCAGTGGCGTCAGTTCAGAAAAAGCTAAGGTATGGCAACATGACTGGTGTCTTGCATGTGCGCAAAGACACCAGTCATGTTGCCATACCTTAGCAACAGGCATTATACATTTATTTTAAGAAGTACATTTTATTTTTTCCCCTGTTTCTACAGTTTCTTGGGCTGGATATGGCAGCCTGGAACGGTTGTTCAAGTGCAGCTAAACTTGGAATGTTAGTACACATGCCACAATTAACAATAATGCATTGCACCTGTGCAGCTGACCTGCGGAATCTGGGAATGGGCCAATACCATTTTGTCAAGATGGGGAGAATAAAAGTGTGGAGAATATAATTATAATACCTTGTTAAAGTGACCGTTTTGTTAAATTTTGCATTTGTAGTTATTGTACTACTTTTATCATCATAATAACCATCACAGATAGACAAAGAGACATTCACAGATTTATTTTTAAAAGTAACTTTTATTTTCCCCCCTGGACACAGGGTATGGCAGCTGCATACCCCTGCCATACCCAATTGACGCCCCTGAGGCCTA
The DNA here is from genome assembly GCF_963921795.1 of Nannobrachium achirus. NCBI lineage: Eukaryota > Metazoa > Chordata > Actinopteri > Myctophiformes > Myctophidae > Nannobrachium > Nannobrachium achirus. The sequence goes on along the minus strand of NC_137821.1, from coordinate 13,211,634 downwards.
GAGGAAGACCAAAGAGGAGATTCATGGATGTAGTGCAAGAGGACATGAAGGTAGTTGGTGTGAGAGAAGAGGAGGCAGAGGACAGGATGAGATGGAGGCAGATGATTCGCTGTGGTGAAGGGAACAGCCAAAGGGAAAGGAAGAAGAGCGGGTATAAGACGCCTCAGGGCCAGTGATGTATATCGGACCAGTTACCCATATATGGAGAACCCTGGTACCCATATATGGAGATCCATGTAGTGTATATGGAGATATGCTGTGAGAGCCCAAACTTGCTTACTCAGTTATTCGTTATGCGATGACATCGGACATCATACATACATTCCCTTTTATTCCCATACATGAAGATGTCTGTAGAACCAGTCACACAGATCATGGCCTGTCTTGGCCATCTGTCTTGGCCATATATGGATTCTGTTAGTGTGGTAAGTGGCCGATGTGGCCTCCATATATGGGCATTCCCATATGAAGTCCTGTTAGATATGGGCTTGTTATTGATGACATCAGGGAACTCCATATATGGGCATAAAAGGGATTCTGTTAGTGTGGTTCCCCTGACATCACGGTGAAGTCAGAGCGTGATGTCAGAGCGGAAAACCCATAGACCGTACAAAAGAGTCAGCATGTGCCAGCATGTCACATACTAATGTGTGACCTTCGGTCGCAATAAATCTATAACACTTGATGAAGCTATAATCTATCTCTCTCTCTCTCTCTCTCTCTCTCTCTCTCTCTCTCTCTCTCTCTCTCTCTCTCTCTCTCTCTCTCTCTCTCTCTCTCTCTCTCTGTCTGTGTGCAGCTCTACGTTTCCAGTGACCTTGGGAGGAAGTGGACTCTACTGCAGGAACGAGTCACCAAGGATAGAATCTTCTGGTCAGTCACCACACGCACGCACGCACGCACGCACGCACACACACACACACAACAGCACCAATACATTATTTTGTATCATTTATGGTGATAAAGTGCTTCTGAAGAGCTCAAATACATAATTATGCTGGCACGCTCACACACACGCACGCACACACACACACACACACACACACACACACACACACACACACACACACACACACACTCCCTTGAGCAGATGGAGACATGCATTTTTGATATGTGTGAAGTCTCATTCCTTAAAAAATGTGTTTCATCCTTAATTCCAAGGATTATGTTATGAAAAACACCAATTTGAATGGAGGCTGTTGGCTAGTAAAATGCTTGACAAATCCGTAAGCATCAGTCCTGTAGGGATTTAGCCTGGCTTGCACAATTTAGCACAAGGACTTTTTCTTTTCAAAAAATAAATATATTTTGGGGAAAGATGTTTTGTAACGTACAGTATATACAGTATCAGCTTGCCCTGTATTGCTGGAGTAATTGCACTGACCAAGCGTTGCTTTGTGACTCGTCAATCATTGCGTTCAGGTTCCGTTTGCGGAGTAGGCTATAGTATAGGGCAGTGGTCAGTGATGTCATTACGTGCACATCCCGCATCAAAAACTCATTCAAGTCACCCAGGGACTCATTCATGCCATGGTCCTGGGGTCCCGGGGATGCGCCTCCATTGGAGTCCATGTTAAAATAATTTACCGGGTCGCGGTAAAAGAAAAACATTTTAAAATTCCACAGACACCACCATTGTTCATGGGTGAAAGCATCCTACTTTACCCTACGTTAAAACAAATAAAATCCACGTAGAAAGTCTTAAACAGGCAATAGAAACGTCAATGTTTTGATTCCACCGACGTCCGACGCCATTTTGCGCGCCCGAATTCATTAGGGGCACATGTTTTAGTAGTTCAAACATTAGCCAAATTGTAAAATAAATATAAGAAATAGGCAAACATTTTGAAAATAGCCGATCTACAAGCTCACAGCGCTCGAAAACATTGTATTGAGGACTCATAAAACTTTTTTGGGACCCATTTGAATGACCACCTGTGGGTACCGGGACCCATTACATTGAAAACCTAGTAACATCACTGAGTGGTTCTCAAACCTTTTGGGCTGCAGTACACCCTTATACTGATTTCTGAAGCCGAGTACCCCTTCCCCTGACTACATCATTTTGCTTAGAAAAAATTACATCACAAGTCCACTTCCCATGCCAATATGTTCAAAACAAAACAACATAATAATGGCAAATAAACCTTGCTTTCTATTCAATAACAGTTGTACTAGTCAAGTTATTGATGTAATTTGGTTTAACAGTCTACAGATGAGCAGGTTCACACAACGTCTGTCAATATCATTGACCGTCCGTAACACTATTGCAGATTCGGAATACTCTTGCCAGGAATCACAGTGAAGCGTGCGTCGCAGTAGTCCTCTCTCACTCTCTCTCTATCACTCACTCTGTCTCTCACTCTTACTCTCTCCGTCTCTCACTCTCCCTCTCTCTTCCTCCCTTCCTCCCTCTCTCTCCCTCGTTGCTAGCCTGGCAAGCCACTCACTCGTTCCTTCCCACTGGGGAAGGAATGAGTGAGTGAGCGCAGTATCAGGGCTGGCTTGCCAGGCTTCCTCGGTGCACCTCTGGCAACTATAAGGTGTGCTGAAGATAGCGATGGGTGAGTGTGCGCTCCGCTGTGCACTGGTAGGTCTTGCCCAGATGGGTGAGTGTGCGCTCCGCTGTGCACTGGTAGGTCTTGCCCAGGCGGGTGAGTGTGCGCTCCGCTGTGCACTGGTAGGTCTGGCCCAGGCGGGTGATCCAAAATGCACATGACAGAATGCACCTCAGTGCTCAAAAAATAAAAAAATAAAAAACACAGCTCGCCTTCCGGAAATCATCGATTCAACCATGTTCTGCAATGCAGAGGTGTAAAGTAACTGAGTACGCTCACACACATATCGTCGTTGTCGGGTGGAAACCTCGTATCTCCAAGTTTCAAATTTTGTACGTTCTTTCGCAAAGCAAAGCCCTGCCTCATCATACAAGGGCGTCGCACAAAAGTAGTGAAAACAGCAGATCTACAAGCACACAACGCCTCGCACCGCGAGGCGTTGTGTGCTTGTAGATCGGTTGTTTTCACTAGTATAAATCTTTTTTTAAATGATAAATACAAAACGAACGGTTTTGGACATACAAGGTTTTCACCCGACAACGACGATATACTCAAGTACTGTGTGTGTACGTGCGTGCGTTCGTGTGTACCTACCTCCATGTTGAAAGGACATTGTAGAGTCCTGCTCATGTCTTTATAGCAGTCATAAAACCAAACAGAGCTCTGGCTGCCAGTTAAATCCCATCTGCTTTTGACGGTGGTCCGTCCAAAGAAAGCTGCAGTCTAAAAGTAACCAGTGGTGGACAGTACTCAGTACTCAGGCCCCAGTACTTGAGTGAAAGTAGCATATAGATCCGAGCTTCTCAAAGAGGTTGCCGTGACTTGTGTTCATGGGTGCCGCTAAATATGACCCGAGTTGCACTGTACTTGGTGTGTTTTTGGTCTACACCACATCTCTTGTCTACTGTCTACTTTTGACAAAATCAAAGTGTTCCTCATGACATACCGTATCTGAAAGATGTACAAAGTTACTTATCATAATATGGCATAAATATGTTTCTGTAAATTATCAATTAAGGCTATTCAAAGGTGCAAACATTTTTAGGAAAATGTTATTTACAGGGGTGACTTTGGTCAAAACTTTGAGAACCTCCGCTATTAGATTACCCCCGATCAATATTACTCAGCTACAATGTGATGTCATCGATACTGTCTTATAAGTTATACATGTCGGGTGAAAGAAGGTGAAATGCCCTCACAGAGTGGCTCTGCCAAAGAGCTCTATTCTTCTCTGGCCTTTTTGTCATTCCTCTCCCTCCCTTTCCCCACATCCTTCATTCCAGTCCTCTGCCACAGCCTTCTAATTGCTCATAAAGTCTCCCTAACGAGGTTTTAAATCTTCACTCCGTCTTCACTGTGGTGGAGGTCTGCACGCCGCCACTAATCAGATGAACCCCGCTTAATTTACACACATCACTGAGATAAACTTGACATAAAAACTCTTGGAGGTCTTTGCCAAAGTTGGCCGCGCGTGACTAGATTTCATTTAGGTTGACATTTACTCTTTCATCACATTTTATGGCGCCCCCAACTACATATTATGCAGATTTGGGACCAGGACGATGACCGTGACTGCAGATCCCTTAGGCCATATGGCAAAAAAATGCTAATAAACAGCTGCAATTTGGGAAAAGTGACAAATAATGCTGTAATGTCAGTATATGAATATTCCTGTTTGGTCAACCCATTGGGGAGAAAATATTATTAGGACCTGTTTTCTGCATTTTATACTCACTGATAATATTGCTGTCAAACAATATGATATGATAATATGATATGATATAGTGATACAGTACTTTATTGTCAGTTTGCACTGAAAAGTGTCTTGCGACACAGCAGCCAAGTATGCAAAACATATAAACACACATTTGACATAACACATGGGACAAAAACAGGGTTACAACATAAAGATATACAGACTCTAAGATCATGTCCACTGCCTGGCCTACCACGGGCCAAACTCCTGATTAAGCCTTAAAGTCGACTCATGGACAAACAACCTTTTTAGTCTGACCTTGTTGTTTGCTGGATACCGTATCTCCTTCCTGAAGGCAGCAACCTATATTATCTATACAACACATGGCTATGTTTAGAGGTAATATTCCTTGCCAACCTTAGAATGCTGTTATCAACCTTAGAATGCTGTTACAGGTCTGTGTCTGGTGTGGACGTGGACCCTGACCTGGTGCACATGGAGATCCAGGACACAAGCGGAGGTACAGTAACAGTGCTCTGTGTCTTTAGTTGTTTTACCTTTCTTTGAGGGTCTTGCCAACAATTACAGCTCGTGCCTATTGGCCGGAAAAAAGTGCCAAGTCATTTGAGCGTTTTAAAGTTGAAATCACGTTGCTACGCAAAAGTATGCCAGATAGTTACGTGTGAGAGCAAAGTGTGAAAGCAAAGTGTGACAGCTGCTGCACGCGTTTAGTAGACAGAGGGGGCAGGGCTTCAACAATTACAGCTCGTCCCTATTGGCGGAAAAAAGGCCCAAGTTGTGTGAGCGTTTAAAAGTTGAAATTATGTTGCTAGGCAAAAGTATATGGCAGAGTTATGCGTGAGAGTAAAGTAGTTTATGCAAAACGCATACATTTTAATTGGGGTAAATTTAATGGAGGGGTGTAGGTATTGGTAGGTCATGCATCCAAGGGTTAAGATTGTCACTTCACTGTCACATGGGGAACTTCCAAAATGGCCTCCGAGCCACAGGTTAAGAACATGTGTACTAATAGTGTACACTCGAAGGGGACCGTCTTATTGAACGAGTACACTGGAATGTGTGCTCTGCATTCAACCCACCCTAACTATATCAGGGGTCAGAGGTTCAGTGTCTTGCTCAAGGACACTTCAATCACCACGATGCCGGAAGGAGCCGGGATTAAACCCGGGAACCAATGTCCAATTTTCAGTACTTTTACTTCTAGTCCACTACATCTATTGTACTTTTACTCCACAACAATTATTTCAAGACTTTAGTTACTAGTTACTTTGTAGATTTGTATTATTATTATTACAAAACACGGTGCCCTATATGCATTTCGTCCATTTGAAAATAGACGATCTACAAGCTCACAGTGTGCCACAATGCGACGCACACCCGGGAACCATCCGATTCCCAGTCGACGGCCCTACAGTACCTCCTGCACCTGAGCCATTGCCTCATGATTCAGTTTAATTTCAATAGGCGGTACAGTCTGAAAATGAATCATAACTATGATTAATTTTAGGTTTAATAGACAGTACAGTGTAAAAATGTGTAATAATTCTGGTTCATTTTGGTTTTAATAGACAGCACAATATAACATTGAGTCAACTCATGATTCAGTTTCATTTGAGATTTAATAAATTGTACAGTGAGCCATGAATCATCATTCAGTTTGTTTATGTGCCGAGTCAACAAGGCCTCCTGGCTACAAATCAGATGATTTGTAGTTCCGTCTTACAGTCTGTTCCACTTCAGTGACGTTAAACCTCCTCTCATCACCTAAATCCATCTATCCTTCCGTCTCTCCTTTTCCATCTCCCTCTTCCAGGGCGTGAGTGAGTAGGGCTGTCACAATTATTACATAATCGTCTAATCGCAATTATTCAAGTTAATCACAATTATTTTGCATAATCGTCATAATCGTTTCCATGTTGAGAAATGTTAATATAGTTTCAAACACTTTAAAAAAGTAGTGTAAATAGCAGAGCTTGTAGATCGGCTATTTCCACTATCGATGTTCTTTTTTATGCATAAAGTTGTCAAATATGTCAGTAATTTCTTTGTCTATTTAAGTGTCATAATTGCCATGTATAACTTCAAAGCCTATAAGCCAAACAGAAATGTAATTGTCAGCCTGTTGTCTGGGACAGCTGCCCAGGAGCTGAGAGTATCAATACTGCAATATAGAAATACTGTTACAAGTAACAGTTCTGTATTCAACATTTACTCGAGTAAAAGTACAAGGACTATCGGCATCATTATATGGTCCTACGACCAAAAGTAAAAGTACTCATTCTGTAGAAGTTTTCAAAATGTATAGCAATCTTTGGAAAAATCTACAAGCTCACAACACATCACAAAGCGACGTGTTGTGAGCTTGTAGATCTGTTATTTTCAAACAGCCAAAGTATAAAACAGGACTTAAGTCGTTAATGCGTGGATAATAATAACTCTATAAAGTAGTCTACTAAAATAGTAACTTACGTTTTCAAATTGTAATGCAGCAAAAGCACAACATTTGCCTCTGAGATAAAGCAAATACTCAAGTAGAGTAGAACTCAAATGTGTACTTGAATACAGGTATTTACTTTAAGCCGCAGGAGCAACCAAGCATGCCAAGCCATTCTGTTCCCTCTCTGCCCCTTGGCATGCAGTGGCATTGTCAAGGTTAAACAATGGCAACAGAAAGGGGCACAGAGGTATCAGACCTCTGTAGTTCAGGGGGAGAATAATAGGCCACGGTCTGTCCAGGACCTCGACATGGGTGGCCGTGCCCATGGGGAGGCATCTGCTGATGGATGAGGAGGCCTACAGTATAAGGGGTCTGTAGGTATACTTGTTCTGTTTGGGAGATTGATTTGTGGGAAAACATACTGTGGACACACACACACACACACACACACACACACACACACACACACACACACACACACACACACACACACACACACACACACACACACACACACATGCTTAACAAAGCATTCACATTCAACCGTTTGAATTAACTAGTTTTAGGTGATCCTTGTCAGACCACCTCAGGTGGTGTGTGTGTGTGTGTGTGTGTGTGTGTGTGTGTGTGTGTGTGTGTGTGTGTGTGTGTGTGTGTGTGTGTGTGTGTGTGTGTGTGTGTGTGTGTGTGTGTGTGTGTGTGCGTGCGTGCGTGCGTGCGTGCGTGCGTGCGTGCGTGCGTGCGTGCGTGTATGTGTGCACACACATGCCTGTGCACACAGACAGCATTAAGTGTGTGTGTGTGTGTGTGTGTGTGTGTGTGTGTGTGTGTGTGTGTGTGTGTGTGTGTGTGTGTGTGTGTGTGTGTGTGCGCGTGCGTGCGTGCGTGCGTGCGTGCGTGCGCGTGTATGTGTGTCGCAAGCTGAAATTGGACACTTATCCAATCTAAGAGGCTTATAATGACTTGTTTGCCGTTTGCTGCTTTGATTAAATGTCGGATAATCACAATTTAATTGTAAATGATTATCTCCCTTTGTTATGGCACCACACTCTTTAAAGTGGAGGGAGCCAAATGACATGCAGGAAACAGAAGGAAAGGAGCATTTTGTTGTGGAGTCTCACCTTGGAGCTTGGAGGCAGATTGTCGTCCACTGTGTTTGCTTATTAGTGTTGGTCTTTCTCTCTGTGAATGTGTGTGCTTGGCTTGCATTGTGTGCACCTCCGCTGCATAGTAGAACACTGACACCATTTAGTACTTGCGTGAGTGTGCGTGTGTGTGTTAATGCACACAGGCACTTTTCTCCATGGCTCCATTTTGGCATCACCTCTGGATAGGAGAAAATCTGCTGAATGTCTGTGTGATGTTGCTGATGCAGCTCGCCATAAGTGAAAGTCAATAATAAAGAGTTACCCTAATGGCCTATACTGTAGCAACAGGTGCTAACCTCCCCCGGTGACTAGGAACATTAATACAAAAGAGCTGTCAAATCTGATAAATGTAAAGTTCTGACTCTGCTTGACTTGTTCTTTCTGTCTGTCCGTCCGTCCATCCCTCTTGTAGCTAGCTCTCATTTGAATTGTTCTTTTCCTTTTTGTGACAGTGCTGTAACCCAGTCAATGATCTGTTCTTCCGTCTGTGATGTTTGTCCCTGCAGGCTTCCTGTATGTGACCTGCCTCACCCAAAACTGCTCAGACCAGATGGTGACTGCTTACCTGGGCAAGATCGACCACAACTCACTCTCTGTCCAAGACGACTACATCATGGTCAAGGTAACACATGCACGCGCACACATGCGAGTACAGTAGCCCTACTAGCCCCATATAGAACCTCACCCTCCGCTGCATACTGTTGTGATCCGAGATGAGGTCCTACTTGGATATCACGGGCTGCTGTAGTATGCCTCCACGCCGAGGTAGATCACCCTTTTCCTGAAATTGTATCCAAAAAGTAAAGGTAGTTCCACGCTCCCAGAGTATGATTTTCCATCCTACGGTACATAAAACATGCACTGCGGCGATGGGAAACGGTTTAAATCGCTTTAGTCTCATTAAATCCGGAAAAGCCCCCGGCGGCAGGTGCCAGTAATGCTCCTTTCCCATTGTAGCAGAATAAGGAGCAGTACTGGCAACTGCTTCCGGGGCAGTTTCTTGAATGAGAAAACATTTCAAAACTATCAATTTAAGCGGTTGTTTCATGCCGTAGTGCATGTTTTATGTACCTGTGTGTGTATGTGTGTGTGTGTGTGTGTGTGTACAAGCTCACTACACGTTGTGAGCTTGTAGATCGTCTATTTCCACTATCAGTGTTCTTTTTTAACAATAAAGTTGTCGAATATGTCAGTGATTTCTTTGTATATTTAGGTTATGTGTCATATCTGCCATGTACAACTTCAAAGCCAAACAGAAATGTAATTGTCAACGACAAAAACACAATTAAACCCTTAATCGCAATTGTTTGAGTGGCGATTAATCGTCATGTAAAATGTCATAATCGTGACAGCCCTAGCTGTGATGTGACAATAAAACCCACTCTTGAGTCGTGGACGCTCAGCATGGGGGCAGCATGACTCAGCCATTACCCACAACGCAATGCACTGTATGTGTAGGAGGAGGTTTTCTACAGCAGCTCTCTGGTGGATCCTGAAAGTCGTATTTTCTCTGGTTTACGCATCTCGATTAACCCCCCCCCCCCCCCCCACCCCCCCCTCTGGTTTACGCATCTCGATTAACACATTCCAAGCCAGCCCATTTCGGTGTTTTTTTACGACCACAAGAAAACACTGTTTACACATCTATCCGTTCTGTCCATTCTTTTCAGTACCCTGGGTGACGCTAAATTCCACCATAGTTACACTCATACAACCATGCTAACAAAATGAGCAAAAACCTACTTTTGTAGTACCTACTGTGATGGTAACGATCAGAACCGCGTTGCCACCAGCTGCTCAGATCTTTTTTCAGAATGAAAATCCGACTTACGGGTGAGGAGGAAAGTGTGTTTTTATGTATAATGCATTCTAACCTATCGTCACAACAAAGCAGACACACAAGGGCCGTGCACTTCCTCGTTTTCATTCAGTCTCATGATCTGCCACTGGAGGGAGGCAAAGTGTTTGGTATGAAACCCTTGTTTGGCAAATAGGCAAAAATAATGTATTTTGAGGTTTTTTTATAACAAAAATAGCCTATTCTCGTCAACCTTCGTCTGTGGCCTGGCTGCCTAATTAATAATTCTCGTCAATCTACCTCTGTGGCTTGGAAAGAGTTAACCCCCCCCCCCCCCCTCTCTTTCTGTGTGTGTTCTGCGTTTCCCAGGTGACCACGGGGAACCGCACCAAGCACTACGTGTCCTACCGACGCAACGACTTTGTCCAGATGAAGTTCCCCAAGTACGCTCTTCCCAAGGTAACCAACTCCCTTAAACCACAAATCACCAGAATTCTTTCCCCAAGATAAAAACGTAAATCAATTATTTTACATTGAGCATGTTGTCATGACTGCCAGCGTTTTGACAGTGTTTTTACCTTTTTTTGCGGACCCACGGTACGCACAATGGGCACACGATGCAAAAAAATGGATGTGACGTTGGAACGACTCGTCTCTCTTCTTTCCACCGAAAAAATAACATTGTAACCACGATCTTACGTGCGTGCGTGCACTCGCGCGTGCGTGTGAGAGAGAGAGAGAGAGAGAGAGAGAGAGAGAGAGAGAGAGAGAGAGGGTTGGGGTGTAATTTTTTTTGAATAATTGAAAGCCTGGAGAATGAAAAATGCAAAGACCATCAAAACAGTTTGTTTTTCTCCAGTGAGACCTGACCCCAGCTGTGTATTAACTAGTCCCCCCAGGAATCCGCGATTCCGCGATCACGGAAATTTTCGCGGAAATCGAAGCCCTCCGCGGATATCAGAGCCTCCCGCGGATATCATAGCAGTCCGCAGAATAGCACAAACGAGGTGCAGAATATTACATTTTACATGTAGTTTTCTTCCCGGCCGCTAGATGTCGCGGTGATATAGACGGACAAGACTCACAGCCTAGCCGGTCCTCGTTGCCGGATACGGAAACGGAAATGGCTTTGTTTGCCGTGGCATGTATTCATGTGCTGTGTCTCGTGTGTGGTGACGATACCAGAGCGGATGGTGCTGATTTTTTATGGAACTAGGCACATCGTCTGACTGTTTGACTCACAGTGAGAAAGACGCACATGGAGTAGTCTCGCGTAGCCAGACAACTATTCCACAATCTCCGAATGCTATATAGAGTCTGGAAGAGCAGCTCCCGAACGGCGAGTATCGGAAGTAGCCACTGCTGCACTGAACTGTAGTCCCATTGGAAACATAACAGAAACACAATAGCTCAGACAAAGTCATTCGAGCTGCCTATTATTGTTATGAGTGTATAGTTTAAGAAAACGTTTTAAAACATCATGGAGGTAACACCAATAACACCAGAGAAAGACGAAATAAAGCCCCAGAAATGTTGAAGGAGACATAACGCTTCCAGTAGGACATTTTATTGTTACTGCACCAAGGGAGCGGTTGCGTCATATCCGCTTTATCTCGCACTCATCGTTTCTTCCCCGGTTTGCCAGACTGTATGCCGGGAGCATTTGACAAAATCGCGGAGGCAACAGTCTGGCCACGCGAGGACTACACATGGAGTAATGGAGCGATTTCTCCGACCTCCGGCTACGATGCCGGGTCCAAGCCCTCAGAGTGAGCAGGGATATGTTATGCTGAAAGAGCTAAATCATACACAGAATTACAGGAGGAGAATAAAGTTCTTGATTACCGCCGCAACTCAACAATCAAAGACCACTTGGCTGCTTTCATCAGAAGAAAAAACAAGCAACGCCCGCAGACACAGTCTTAAAAAGACAAAAAGCCATCACAACAACCACAATCGCCAGCAAAACCGTGGCTGCAGAGGAACGAGAGAAGGTATGCTATCGTTTTAGTAATGTATTCTTGACTTGTGCTCCAGTGGTTTTCAACCGGTGGTCCTTAAGAGTTGGTAACCAAATGAACGCTATATATTTAACTCTGAGAGGGTAAAATGAAACCCATAAGCGTCCATTTGGTTTAATTACGGGTCCATTTGTTTTCATTTTACGCTCTCAAGAGTTAAATTGTTGTTAAACATCTGCATTCATTAATTTACAATAGCCTAAGTACACAATTAGAGAATGTATAAGAGTTGTTTTATCAACGTGTTGCCTGTTAATCTCTTCTATCTATGGCACCAACATCAAAACAATACAGCATAGAATTGTGAACAAAATGTTATCCAAACAATAACAAAATATTCTATGTTTTGGGTCTGAGTGAGAAGCTAAATGTCATTAAATAATGAATAAATATTGGACCTTGATATGAAAAAAGTATGAATTAGTCAAGGTAGATAAATAAATCATTTTAGTTTAGCTCCAATGTATAATCATTTAATTGTACTATTTGAAAAAAGTATCTATCAAAATGTGTACAATCAATGTATTGTGTTTTGTATTCTGTTTTGGTAGGCTTGTACATCAACAAACACACCACTGTCCAGGTCTGATGAGAAGTTTCTTGCAAAACAGAGTAGTGAATGGGGGAGGGAGCCATCCCTGGCCATACACAACTGCAAGAGAGGTAAGAGAGGTTCCCTTTCTTGATGTACCTTGCTCTTTACTGTACTCTGTTCTTGTTTTTATTTTATTTTTTCTCTGTAACTTTGTAAATAACCTTACACTGCTGCAACTGAATTTCCCCCTTGGGATAATAAAGGTCTCTCTCTCTCTCTCTCTCTCTCTCTCTCTCTCTCTCTCTCTCTCTCTCTCTCTCTCTCTCTGATTCAGAAGGATGCTGCGTGCTCAACATAATGGTGTCTCCGCTCATCAAGGATGAATCTGGTGAAATCTGCAGCTATCTGGTTGACACTGTTTTCTTAGACAAATGCAATCATTCAACAGTGGCAAATGCGGCAGTCAATGCTCTAAATGACTTTGGAGTGAAACAAGAGGATGTGATTTCTGTCTGCCCTCAAATCCCTGTTTCCCAATTCCATCCACGGGACATGCCTGGCACATATAAATAAATCTTCCCAAGAGGGACAAAGAGAATATTGATGTTGATTATTTGATAACCACAATGTTTCACAGTGTTTTGGTATTGCAATTCATTTCATAAGTTCATTTCTACTTCATTATTACATAAAAAATTATGTTTGCTTCATAACTGGTAATTTTACGTAGTTTTTTAATGCCCGCGGAATATTAACTTTCAAGCCGCGGAATCAAGAATTGCTCTCCGCAGAATCAGGATTGTTCACCGCGGAATCAGAACTTTTTCTCCGCGGATTCCTGGGGGGACTAATTAACATGCACGCACGCACGCACGCACGCACGCACGCACGCACGCACGCACACACACACACACACACACACACACACACACACACACACACACACACACACACACTCACACACACACACACACACACACACACAGAGGAGAATGTCAGACTGGGAAATCACAGAAGCTCAGTGGCTCTGACACTAGCTACCACAGCATTGCTGGCAGTGTTGCCCTTTCTGTGAAGTTGCTTGTAATTTTGTGATTTTGGGCTTGTTTCTATGAAGTGTACTTTGCCTATTTGGGCTTGCTTCATAATGTTATTTAAACCAGTGGTTCTCCGATTTTATTATTTATTTTAATAGCAGATAGTCAGATAGAATAGTCACCTCCTTTGGCTTGTTTTCATAGACCTGGTTGCTTATTTACCTCGTGAAATCTGGCAACACTGGTTGGTGGAGAGAGCTTAATGGTGGAGCTTTGTGCCCCTCCAGCCATGGTGTTGGTTTGGGGAGCGTATTGTATGAACCAGTCTTCTCTGCTCCTCCAGCTCTGGTGAGAAATAAACACCTTTTAGCTCAAATGTTGTACACTGCAGCATCGGACCGCAGAGAACACAAACAACCCAGACCCCTTAGGGTAGCCATTCTCAAAGTTTGTTAACAGTCCTCCACTGCTCTCAGAGTTATAGACCTGTAAGGCCCATTTGGACAACCTCAAATAAGTAATAAAAGAAAAAAAAGAAGAAAAAAAAAAGAAAAAAAAGGCCCTTCTCACAGAGAGATCTCACAAAGTGCTTTACATACAAGTGAGATTAAAAACAGAACAGGGTATTGAAGCAGAAAAAGCTTGTACAACAGGGTTCTATCGTGAAAATAGCAGGTTTGTGCACAATGCATTTAAAATAATTACTGTGTACGTCGTCCGCTCAGAACCAATCCACTTTTGTCCGTGGAATTCATGTTTGCATACATATATATAATTATGAAGGTTTTATTCAGCCTCCTGTCAATATAATCCTATTAATTTGTATCAGTGGGACACTCAAACATAATGTTGTTTTGCCCCACTGTGTGTGATGTCTGGTTTTAAGCTGATGCACACAGCTGCATCTCAGATTCAGTTTTTAAGCACATTATGAGATGTGGGATCGTGCGTGCATGCGAGCGTGCGTGCACATGAGCTCATGTGCAGAAGGTATATGTAGGTACATGATCTGCATCTCAATAGTGTGCCTATATCCAAAGCATGTCAGGACTTAGGCCAAACCACATTGTTTCAGTCGTGAGATTTTATTTGAACTTGGTAAACAACTCTTATAGGCCTGGCGCCAATTCTGATATCTTCACAAATTGGTACCACCCAAGGTGACCGTACATTTTTGACATTTTTGACTTCCTACATGTTTACATTTTTTACATTTACATTTTGGTATGATAACCTTTCTGAGACCCAGCTTAATTGATGTTATCAGCCGCTAGAGTCGGTCTCCCATCGACTTTCTATACAGGAGGAAAATACCCATAAAACTTTTTTTTCTGGGTATTTAAGTAGGATGTGAGGGGTCTAACTAGGGGTTTGACATGATGCTGTTTCATCAGTTTTGTGGGTGTTTTCTGGGGCCATTTGTAGCCCAAGGAATGTTTTTTGTGCAAAACAAATGCTTGCAGTGGATTCAGCATCATGACAAACCCCTAGTTAGACCCCTCACATCCTACTTAAATACCCAGAAAAAAAAAATCTGGGTATTTTCCTCCTGTATAGAAAGTCGATGGGAGACCGACTCTAGCGGCTGATAACATCAATTAAGCTGGGTCTCAGAATGGGTTATCATACCAAAATGTAAACTAGAGACATGTAGGATGTCAAAAATGTAAAATATGTACGGTCACCTTGGGTGGTACCAATTTGTGAGGATATCAGAATTGGCCCCAGGGCTATTATGGAGAGCTGGGGAACGCAGGCATATGGAGACGATGCACACTTAGACGCGTGCAGACCTGTGTGCGTGCGCGCACGAATGTCAGCCGACACAGCCTTCACCCAGTCCATCTTCATCCATGTCTCTGCCGTCTTAATGGGTTTATAGCCCTTAACTAAAGAGAATATCATTTAAAAATGTATTTTTTCTTTACCACACTCAGAGTCTGGTTAAACACAACGTTCCCTGCATTCGCCTGCTTTAGTATTGATGAAGAGTGACTCGGCTGTGCTGGTTGCATTAGAATTCAGAGTTTGGATTGGTTGTTTTCACAGCGTTCGTATGGCACTTTTCGAAAGTGGTACAAAGTGCTTCACTTCACAGATACTGATGTTTGCGTGGCTGCCAGAAGTATTAGTAGCTGTTTTGACCCCCACAAAAAGTCAACACATCTTTACTGCATGATTGAAAAAGACTTACCTACAAGAAATGGAACAATTGGTGCAACAGCTTTCAATACCATTCACAGCAACTGACAATAAATCCATTATGATTGGTCACCTTAGGCTCGTTTTTCAGAGCACAAAGGCGAGAGTGTCGAGACATTGGCTTGTTGGCTGCGTTCCACGCTGCTCTGACGGCTTTATCTCCAACAAGTTATGTTAATGTAATAAGTATAGGCCTAACACTCACAGAGAAAGTGCTGAGTCGGGCCCCGTGCCACCGCACGCAATGTTTTCATTGAGTGATTAAGTCATTTGCGTTAAGGATCCATGGGTTGTGACGCACGCGCACATCAAACAAGTTTTCCCAAACCGACATCTCTTTATTTCTCCTTAATTCTTATCCCCCACCCATCTGTTCCCTTTTAATTTACTAGATTTTACTAGACAGCCGCCTGAAAATCCAGTCCTATTGCGCTGATCAGCAGAGAAATGGTAACCGAGTTATGGCCATTTTGATGACAAAAGGTAGGGAGAGGGGGCTTAAGCAATTGCAGCCTGTGCCATACTTGGTTTTCCCAAGTATGGAGATGGCTGACATCATAGACCACATGACACTGACACAGTATGTGGGCCATATCCACGGGTTTCCAACGCCCCATAGTGCATTGTGCAGACGTTGTACCGAGCTTCCGGCACCGCAGCCGAGTGTGATTTACAAGCTCACAATGGGCTGCATCTGCGACGCGACGTGAGCTTGTAAGTCTGCTGTTAAACCGTAAGTGTGGTCCAAATAATCTCCAGTAAACTCCCGCGGAAACAGGTGGATATGGGCATTCCTAGATATGGGATTAATTTTGATGACATCTCCATATGGGCATGAAAGCGACTGACACAGAGATCTCCTTATATGGCCGTTCATTTATTAATGAATTATATTTCCACATTGACTTTATTGGGGAAATTTGAAATGGTAAGTTGAAATTATTTTGACTCGCGTCACGGCAACCACACTTGCAAATTTCCCAGAATTTCATCTTTCTAGTTTAGCATATTTCTACTCAGCCATTAGTCTCGCGTAGCCAGACAACTATTCCACAATCTCCGAATGCTATATAGAGTCTGGAACGGCAGCTCCCGAACAGCGAGTATCGGAAGTAGCCAGTGCTGCACTGAACTGTAGTCCCACAGGAAACATAACAGAAACACAATAGCTCAGACAAAGTCATTCGAGCGGCCTATTCTTGTTATGGGTGTATAGTTTAAGAAAACATTTGAAAACATCATGGAGGTAACACCAATAACACCAGAGAAAGACGAAATAACGCCCCCAGAAATGTTGAAAGGAGACGTAACGCTTCCAGTAGGACATGTTATTGCTACTGCACCAAGGGAGCGGTTAAGTCACATCCGCTTTATCTCGCACTCATCGTTTCTTTATCCGTTTGCCAGACTGTATGCCGGGAGCATTTGCCCAAATCGCGGAGGCAACAGTCTGGCCTCGCGAGACAACTCAGCCATTAACCCCTGGGTCTTCTCCTCCTCTCCCAGGACGCCCAGATTGTGAGCACGGATGAGAGCCAGGTGTTCCTGGCGCTCCAGGAGTGGTACCAGACGGACACGTACAACCTGTACCAGTCGGACCCACAGGGAGTGTACTACTCCCTGGTGCTGGAGAACGTGCGCAGCACCAAGCAGCCCGAGGAGAACGTCCTCATCGACGTCATGGAGGTGAGAGAGTTTTGATTTAATTGAATACTCTATTCGTCAGAAATGTAAACAGCACAAGGTATGGTGAGACTTTTAGGTTAACACTTGGGATCAGGCATCACCCAGACATCAAAGGGGGCTTGAGCCCCTGCCCTTTTACCTGTCTGTAAAAAGTGCCCTCTCCAGACCATACAGAAAATAGCCGACCTCCAAGCTCACAACACGTCACAGTTGGAGGTCTGCTATTTTCAATATTTTCACCTGAAAGGCCCTTTTAGATATTTCAGCCCCTGCCTCTCTAACATTCTCTGCACGTCCCTGCTTGGGATGCCATTATTTTTTTAATTATTTGGCTACAGAGTGCAGCATTCACTGGGCTTTATTTTGAAGAGACCCGCAAGCCATGATCGTGTCCATATTGTGGAAATTCACTAAATCTGGATGTAGACCGGGATGTTTATTTTCACACGGAAATGAAAAATTCTAACCGCGGCCGACCTCAGTGTCGCCGTAAAAAAAAAATCACATACAATGTGAAGTGAGTGGTGGTCGTGCTTGCATAACGTCTTCAGACTAGGATTTGAGTCTAGGATGTACAGGGTATGCTACACACACACGTTTTGCTATGGCAAAACGCTGAGGGAAAAGGCTAGAGACACACGATGATGACATCACTAGACAAACATGATGCTACGTACACACATTTTACTATGGCAAAACACTGAGGAAAAAGGCTACAGACACACGCACAGCCACTCTATGGAGCGGTTTACCACCGCTCAAAAAAAAAAAGAAAAAAAAGGGGGTCAAAGGGGTTTGAAAGTATGTTTATTTGACAGGAACAGTACTCATTAATGGACATGTCAGTTTTCACTTCAATGTAAATGAGCCAGAGTTAGCCACAGGCTAATTTTCATCTGTAGTCCCTGGACCTTAGTGGTGATCAACCCCCCAATCCAACCCTTGATGCTGAGTGCCAAGCAGGGAGGCATTGGGTCCCATTTTTATAGTCTTTGGTATGACCCGGCCGGGGAATTGAACCCCCGACCTCCCAGTCTCAGGGCGGACACTCTAACCACAAGGCCACTGAGCTGGTCGAAGTAGATTCAGAGATATAGCTGTTTCTTTGCCGCAGTAATGAAGAGGAGTTTACGTGCTTCCTGATGATGGCGGCCGAGTTGCATCAAGGGATATGAAGTTTTTTCGCTCACCAGCCGCCGCAGCAGCACCTGTTTACCTGGTTACCATGGTAACCAGCTAATACCTCCCTGGACGTGATAACGGGGCCTCGGCGCCACACCGCGGTAATTCTTATCACGTTCCTGGACGTAATTGGCATCAGTTCTGGGGACTGGGGTTTCTATTTAAAGAGGCGGTGCCATAGTTTTGTACTTTTTCTAGTTTTCATGTGTCTAGGAGGTTGGCAGTACTTCATTAGACCCCCTGGTGTGGTTGATATGAGCAATTATGTATTGCCTCTCTATTTGGGTTTTAGCTGTTGGCTGCCACCTTGTGGGGTCAAACATGCCGTTCCAAAAACACAGATACTTATTACTTATCACAGAATCAACCCCTCCCCTAATTACCATTCACCCAACATACGTGGGTGTGGCTAACTTCATCTGGGTCACCACCCACCATGACAACCACGCATACCAATGAACTGGTGAGTGTGGCCACATAAAAACATAATTTTAACTCTTTCTGTACACTTTTTTGGAAAAAAATCTTCCTCCTAGTATATAATCATAATAGTAGATAATCATGTTTTATAGGGGGGGAAATCATGGCACCCCATCTTTAAAGAGGTGGTGCCATAGATTTCTACTTTTTCTGTTTTTATGTGTCTCTGGAGTTAACATTACTCTCAATAGACCCCCAGGTGTGGTTGTAATATGCAAATATGTCTTCCCTGTGTATTTTTGGTTACTTCCTGAAAGCTGAAAGCCTCTGAGTCAAAAGGCCTAATTGAAATACACTGATATAATGACATCATAATGTCATTCCCTCCCCTTTTTACCACACAACAACACCATGGGTGTGGCTAACTTCAGCTGGCAGACTGGACAGCGCGTCAATACATTTTGTTTGACGTAATTATGTCTCGATGTAAGAAGAATTGGCTCATCCAGATGAGCCAATTCCCCCACAATGCACCTGGATTCACCTACGTCCGCATGCTTCAAAATGCCACTGAGCAACTTGCATTGAAATGCAAGTTGTCCATCCTCTATTTTATATCTAACTCTATGATCCAGAGTGGGATCCAATCTGGACGTGACACAGATCCGATTCAGGCTGGAATTGGCTGCCAGTGTATATCAGGCCTATATAGGAGACAAGGGAAGACAGGCAAACTCCACACAGAAAGGCCCTTTTTGCCAACCCCACCTAAGGTATGTGGTTAATCACTTCGGACGTTCCCGTTTGCCCCATTTTTGACGGCGGCGCGATGCCAATACGGCGCTCGTTCTTTTTGATGTCCGTAAGCTGATGAGGGGAAGCGCGGGTGTGTACAGTACAAACATCTCCCGTAATGCTGCTTTCAAATCTCCACCACACGTTAACATCAATGATGTCCAATTCACTTCCTGGCTGATCGCTGTGGTTCTATGCATTGCTATGGATTGCTCTGTTCTGGACGCGTGTTTCCTAAACCCACCAGGCTTGAGTTAACCCATTTAGTGCTCCAGACATGAACGGGTTAAAATGTTCAGGCTGCCGCTCGCAGGCTCCGTCCGCGGCCAGTCTCTTATTTTGAAGGCCGGAAGTCGATTGCGCAAACAATTCCTTCTTGACGTCATTTACTTGACGACCGGAAGTGATCATCGTCCCATGCGGGAGCAGTAATGGCGGATCGATGCCTTTCAGCTTGTACTTTTTTAGCGAGAATCCAATGCCATCCAATTGGCTTCAAAAGTGTTTTTTGGCATCAAAGATGAGATAGACCGTCGGCTTCCATGTTAAGGAATCACTATTGTGTGCACGTGGATGCGCAATGATGATGAATCGGCGAGCTTTTTGCCAGCTTTAATGTATATACAGTATATTTCGCGAGTATTCTCGGGATCGGCACTCTAAATACTCGAGTATTTTTCACGAGTATACTCGGGATCAGCGTTAAATGAGTTAAGACCCACCTTGCGGAAACGCGAGAATTTCTAGGAGTGGCTGAAATCCTTGCCGGGCACATGGAGGGTGGATAAAGAAAAGCCTGCATTTGCACAATGCACAGCTATTAATGTGTCACTACGGTGCTCAAAATAAACCGTGCTAAACAAAAAAAACTAAATTTACTTTGTACTGTGCTTAAAAAAGGTAAACTTTGTAAAAGAGAAAAACGTACTGAGAAAGCTATTAATTTGTCACTACTGTGCTCAAAATAAAAACTCTACTGATTATCAGTTACATTGATTGTTATAGTTTGGATATATGGCTTTGGGCGTATTATGCTGTGTGTATTAGTGTAATGGATCCGTAGGTAGTAGGTACAGTATTGCTTTGCACTAAGAGCACTAACGTTCATATATACACTTTCATACTTAAGATTATTGAGAGGGGCGTTTCCGCGAGGCGGCTCTTAACTCAAGCCTGGTGGGTTTAGGAAACATGCGTTCTGGACAACGGCAAGCGGAGCGGGCCAATTCCATTACATTCTTTGCATAAGGCTGCCCTCTGCTGCCAGCCAGGCCAAAGTACACGTGTATTAAATAAAAATAAAAATAAAAAAAATTAATAGATCTTTTTCTATAATGTTAAAAAGGTAAGCTGCTTTTTGCTGGCACCAGACCCAATAAATAAATAATAACATCTGGCAGTAAAACATGCTTTTTTATGTTTTATTCTGAATTAACACCATACTTCATCAGACAACTTTGTCACAGTAGTGAAAATAGCAGAACTGTTGGTAGCGGCTGACAATTCCCACCTGATATTGTGTGGGAGTCCAGTCTGCTGCAGACCGTACTTAATAACTGCCAGCTTGCATAAGGTCTTCAGACAAGGAGAGGAAAAGTCTAAAACATACAGGTCACTAACGAGGACACACTCTTCCTCCTCGCAACACGCACTATGGATCTGTGGCAATTTGTCAGCGTTCCTCCTTGGCCGAACTTTCTTCCAGGAGGTCCCTGGATTTAATTTCTCCCGCAGATCTTTGAAGTTCTGGCGAGGATGTTCCCCAATAGTGTTCCCCAAAAATATGTACAGCTCTCCATTGTGGGCGAAGGTAGAATAATGTCTGCTTCCTCCTGGAAGCTGTGCAGGAGTCGTGCTCAGCCAGGAGTCGGTCTCTGTGTCAAACACTCTGATGCTGTAGCGGGGGCCCCATTTTGGGCCCTTGTATCCCTCGTTGTAGCCCTGGTTGTCTCTCCCAAATACAAACATCTTTGTCCCAATAATGGTGGCAGAGTGCTGTCTTGAATGATGTGGCCTAATGCCTGCGGTGTTCATTTTAGACCAGACCATTGTGGTGGTGTCCAACCTTTCGATGTCAACGAATATATTATAGTTTTTTCCTCTTCCTCCATAAATATACATGACATTCCCCAAGGCACATGCGGAGTGGTCCGACCTCGACTTGGGGAATGTACCAGAAGTCTCAGATTTGAACCATCTGTGTGTGTCGACATGAAATCCGTAAAGCTCTTTGAAGCACCTGCGCCTGCCTTCGTAGTCGTACATTCCCTGGGTGTCATGCTCTCTGCCCCCCCAGATGTAGATGACATCCTCTATCAGCACAGCTGTGTGGCCCCGGCGCCTGGAGGGTACCTCACTATGTTTTCGACTTGTCACCGCAGGCAGCTTCTTCCAGTGCAGAGTCACTGTGCTGAAGAAATGCACATCAATCTGATATCTATGCCATTGGGACAGTCCTCCAACAACGTGTTCGCCTCTGGGCCCTGCTCCAAAGGCGTACACTTTGTTTCCGGCTGCCACCACGGCGTGACTTAATGTCTCTTGTGTCTTTCTGTTCCACACTCTGGTCACAGCCCCGTGCAACATCTCCCACGTCTCAATGTCCTCTCTTTTCCTTCAGTGTGGCAGCCCTCACCCTGTGGAACTCCTCTACCATTGGACATTAATTAGCCATGCTCCAACACTGGACTCTTTTAAGGCTGCATTGAAGAGACACCTATATCACTCAGGCTTATGGCACTTAGTTTTTGTTTAGTTGTTGGTATAGTTTTTGTAAAGCGCCTTGGGCGCTATATAAATGCAAGTTATTATTATTATTACAATATCTGTGTGTCTACCACTAGTGTGCAAAGTAAACACCCAGCATTAGTTTATATATGCTGGCCAAGAAGCCCTGGTCTGACATCACACACAAGCCACATTGTCTATCTACTGTATATAACTGTCTGTCTGTCTGTCTGTCTGTCTGTCTGTCTGTCTGTTGTCTGACGTCTGTCTGCGCATTTAGCCAATGAGGAAACTGCATAGAGGTGACGTCACCGAGGATGCTGATTCCTCATTGGCTAAATGTTACTCCATAAAGGGTAAGGACTAGAATCTATAAATGGACAGAATCTATCTGTCGGTGTGTATGTCTGTCCTCCGCATATGTGTGACCCAGCATATGTTCTTATTTTGTTTGCAATATATGGATTGTATCGTTATTATTGGAACATGTCTTAAACTTTCAGGCTACATGCTCCCTCGCACCTATGTTGCACCGCCGATCCATGGGGCCTCTGCTGCAGGCATGCTTGTTAAAAATATCCATGGTTTTCCCATGACACCAGTTCATTTTGATTACATTTGGGCAGTTTGAAGGTAGAATTAGAGGAATATTAACAATAGGATTAGAGTCTAATCCTATTGTTAATATTCCTCTAATTCTGTCTAATCATTAGACGGTTGTGATGTACAGTGGCATAGGGTAAACAAAACAGCTTCTCTTAAGCAAAATGCAAATCCTACTGCATGTAAGCCAAGCCTAACATTATAATCTTGACAGTGCATTTAAAACAGTTTGCTCCATCTTCAGAGTAAATAAAGACAAACAGATCAGAGACATGAGTAAGCCTGGCTACATGAGGTTAATCAGAGATGTCTCATTCAGGCTAAGATGTCAGCAGTGCTGGTGTGAAAAGTCCGGTCGGTACGTTCTTTTCTGCAGAGAGGAGGCGTAGTAAGGGGCTTTTATAAGATATTTGACCAATCTGCGAAGTAAATCGTTACCAAGAAACTTCTTCACCTATGTGTTTCTAAAGGTGTGTAATAATACATACTAAAAGGTTGAAATTCAACTCCTGGGGGAGACCTCATAAAAAACTGATTTGTGTTTGTGTCCCATTAATTTACTATATACAGGAAAAAAATACAAAAACTAAATCTGCTTTAAGTAGCATGTGAGGGGTCAAACTAGGGTTTTTTCATGATGCTGAATCCATTGCAAGCATTTGTTTTGCACAAAAAACATTCCTTGGGCTAAAATCGGCATAAAGGGCGAGCTGGAAAAGTGGCATTTAGCATCTGCCAGGCATGTGCCATTTCCCAAAGTGGCATGTGCTGTTGCCAAAGTGGCATGTGCTGTTGCCAAAGTGGCATATGCTGTTGCCAAAGTGGCATATGCTGTTGCCGAAGTGGCGCGTGCTGTTGCCAAAGTGGCATATGCTGTTGCCAAAACGATGGTTTAGTGATGAATCATCACTTTTCACCGTTTTGTGGGGGCCATTTGTCGCCCATGGAATGTTTTTCGTGCAAAACAAATGCTTGCAATGGATTCAGCATCATGAAAAACCCCTAGTTTGACCCCTCACATGTTACTTAAAACAGATTTATTTTTTGTATTTTTTCCTGTATAGCAAAGTTAACACTTTGCAAGCCGGCCGTAATTGCCCGTACTTGTCCGGTTGGCTCAATTAGCCGCTCGTCTTTTATCGTACTAGGTCATTAAACATGAAATTAATGATAATTTTTTTTAAAACAGTCGCCGATCGTCCTCTGTCTCTTTAAGAATCCATCTGAAGGGTTAAAGTCTCAGCGACGTCATGACGTCATGTGCATCTCACTGCCTGAAGAATGCATAGCAGCCGTTGCGTCTCTCTGTATGCATGCAGGATCCGTTAGCGTAGCGTTCCTCTGAGTCTTTTTCGATCAGACGAAAGACGAAATCAAGGCTTCACAATGAGTGGATTACATGTGTTTAGATCGCTGTGCGTGGATAGAGGACGTAATGTACTTTCAGGCGCTGTTTTTTATCGCTGTCTCCCCCGTTTGGCTCCACGCAAATGAATGGAGGAACTCAGCCTACATCACCATGAATGTAAGTCTGCGGCCCAAAATAGTGCTTTGTACACGTATCGCTCGCTCGCACCGAGCGCTCCAATACGTGCTGTTATCATTTGGTGCATTGCTTTTTTAAAACATGTTTATAAATAAATAGAAGATTGAGCGGCAGTACTTCTGTTCAGGGTTTTTTAAGGGGCTCCCTGCGGCTTGGGAAGGGTTTTAATGGGACACAAACACAAATATTTTTTTTTATGAGGTTTCCCCCGGGAGTTGAATTTCAACCTTTTAGTACATATTATTACACACCTTTAGAAACACATTGGTGAAGACATTTCTTGGTAACGATTTACTTTGCAGATTTTCTTATGTTCCCCTTACTAGGGGGCCTCTTTGGTCGGCGGGTCCTTACGCAACCTGCGTAGTGTGAGTATAGGTTTTTTGCCAATCCAACCAATATGCCGTACCGAAGTCAGTCAGAAAGCCTTTCTGTATCGTATCATAAACATGATTGGTAGTCGCGGGATGTGTACAGTAGATACATGTGTCTGTAGTTCCGTCTGTCTGTAAAAAGATATAGTTTCGCCAGCCAGCGAGCCAGCCTGCTGCCTCTGTGTCTGTGTGTGACTCTCCATGCTGGGGGTTCATGTGCGGTAGACGGGGTCGGGAATGCGCGGTACATTCATTCACGTTCCGTGCATTCAACAACGCAAAGTGTTGAAGTAAGGTTTAAGAATAATAAAGAGAATCGAGATTGTATTGTCACTACGCACTTGCTAAATGCAATGTTGTGATCAAGGTGATAATAAAAAAATTAGATAAGGCAAGATAATAATAATAACAAAACTGTATCAGTATCGATACCCTATAGCTGTAAAAAGAATGTGTATATTCCATTGCAGACAAACACTTGTGTGTACTGTATTTACAATAGTAGCCATATAGTAACAGTAATAGTAGTCACATCAACTACAGAAGAAACTACTACTTGACATGAAAATGGCTGAACCGCTGTCTTAGACGCCCTTAATAACCTATTGTGGTTTATTAAATTGCCTATAGAAAAGGGTACATAATAATAATAATAATGATAAATATAAAGTATTGGAAATGGTATTGAAAAGGGTATCGTATCGATTCCCAGGTATCGAGAATCGCATCGTATCGATTCAAAGGTGACAGGTACCATCCCTAATGTTCCCCATTTTCAACAGTTTTAATTCTTTCTGTTAACACTTGTTTTGGCAATGTAAATGTATATGTATGTTTTCTCATAACAATAAAGCTCCTTTGAATTGAAAATTGAATTGAAAGCATAATGTGACTGAAAGCATAAATACTTCATATACTGTTTACTAACTGTTTACTTTATATATTGTTTACTAAATAGATGTAAAGTCCATAAAAGTCTTCTGCAACCTGCAGGAGGGGACATAGCAAATCCTTCTAGACCATTAATGAGATCTGCTGTGTTTTAATAACTTCCCTATTGGCTTCAAATCCAGAACCGGGTCCTTGCCCCCCGTCTGGAACCGTATTTTCTGCCATGCTCATCTGTTGCTGGTAGTGGCTGACAATTCCCACCTGATATTGTGTGGGAGTCCTGTCTGCTCCAGACCGTACTGAATAACTGCCAGCTTGCATAAGGTCTTCAGACTAGGAAAGGTAAGGTCTAAAATATACAGGTCATTAAAGAGGACACGATCCCCCACCTTGCAACAGTATGCACTTTCAATCTGTGAGCTTGGGCCTTTCCCCATGGGCTCAAGCTTCTTCCAGGAGTAGGTCTCTGGATTGAATTTACACAGATCAATGAAGTTCTGGTGAGGATGTTCCTCAATGATGTTCCCCAAAAATATGTATAGCTCTCCATTGTAGGCAAAGGTAGAATAATGCCTGCATCGTATCATCGTAAATATATTCATCAGCCAGGAGTCGGTCTCTGTGTCAAACACACTCATGAAGCAGTAGTCCATGTTGTCTTTCCCAAATACAATCATCTTTGTCCCGATAAGTGTTGTCTTGTGTCGTCTTATATCAGGTGGGCTAATGTCTCCAGTGTTGTCTCCAGTGTTGATTACAGACCAAACCATTGTGGCGGTGTCCAACTTTTTGATGTCAACGAATATGCTACTGTAGCCTCCTCCTCCATAAATATACATGACCGTCCCCAAGGCACATGCTGAGTGGTCGGACCTCTCCGCGGGGACTTCACCAAACATCGTAGGTTTGAACCATCTGTGTGTGTCGATGTGAAAAGCGTAAAGCTCGTTGAAGCACCTGCCTTTGTTAGCATCTCGGCCATCCCGGCCCCCCCAGACGTAGATGATATCCTCTATCAGCACAGCTGTGTGGCCCCAGCGCCTGGAGGGAACCTCAAGATGTTCTCCTCTTCCACTTGTCACCGGGGGAAGCTTCACCCAGCGCAGAGTCACTGTGCTGAAGACATGCACAACAATCTGATCACTTTCGTCAATATGGGACCATGCTCCAAAGGTGAACACGTTGTGCCCGGCTGCCACCACAGCGTGACTTGATGTCTCTGGTGCCTCTCTGTTCCACACTCTGGTCACAGCCCAATGCAACATTTCCAACGTCCCAATGTCTTTTTCCTTATACAGTATCTTTGTTGTTCTCCGCCTCTGTGTCTAACACTAGTGTGCAAAATAAACACCCAGCATTAGTTTATATAGGCTGGCCAGAAGCCCTGGTCTGACATCACACACACCCCACATCATCCATCTACAGTATATCTGACATCACACACACCCCACATCATCCATCTACAGTATATCTGACCCCACATCATCCATCTATATAACTATGATGTCTGTCTGATGTCTGTGCATTTGGCCAAAGAGGAAGCTGCATAGAGGTGACATCACCGAAGATGCTGCTTTCTCATGGGCTAAATGTTACTCCTTAAACAGGTAAAGACATCTGTTCATTTTGATTAGTAACTGTTGTCTGACATCAGCTCAAATTGAAAATCTCCATACAGTATACTGTGCATTTGAATCAGTGTCTGTACAGTATTTGTATGTGTCTGACACCAGTCCTGATATCTGTATACAGTATGCATTTGACTCTATGTATGCACTTTTGACGGGCCCCTGTTTTTTGAGCCGTGGTAAACCGCTGCGAGTGGCCGTGTGTGTGTCTGTAGCCACTCTTCCTCAGCGTTTTGCCATAGCAATGTGTTTTCCTCAGCGTTTTGCCATAGCAATATGTGTGTGTGCGTAGCCATATTACATCATCCTAGACCTATCTGTAGCCACTTTTCCTCAGCGTTTTGCCATAGCAATGTGTATTCCTCAGCGTTTTGCCATAGCAATATGTGTGTGCGCGTAGCCATATTACATCATATTACATCATTTTACAAAATCCTAGTCCTATCTGTAGCCACTTTTCCTCAGCGTTTTGCCATAGCAATGTGTTTTCCTCAGCGTTTTGCCATAGCTATAAGTGGCTGTGCGTGTCTGTAGCCTTTTTCCTCAGTGTTTTGCCATAGCAATATGTGTGTGTACGTAGCATCATGTTTGTCTAGTGATGTCATATCTCGTATGTCTGTAGCCTTTTCCCTCAGCGTTTTGCCATAGCAAAACGTGTGTGTGTAGCATAGCCTGTACATCCTAGACTCAAATCCTAGTCCTAGTCACTATGCAAGCACGACCACCGCTCACTTCACATTGGGTGTGATTTTTTACTTCTACTTGACGCAGAGACCCATGGAGTTCGGAGTCAACATGGATAGGGTCTCACAGCACACGGCTGTACTTACACGATATGTAGTTGTACGAAACAACATTTTTAAGTAGAACCGCCAATCCAACCAAAATGCCCATATTGGGCATATAGTCTTACTGATGTCATCAGGGATCTCCATGTATTATTATTTTTTTAATAGAACGGCCGATCCAACCAATATGCCCATATCGGACATAATCCTACTGATGCCATCAGGGATCCCCATATATGGGCATTAAAGGGACAAGGACTGACTGATACAGAGAGCTCCAGATATGGGCATAAAAGGGACACAGGTAGACTGGCTGATACAGAGAAGCTGTGTTTGTGTTTTGTGTTCTTAGCTGCTTCCCCTGCCGTTACTGGACCCCCATCTCAAAATATTTAGTTCCAGTGACCCCCTGACTAAATGGGGTAAACTCCTGTCCATCTGTCCTGTTGTTTTACCAGGTGCGCGGCATCAAAGGCGTGTTCCTGGCCAATCAGAAGGTCGACGGCAGAGTGACGACCCTCATCACCTTCAACAAAGGCCGTGACTGGGAGCCCCTGGCGGCGCCAACCACCGACATGAACGGCAAGCCGGTCAGCTGCGAAGCGGTATGGGTCGTTCCTCAAGGACTTTGTTTTCTTTCACTTTTCTTGCACTGCCTTTGTGAGAGGGAGGTTAATATTATGCTCTCACAATGTAAGGCAATGACTCCTTTATTTCAGTCAGGAAAACTCAGTGTTTGGCAATATTACTCAGGAGATTAATATGTTAGCCTACTTATTACATTTTACTAAAAAGTACTAATATTATATTACTTATTACTACTACAACTAATATTAATAAAAGTCAATAAGAGTCAAGAGTCAGGCTATAAAATAAAGAAGCACTCCGTTTTGTAAAAAGCCTTAAACACCTATGTCCGATCTGAAATTACCCCCTGTTTTTCTGGAAAACATATTACTCAGCCTCTGTAGCAGCTAGAAACAAAATTCCAAAACTTTTCAATAGCTTACACCTTTGGCTTTCATAGAGGATTTTCAGAAGAATTTCAAATATTTTTTTTCAAAACTTACAACATCAATATGTTGTAAGTAATATGCATGTAAGTATATGTAATATGCTGTATTACGCAAAAATGTGTTCCCGGCCTGAGGGGTGAAAGCACAAAAATGTGTTCCCGTCCATAATAAACACAATATTTTCAAAGCCAGCAAAACCTAAAAAATCGTATGTAATCTTTTTTACAATAATATACCATATTAATTAACTCAGTTAGCGCCGGGCGACTTTACGAGCGACTAGTTCACTATGGCGTTTGGTGCCGAGCGACTCGGAGCGACTTTTATATAAAAGCATTGTTTAAGCTTTTAATATGTGTTTATAGACGGAGCGAAATGGTTAGCTTACCTCAGCTAATGTCCACACGTAAACCGTGAAAAAAAAGGATACGATTATGACGTCACCTTTAAACCAGGGCTTCCTGCTGACTAGCGTTAGCCTCAATGCAACCATCCGACCCTCACGTAGCTTCACTAGGTCGGATTTTGATTCTGAAACTTTCTGTGTGGCATCTATATACGTCCCGATGCCCATACCAATGGTGGTTTGAGACGATCAAGCACGAATTGAACAGTATTGAGCTGAAATGGTGACCGGCGGCCCGTCCATGTTAAGTCAATGAGGACCAAGTCAGCGCTCATCCTGTTATGTGGATTTAAACAGGCTTAACATGGGACCATGTCAGTGTATGGTGTATGGTGGTCTCTAGTGGTCATCTGGTGGTATGGTATGCTGAACGTGCATTCGTTAAGGTGGTCTGGTTAAGGTGGTCTGGGGGGATACAAAATAGCTATTTCCTGGCGTTATAAGCGCACATTCATATTCATATTTTGGAAATCTGGCCCTGTATGGGTTAATATGGTATAATATTACTGTTTTGGCAGAGTAATACGTTACACTACTCGTTACTATATAAAGTAATAATATTACAGTATATATTACTAGGTAATAAGGTCCAACACTGCTCAATTTTTTTACTGAATATGAAATGAGCAATATATTTATTTTGGTTTGGCGATAAATGGGATCTGAGAAAGCAGATTATACTTCTCCTTATATGGACTCTGAATCCTCCGTATATAAAACTAGATCCAAAACAACAGGTGTGGTGGAGGGTGAGCAGCAAGTGATGAAGCGGTTGCAGAACAGGCAGCAGCAAACAGCGAGGAATGAGCGCGACACGTTGTGAGCTTGTAGATCTGCTATTTTCATCACGCAACACCTAAGAGCAACCAAACATAAAATGACTCTTCTCCACTAGTCCCTCCCTAACGTTTTGGTCTATTTTGTTGACGAAATTGTCAATATATTTAGTCTTAGTTTTAGTCATCACAGATTAGTTTTTATTTTGTTTGTATTTAGTGTCCGTCAGTGAAACAAACGCAGTCGACAAACATTACATTTTTCGTCATAGTTTTAGTCGACGGAATCAACACTAATCAACAGGGTGCTCTATTATGAAGTGAGTATGTGATTGGTTGAGAATAGAAGCATGGAGCTGAGACCGACCAATGGCCAACTTGCTCTAATGTCTGTACCAAGCGTGACGCTCAGAAGGGGAACAAACTGCACAGGGGAAAGTTACAATTCCAAGGAGGAAAGTGCTGCGAGGGTGAGAGGCACATGAGCCAGATGTTTAAGCTCTCCTCTCT
Organism: Nannobrachium achirus; assembly: GCF_963921795.1. Taxonomy (NCBI): domain Eukaryota; kingdom Metazoa; phylum Chordata; class Actinopteri; order Myctophiformes; family Myctophidae; genus Nannobrachium; species Nannobrachium achirus. Next base: position 13,180,833 of record NC_137821.1, on the reverse strand, counting down.
GTCTGGTCAAAGACACTCCAGGGTTACATGAGTCACCTAATGGATGATATTCACACACCAGACCCCACAGAGAGAGAGAGAGAGAGAGAGACTGCATCTTGACCATAGATAACTTAATGTAAGACAATTGGCATAGGCTGAGAGACGCACACACGCGCACGCACGCAACCACACGCACGCACACGCGCACATGCACGCAGGCCAGGGGTGTTGTTGGCTGGATTATTCATGAAGCTTTCCCGGAAGAGAAAGATCCCATGATTGGCCGCTAGTTGCACTGTTTTCCCCCCACGAGGTACCAAAAAGATTGTTTCTCCACTGGACCCCATTCATTTTCCTCTTTGATTTTCTAACCTTAATAATCATCGTCATAAATACTTTATGGTTCATGTCGCTAGTGAAAAGCTGCCTTTCAATTACCATGATATGCGTTTTGTGCAAATATGGTCCCATTTATGTTAAAATTGATGATAAAGTTGTGGGGGCGTGGCCAACTAAACTGATACCAGCCGGCTGTGTTCTTCTTCGTGTGCTGTATTTCGGGAGGCTCCGACCACATTCTCCCATGTATCCCTGCGGTGGCACGTGACCGTTGGCAGCCAATAGCATTCCTTATGATTCCTGGGGTACCATTCAAACAATGATGGCGACACCCATACAAGGGACAAAAAAAGCGTCATTTTCGCCGCATAGAAACCAATGGCTTCACGTCGTCCATAGTTTTTTTTACAGTCTATGACGCAGGCGCACACACAATGGTACCATATACCAGATCATGTGTTATGAAATGACCATGACTTTGTTCCTCTGTGAGCCTGGTGGAGCCTGTGTTTTGGTTATATTGAACGTGTGCCCCACAGTGTGTCATGGTGGTAGGCTAACCATGCCAAGCTAATGTTGCATCCTTGCCCTTTCTCTGTCTCTATGTCTCTATGTCTCTCTGTCTGTCTGTCTGTCTGTCTGTCTGTCTCTCTCTCTCTCTCTCTCTCTCTCTCTCTCTCTCTTTCTCTCTCTGTCTCTGTCTCTCTGTGTCTCTCTCTCTCTCTCTCTCTCTCTCTCTCTCTCTCTCTCTCTCTCTCTCTCTCTCTCTCGTTAGCCTGACTGCCACCTGCACCTCCACTTGCGCTGGGCGGACAACCCCTACGTGTCCGGGACGGTCCACACCAAAGACACTGCTCCAGGGCTCATCATGGGCGCTGGTGAGTTTTTCGAACAATCCTACCTACGGGGAGCTTAAGGCGGTGTGCAGGCCTCCTCCTTTCTTGCTCAGTACGTATTTTTGCTCAGCACCCGGAGAATTTTGCAAGATGTGCGTGCTTTCCGGTAGTTGACTTCTGAGTTTTTAGAACAACACACAGGGCCGACGCTCCCTATAGGAGACCTGGGTGGCACTTGTGTGATTGGTATTCCCTCATTCTATCACTGTTTGCATGAGTGAATTAACCCTGTGATACTAATTGTCTGCAGTGGTGTAAAAACTAAATGTTTTACTAAAATGTTTTACTTATAATGTAAAAGTATCAATACTGCAACATAATGCTCTGTTACAAGTAATAGTCTGGAATGAAGAATGTACTTGAGTAAAAGTACAAAAGTATTGGCATCAAAAGTACCAAAAGTACAAAATGTTTAAAGATAGCAAGCTCACAGCGCGTCATGACACGTTGTGAGCTTGTAGATCAGCTATTTTCAAATAGCTTAGGTATATAATGAAGCAAGCCACAAGAGGCGAGTGGTTACCTGTTATTTTACACCGGCTGAAAGGCATAGGGAGACACGAGGCGCAGCAGAGTGTCTCCAACCCTCTCAGCCGGTGTAAAATACAGGTAACCACAAGCCTTGCGTGGCATATTGCTTTTCTAAAACGGTTACAATATGGCAACATGAAAAATCATAGACATGTACCAATTAAAACTGTTCTATATCACTAATAATTCACTATAAGGTCTGCTCTGAAAGAAAGTAGTCCCTAGCTACAAGAAAGTATTCCCGGCCAGGCTGCAGAAACAACACACCTGTTACTTGCAATCAAGTTCTCTAGTCTAGCTTCACAACACTGTGGAAATAACTCACCTGGGTTTGATATAAACTGATTAAAGGTGTGGGTTATAGTATCACATACCACAGCATTAAGGGAAACCAGCCAATCAGAATTAAGGAATGGAACTAGTCGTTTTAGAATATGGGATAAGTGGTTAATGTATGTTTTATAATATTATGATTTATATTTGCAAAGTAACTAGTAACTAGTAGTAAATGCGTATTTTGTTATGGAGCCTATATTAAAATTAAAGACTGTACAGTATGGCACATCACAGCCATTGATTGAGCAACACAGTGGAGACTAACCAGGCAAGCCATCCGAGACATTTGTGAAACATTTGTGTGTGATAATGATCCGATCTTGCATTGAAGTTACTGGAATGCCTTGGTGTTGGACTGTTGGCTAGGCTGAGTGTTTTGCCTGGAGGCTCCACAACGCTGTCAATTAACAGGACACCTGGGTAGATATTTTGAGGGCAAAAAGTAGCAGATCTATCCACAAGTTTACCAACAAGCTTACTGGGGAAAAGATGTGTGCTTCACTTCCTCTACACAGCTGATTCAAATCACTTAACTCATCTAGTGCCATTCGCGAGATGTCTCGCGAAATGTACTCGAGTATCTGTAGTGCCATTCACGGGATATCTCGGGAAAAGTAATAGATTACTGTAACGGCGAGTACATTACCGAGAAGAATCGCCGGCGGTCCGGAGACGAAATCCGTCGCTGATTTCGCATCATCACGGCTCCACGAGCACGAAATAGTCCCATCCATAACATTGAGGTGGACGGGGGATCTCATCTTTAATGTCCATTATCTCAAAACTACACTTTAGAAGCTAGGATGGAGGCAGATGCTCGCTTATGTTACACAATGATAAAAGCTCCGGTCGGCCATTACACAACTCCACGTGGACACGGATCGGTTCCGGCGCACGATTCGATGACGTCAGACCGGAAGTGATTGCGTGGTGGACTTCTGGCCTTCAAAATAAGACAACGCAAGTGAATGGGACCTGAAGGAGGCACTTTGGACATTATAATCCGTTAATGTCTGGGGCTCTGAATGAGTTAACAAAGCACCACATGCAGAGTTTCAGGTGCCACAGCACAACGGGGTCATGCTCAAGCTCCCTCAGCCCTATGTTCCCTCACTGAGGTTAAGGTTAGGGTTAGGGTTAGGTATAGTGGTTTAACATTGAGGGAACATAGGGCTGAGGGCACAACAACCAATCATATGAAACAGCTAATAGGACAGAAAGTGATTCCCACCTTTCACGCACAGGCTCATGGGACATAGGAAACTTGTGGATACAAGCTCAAAACGCGTCGCTTGGCACCGCATATTGAGCTTGTGGCTGTTACCCAGTCAACACGTGGCTGCGCCCCCATTTCAAGGGCACTTTGTTCTATCTAAAGTGGATTGGATTGATGTTTGAGGTCATTTCTAGTGCCATTCTAGATTCCTGAAGATACAGTCCTCCGTTTATGATGTCAAGGGCCTTCAACACAAGTGAAGAACATGACCTTGTGTCCTCCTGAGTGCTCTTGCAGACAGAAGAGAGCACTCAGCCAGCGGCACAGTGCTCTGTTGAATGTCCTAGACCTAGTGGGCTTGTGTGTAGTCATTATCCCTGGTGAAAAGATACAGTAAAACAAGAGAGGGTCTGAGTGAAGAGGGTATAAAGCAATCGGCCCAATCGCTGTTTGAAATGGTTTGACACTTAACTTGAACTATTTGGGTAAAACAAGAGAGGGTCTGAGTGAAGAGGGTATAAAGCAATCGGCCCAATCGCTGTTTGAAATGGTTTGACACGAAATCCGTCGCTGATTTCGCATCATCACGGCTCCACGAGCACAAAATAGTCATCCCATAACATTGAGGTGGACGGGGGATCTCATCTTTAATGTCCATTATCTCAAAACTACACTTTAGAAGCGAAGATGGAGGCAGATGCTCGCTTATGTTACACATGTATAAAAGCTCCGGTCCGCCATTACACAACTCCACGTGGACAAGGATCGGTTCCGGCACAGGACGCGATGACGTCAGACCGGAAGTGTTTACGTTGTGGACTTCTGGCCTTCAAAATAAGATAACGGGAGTGAATGGGAGCCTGAAGGTGGCATCGTGGACTTTATAATCCGTTAATTTCAGGAGCACTAAATGAGTTAAGAAAGTCTCGACCTGAAATTTCTACACTTTCCGCTCTTTCTTTTTTTGCTAGCATTTTGATGAATTTTCCTGTGGACGACCATTGAAAGGCAAGAAACAAAAGACAAGGGGGACATTTATCAACCTGCTTCACTTCCTTCTACACTTTTTCCACTTAACTTCAACCCTGACGTGAACCTCCCCGCCACGTGGACCTTTTCTATTAACTTCCCTGTTTCTCCCACATAAGTACAATATTCCATCTCTGTCTCACATGCAATCTCTGCCACCCCCCCCCCCCCCTCTCTCTCTCTCTCTCTCTCTCTCTCGCTCTCTCTCTCTTCCCACTACAACCGTACAAGATGTGCTCATATAGAGCTTTACTGCTCTTTTTCTGTGACCAAAACAGTCACATCCGCCCCCGTCGAGTTATGAGTTCAGAACAGCCGAGAGGGAGCGGATGATGAATAAAAAACTAAAGTACAGCTCCAAATCATTGAATAAACCTGGGGTTAGCTTTCACCCGCATCGCTGAGAATTGGAGAAGGAAAAAGAAGAAGATGAAGAAGAATAAGTCAGTCTCGGGTCAGGTCTCACCAGAGAGACAAAATGTTTTGATGAGCTCTCTATTATTCATACTCCAGGCTTTCAATTATTCACAAAACAACAACCTCTCTCTCTCTCTCTCTCTCTCTCTCTCTCTCTCTCTCTCTCTCTCTCTGTCTACTCGTTTCTCTCAGGTAACCTTGGCTCCCAGCTGGTGGAGTATAAGGAGGAGATGTACGTCACGTCAGACTGCGGGAAAACCTGGAGACAGGTTAGTCCACTTCATTTCCTTTCATTTTCACTACTTTCACTACTAGAATACAAGCAGATCAAAGGTTTTCATCGGCTCGCTGCAATACGTTGTTACCTTGTAGATCTGCTATTTTTGGTAGATCTGCTATTTATTTTTGTAGATCTGCTATTTTCTTTTTATCAGTTCAGCGCCTAGTCACCTAGATTTTAAAAGTCCCCACTTCACTGACCTAGGGACCCCCCCGATCTTGTGGGGACCCACAGGTTGAGAACCACTGCCATAGAGTCTGGCCCACCTCTTAACACCCAATTTAGTAGCAGGACGAAAATCCACTCATCCTAGACAATTCGCCCTCCTGACCCCCAAACTGTGGAATAAACTCCCTGTCGCACTTAGAACGACAGACTCACTCCCTGGCTTCCACCGTGGCCTGAAGACTCACCTCCTCAGACTCCACCTAAGCCCATAGCACTTACTGCACTCGCGACTCGCCTACCCTCAATGACCATACATGAATAGCATTCTTAGGTTTTATATAATGTGTTTTACCGATTAGGTGCTTGGTATACCTAGTACCTACATTATTTTTTTTCTCTAGATTGATATTTCTTTGCATTTGATGTGTATGTTGATGTATTGATGTATTACCTTGCTTATTGTAAATCGCTCTGGATTAAGAGCGTCTGCTAAATGCCTAAATTGTAAATTGTAGTTATATATTAGCACTGCAGTTACAGTAGTACATCAGCTGACAGCCTGAGCTACTTCACCACCACTGACTTGCTTGTACCGTTGGCAGGTGTTTGAGGAGGAGCATCACATATTGTACCTGGACCACGGCGGGGTCATTGTCGCCATCAAGGACACCTCCATACCTCTCAAGATACTCAAGTAAGACCAACACATTGTGTGTGTGTGTGTGTGTGTGTGTGTGTGTGTGTGTGTGTGTGTATATATATATATATATATATATATTTACATTCCTGAATATTCTTACTATTTGAGAAATAGTGTCTCGTGCATGTTTGATCTAGACCACTTTTATCAGCTAAATTGATCACTGAACTAATCACGGCCGTATACCCTCACACCCTAACAATACTTGTTATTCGACATGGCCATGGTAAAAAAAACAAGGCTAAAACACAGATTAATGCAAAGCTGATAATGTTATGTAAACCATATGAAAGTGTGGTCTTTTTTTTTACCCCAGGAGAAAAAAAACACTTCATTTTCAGGGCACCAAGCCCCCCTTTTTGGACGTTTGGTACCAAACGTCCAAAAAGGGGAGAATAAAGACTAAAAAGTACTACTGTTCAGGAGCTCTGCTGAAATGGCACTAAATTGGTGCTGAAATGCGTTAGCACAGCAGGAACAGTGACCCTGCAGATGAAGCGAAAGGTTTTCAGCAGATGCGTGCGTGCGTGCGTGCTTCTGTGCGTGCGTGCGTGCGTGCTTCTGTGCGTGCGTGTGTGCCTTACATCTCCATGGTTCAAGGCAGTGGTTGAAGAAATACACACATATAGGGCTTCCTCCAATCAGGATCGAGTGGGGGTGGGTCTTGTGCACACCAGGGCCCGCCCCCACTTGATCATGATTGGAGGAAGGCCCCTACTCTATCCTGATTGGATGAAGGCCACCTACAGGGTGAAAGTCCTTATATGGACCAAACACTCTAGTACTATCAGAACATAGAGCCATTTTGTTATTTGAATTCAATGAAATCACTTACCCCACCTTTAATGTATGTTTTGTGTGATAATAATCTAAATCTGCAAAGGAGCTAGTCACTATAAGCTGTCAAATAATTGTATTGGAGTAAAAAGTACAATATTTGCCTCTGAGATGTAGTCTAGTAGAAGTAAAAAGTATTGAAAATTGGAAATGCTAAAGAAAGTAAAAATATTTTTTTTTTATTTAAAGCTGTAACTTTTCCAATAAAACAAATCTTAAAATTGTCCTAACTATAACTAGCCGAAAAAAGCAATACCGCTACTGACCAGTAGTTGAGCAACTTCCAGAGTATAGCTTTAAGTAGCCTTCTTCAGTAAATGTACTTTGTTACTTTACATCACTGGTTTAAGGTGATAAAACATGACATTGCTACTTTCACACATATCGACTGAACTGTCGCAGTGTTTTATACCGTCTGAGTTGTATTAAATATGGATGAATTATAAGAGGCAGAAAAGCGAGAGAGATCAAGTTGTATCTTGCGAGACGGATTGAACCACTTGCTGCGTTGCAAACGGATCATGCCACTCCATTTTGTATTTTCTATTGCCCTTTAGGCCTATTTATTCAGGGAAGACCATTGAGCGCAAGCTCTCTTTTTTCAGGACGCCCTGAGTGCAACATGACTGCAACATATCGTCGCTGTTGGGCAGAAACCTTGTATCTCCAAGTTTCAAATTGATATGATATTTTGTAAAGTAAAGCCCTGCTTCATCATACAAGACTGTCACACAAAAGTAGTGAAAATAGCAGCTCTACAAGCTAACGCCTCGCAGTGCGAGGCGTTGTGTGCTTGTAGATCGTCTATTTTCACTATTTTAAGTCATTTTTAAGATGACAAACGCAAAACGAGGGTTTTGGACGTATGAGGTTTCCGCCCGACAACGGCGATATACAAAAATAGAAAGAAAAAGTAAAATACAAATTTAAATAACGTGCAATATAATGAACAACATAAAAGCATCATCACGCAGACACATAAATGCTTACACAAAGCAGGTGCAGTCCTTATGTAACGCATCCTCCTCAAGTAGTACCCAAAATGTCTCTATCGGGACCAATTGATCCAGTTTCAAAGAGTACTGGAGTTGGTTCATTTGTCTTGGGGTTATAGAAGATGAAAGCAGTCTTATTCCTTGTTCACTGTCCATTCGTGGAGTGATAAGCAAACTTCAATGGCTCGAAACCACTCAGCGTGTTTGCTTACTCTTTCTGTTCCTCTGCTGATTAGCGCGCTGCGCTCCTTGTTAGCACATCGTGGGTGTAGCCTGCAGCGCTAGCTCTGCACGGCTCAATTGTACATTGATCCACGCAGTCACATGTACTCTGTGGACCCTGCAGCTGTTGGAAGCAGATAGCCAGTGATTGTCATTGTGCGCTGTACGCTGTAGCGTCTCATTCTGAGTTCACACAGAGGTAAGCAGAAGCCTGTGTTGAATAAATTGTGTGAAGCTTAAAGCACAAATTAAGACCTGAAAAAATACCTACAAATTCTCTTCTAAATCCTAATGGTTTATCTGTGGTTAATGTAAAGGACCCTAGAATTATACTGTATGTATTTGACTCCCATCTCAAAATATGTTGTTCTAGGGACCCCCAGAAGCAAGGATTTGAGTTAAGAATGTTCGCTTTAAAAGAATATATATTCAAACATTTGCACAAAATATGTTAAAGCTGTACTGTGGAAGCTGCTCAACTAGTGGTCAGTAGCGGTATTGCTTTTTTCGGCCGGAGTCGCCGCGGACCACCGGAACGGGGGTCCGCGGACCACCGCGGCCGCCGCGAGCACCTCCGCCTCGCCGATACGCATCCGTAGAGCCGTCTCCCGTCATTTAGACCAGGATTGAGGGAGTAGCAGGCAAGATTCCTTCACCAATGTAAACACAGTTGCTGAGGGAAGCTACTTCCTTTAGAGACAGCAAGACTCGCTGTGATTGGCCAGTGGTGTATGATCCGCGCTGTGATTGGCTGGTAGTGTATCATGTGGGAGATGACATCATTTTGCCGGGAAATACAGCCCCTGTCACAGCTATGTAGAAAATATATAAAGAAAAGGCTTTTGGGGCTGAAATTAACAGAGTGGGGGTTCTAAAACTTTAGCGATTTAATAGTTAGGACAATTTTAAGATATGTAAAAAATATAATATATAAAAAAAGTATAATAGTATAACTTCAAAGTTTAAAAAAATAATAATGCAGATCTACAAGTAAAAAAAAAATAATGCAGATCTACAAGTTCATAGCACCGCATGCCACGTTATGAGCTTGTATATCTGCTATTTTTGAATAGCCAAAAAATAATGGGTAAAGTGGTTGCGTGACACAGATGTGTTCCTGGTCTTAATGAGTTAAAAAAATAATAAAAAAGGAAACATGGGACAGACTTTGGATTTATATGAACCTTAAATGAACAAACTAACATTGGCCTTGACAGCTAACACCAGGGCTCTGCTCCATATCCTCAGATGACTCTATGTAATCAATATTTTATTATTGCTTTGCCTCAGTCTGTATGGCAATAGACAGGTTTCTGGTCCACGTTAAACTGATAAGAACTAGATGCGCACGCAGGGTCGGTACCAAAATTAGCCAATGAAACCAGCGCTCCCCAAAACAACAGGTTTGGGGATTGGTGGGAATTGATTACATGTGATTACATGATACATTCAGCTGTGCATTTAGTCTCAATGTTTGTAAACAAGAAACCGGTCTATGAATCAAAACGTTTTGGCACAAATTGACTAAACGTTCACTAATTTGACAGTGGTTAAGTACTGTAAGTGGGCTACTACAGTAGGTAAACATCATTGAAATGCAGTTAAGCTGTTGTGCCAGATAATACTTTACAAGCACAGCTTTCCAATAATGTACGACATGGGTTAACGTGGTAATTAACCATTTCAAAGTCACAGGGAGAGTTGACTTTGTTTCAGTGTTGGAAAGTAACTAAGTACACATACTCAAGTACTGTACTTAAGTAGAATGTTGAGGCATTTGGTTGAGTATTTCCAGTTTCCAATACTTTTAGAAATCTCTTATATCTTTATTTTAACTTTTAAGTGTTCTTTCTTGTAATTTCATTTCAAAGCATCAAAAGTAGTAGATCTGGATGGGGGCACGGTGGTGCAGTCGGTAGTGCTGTCGCTTCACAGCTAGAAACGTCTCAGGCGCAAGATCTGTTGCGTCCTGGGTTCGATTCCCGCCAGGGACGCTGTGGGTGCTGTGTTCTCTCCTCCGTGTTATCAGTGCCCATACCCTAGGTGGGGTTGGCAAAAGGGCCATTCTGTGTGGAGTTTGCATGTTCTCCCCGTGCTCCTATAGGGTAAGTACCCTCACAAAAAACATGCAGTAATCCTGGTATCTATAGGCTACTGCCTCCCCTGGCCAGCCGGGCGCCTGATGGAGGGGAAAGGAACTGGTTGGAATAGCGTGTTCCTATGTCCAACCGGGGAAACTGCCCGTCAGGTGAAAATAAGCATCTTGGACTCCTAATGCATATAAGGAAGCATGATGTCAGTCCGTTATCTCCCCAGGTTGGCAGAGGCAGATGGAGTGTAGCGCCCAGGATTACATTAGATAATTGACACCGGGTGAAAAATGTGTTACAAAATCATGGGATAAAACTTTTGAAAAAAAAATTATAATAATAATAAAAAGCTTTTGGATCTGCTACTTTTGATGCTTTTGAATTTGAATCCTGAAAAGTAACAGTTTTGGGTTTCCACCCAACAGAGATGACATAAGCTCACCTAGACAAGCTATAATCTTTTTTTAATTGCCTTGTGATAAGTCACGCTCAAAATGAAAATGTATAATTTCCATCTCCATTTGCATTTAAGCACTTTCGGGCTAAATGAATTATCATTTCCATTTTCAAAGGCCCACGTCACGCTTCAATGCTACCAAACTTCAAACGGATATACAAACGTTAACAGCAAAATAGAGCCTCCTAGGGTAATCCAATTCTGTACTTTGACCTGATGGAAGTTGTCCCGAACTAAAAGGATTGGCAAATGTATTCTGCCACCATTAACATTATCAGTCTCCCATCTGCCAACATCAAAGCCTCCCGCTTGCGCTGAAAAACGAGTGCTACTTTTTCAATCCGACTGATTTTCCAAAAGTACTGAAACATTATGATTAATACAACTTTTAGATATACACATTTTTAACCAAGATGGCTCCTCTAGAAGATTACGTCATTGAAAGATCAATCAGTTGTCATTCCTTTCTCTTCCAGGTTCAGTATCGATGAAGGACGAACGTGGAGCGTCCATAACTTCACCAGCACCTCTGTGTTCGTCGACGGGCTGCTGAGCGAGCCGGGAGACGAGACTCTGGTCATGACGTGAGTGTGTCACACACACACACACACACACACACACACACACACACACACACACACACACGCACGCTAACTCAAAGGAGACAGACAGACAGACAGACAGACAGACAGACAGACAGACAGACAGACAGACAGACAGACAGACAGACAGACAGACAAACGTATGCACATGCACACTCAATGTCTGTCTGGCCCCAGTGAGATAGAGCCATGGAGCAGTACTTCTCAACCTTTTTCAGGCTGCACTGCCATAGAGCAGTGTTTCTCAAAGTGGATTCCAAGGACTCTGTCGGTTCCTTTATGGGGGTCTAAATGGACCCATACAAGTAAGTCTCTAACTCTAACTCTGACATTGTCAGAGTTAAGGGGAGACCTTGGAATTTGACATTTTGAGAAACACTGCCTTAGAGGACGGCAGATGAATGAAGCAGAGGATGTACTTCCTTCGGCAGCTGCGGAAATACAGACTGTCGAGGTCCATGATGACCCAGTTCTACACGGCCATCATCGAGTCCATCCTCACCCACTCTATTATCACCTGGTTCCCCGCTGCATGCGCAAGAGACCTGGTCAAGCTGCAGCGGGTGATACGCTCTGCGGAGAGGGTGATTGGCCGTCCCCTGCCCTCCCTCAAGTCCCTGCACGACTCCAGGGCGCTGAGGAGGGCAAGAAAGATCATGACTGACCCCTCCCACCCTGGCCACAGCCTCCTCACCCTGCTCCCCTCTGGGAGAAGGATGCGGCATCTGGGGGCCAAGACAGAGTGCCACAAAAACAGTTTTTTCCCCTCAGCCGCCAGGCTGCTCGATGACGCAGGTTTCCCTTCTTCCCTTGCCCCCTAGGGATTCCAGGAATATGACTTTTGCGCTACTGGACTGAACACTACTGCAATTTACTATAATATTTATTTTATTTATTTTCTTGCACAGTGTTGTTGTGTTGTTGGTTTCATGTTATATGTGAAAAAAGGAAGGATTGAATGCACACTTGTAATGTTGCCGAAACAAATTCCTATGTGTTTTACACAATGGTAAATAAAGGAATCTGAATCTGAATCTGAAAGATTAGCCGGGGCTCTTATTTCTTAGCCATGGAGTTTAGATTTTTGATGCCACAGCAGACCCTATCCGTCTTTTTTTTTTTTTTTTTTTTTTTTTTTTTTAAGATTTGTTTTTGGGCTTTTTATGGACAGTAGTCTGCCAGGAAATGGGGGGAGAAATGGGGAGTGACACGCGGCAAAGGTCAGCCGGATCGGGAATCGAACCGGCGACACCGCCAGGCATCCATGCCTATGTGGCAAAGTGGTATGCGCCTGGACCAGTCTTTTTTACCAGCTACTTTAAGCACCAAGGGCAGTCTGGCCTGTCTGTCACTCAATACTAAAGACAAGTCCCAAAACCGCAGACTCTGAATATGCTCCTGGGACATGATCAACGACACACAGGGGACAGAAGGGGACAGGAGGGGACAGCAAGGGGACGAGGAGGACAAGCGGATGAGGGATCCATCATTCTCTTTAATGACATCAGTGGAGACGTTGTCAACCGTGCCTCGCATACTCCCGAGGAGAAGACGGATGGTGCGGCTGACAAAACGCCAGAGTCACTGACGTGTGTCGCACATCAGTCTGATATTACCACTCCCCTCTGTCACAGACGGGCAAAGTCGGTGCTCTCTCGTGGATGCGTTAACGGGGAATAACACTCATTTTCAACATTGAACTATGTCATTAATATACCTTTGTTGTTGTGATCAGTGACATCATATAGATGTGCTCTTTGGCTCACAGAGTACATCTTCATGGTGTCACGGATCACATGACCCCACAATCAATCCTCCAGTTCTAGACGTTTTCTTATATCCACACAACAACTCAAAGGTATATTAATGGCATAGTTCAATGTTGAAAATGAGTGGTATTCCCCTTTAATTGAGGATAATGTGGGATCCATTAGCTGCTTTCACTGCGGAACACCTGGATGTAGACTTTAAGCCAGGGGGTCATCTGAGTTACTGGTGTTGTGTCACAGGAACCTTTTTATTTTTAATTTATTTATTTATTTTTTTGTATTAACCACTTGAAACCTATAGCGTATTTATTTTGAGGAGAACTTTAGTCATGTGCAGTGGTGGAAAAAGTACTCACATCTCTTACTTGAGTGAAAGTATCAATACTGCAATGTAGAAATACAGAATTCAAAATGTGCTTGAGTAAAATTACAAAAGTATTGGCATCAAAATGTTGCCTGGTTAATAAACCAGACTCTATCACACACTTCGTTTTGGGAAGAGAGTCTGGAATTTCGGGCAGAGATTCTTTTTCTGGGGGGCGGCCTAAAGCCTATTGACATGATGTTAGGGGCGGTTTAAAAAAATGTCAAGGTGACTTGCTCTTAATTGCTCCCTTTGAACTTCAAAGGGGTCGAAAACTGCAGTAATTGATTGAGCCATACAAGTGTCAATAGCTCGTTAGTGTTCTCTCTAATCAATGAAACATCAAAGACAACTACCTCTTCGATGCCTGTAATGAGGGGGGGGGGGTGTGTTTGTATACACACAGACTCGCCTGATTGGCTGAATGGTTTTGAACTAGGGGAAAAAGCTTAGTTAATGTGCAGGGCCAGACTTCACTACAACACCACTACCACCAGGGGGTGGTGTTGAGTGCAGTTTGGTTTTAACCAGGCAAATCAAAATGTACCAAAGAAAGTACCAAGCCATACGACTCGTTGTGAGCCTTGTAGATCACCTATTTTCAAATAGCCACTGTATAAAAATAGGGCTAAAGTGGTTAATTTATGTTTTATAATACCATAATTTATAGCCGCAAAGTAACTTGTAAGTAAAGTTTTCAAATAAATGCAGTGGAGTAAAAGTACAATATTTGAATCCGAGAGGTAGTGGAGTAGAATTAGGCCCCTTTTAGATGAAAACAGGCTTCACTGTAAACGGCTAAGAGCCGTTTAGTTTTAATTTTTTATGTGGTCTTTAGATGAAAACTCAATTTGTCTGTAAACGCGGTAATTTGCATGCCAGGTCGCTAGGTGGCGCATGTCGGCATGACCGCACTGCCGAAGTTCCGTTCTACTTCCTAGCAGCCAGCAAAGAAGGTCTTCAGTCAGTCAACACAACGCACTGCCGTCACACAGCACAGGCAGCTTATGGAGGGGATGATGATTACACACAGACGGCGACGATAGATGTTGGATCGTGTCATGATAAACATTATAGGCTACTGTCGCTATTTTCAGAGTCGGCTATATCTTTGCAGTTGTCTGCTATTTTCACAACGCAACGCGACGCCTTGTGAGCATGTAGATCGGCTATTTTCACAACGCACCGCGACGCGTTGTGAGCTTGTAGATCGGCTATTTTCACAACGCACCGCGACGCGTTGTGAGCTTGTAGATCGGCTATTTTTAAATAGCTACGGTATAAAATAGGGCTAACGTTAGCAAATAAATGTACTTAATAGTTACTTTACAGTTTACACCACTGAACTGATGTTTAAAAAGCAATTAAATTGCTCTTCATTTAATAAGGTACAGTATGAGTGTGAGCTCAAAGCTATTTATCATAGTGGCATAAAATGAAGGGGGGAAAAAAGACTATATATTCGTCAATCGCCGATTATTTGTATGACAATTAATCATCTGGAGAAATTTCTAATCGTGACAGCGCTGTACGTCCCACATCTTATCATTTTCAGTGGTTTGCTGCGTTTACGGTATTTAGATGAAAGCGGGAGATACAAAGCGTTTTTACCTTTTCCACTTTCAAAGGGGGTTTCACTTTGTTACGGTTTCACCCCCCGAAGACGCCATTTTCGTCTAAATGACCCCCCACAAACGGCTATAAATCATTACGTTTATAGTGAAGCCCGTTTTCATCTAAAAGGGGCCTTAAAAGCATTGGAAATTGGAAACACTCAAGTAAAGTACAAACACCTCAAAATTGTACTCAAGTAAATGTACTCAGTCACTTTACACCACTGGTCATGTGTGTGTGTGTGTGTGTGTGTGTGTGTGTGTGTGTGTGTGCGTGTGCGTGTGCGTGCATGTGTGTTTGTGTGTATGCGTTTGCATGTGTACTTTATGTAGGGTGTTTGGACACATCAGCTACAGGTCAGATTGGGAGCTGGTCAAGGTGGACTTCAGACAGGCTTTCCCTCGTCAGTGTAACGAAGACGATTATGACTCTTGGAAACTCACTGATTTGCAGGTAAAGCACACACACGCACACACACACACGCACACACATCCTGTATGACATTTTAAGTATAGCGCAGCATAAATCTTTTGGTACACCCTTTAATGATTTACAAAACTTCTAGGGAGAGAAATGCATCATGGGTCAGGAGAGGAGCTTTCGGAGGAGAAAGGACACAGCGTTCTGCGTCAACGGGGTGAACTACACCTCCGCTCTCACTGCCAAGCCCTGCGTGTGCACGGAGAAAGACTTCAACTGGTGAGCGGCCACACACTCTGTACACTGTGCATGCAGTACAATCGATAATACATCCTTCAGCTCATGGGTATGTGTATGTGCGTGCACGTATGCGTGTGTGCCTGTGTAGTGACTATGGTTTTGAGCGTGCCCAGATCTTGAAGGCGGAAGAGGGTGACCGCTGTTTTCCTGACTTCTGGTACGAGCCTAGCTCGCCGCCGGAACACTGCCATCTGGGACAGAACTATGAATCCAGTACCGGGTGAGCAATTTTATACGCACACACACTCTTTCATTTAGATCCGTGGTTTTTAACCTTTTTCATATCAAGGCCCGTTAGTTATTCGGCATTCGAGCCGTGGACCACCATTTGATGAGATTTAGCCTCTCAGACCCAAAACTTAAAATATGTTGTTGTTGGATTACGATTTTGTCCACAATTCCAAGCTCTATAGATGTCGTAACATAGCAGAGATAAAAGTAAACTTGTAAACTAGAAAATGTGCAATTTGGGGCAATTGCAAGTGTGGTTGCCCGACTCGCGTGTGGCGCCGGGACCCAAGGAAAACGCTGGGACCCGAGGAAGATGTTGGGACGAATACCGTCAGAGGCCGTGCGATTCAAAGTATTGCTGATCGGATCCTGCGTTCGTGATATATGGGTATGGTTTCTTGTTTTTAAGGAATAGGCTCCTCCCACACATTTTGCAAGCCAATTACATTGTCACGTCACTCCTGAGATCAATTGTATTCAATTTTGGGAGTATTGTTCCCCCCAAAATGGAAATGGGTACATTTTGCACACTTGTGGCGCCCCCTATTGACCAAAGTGGAAAAGCTTTTGGGGGACCATTGAGTATATAACCCTCGACATGTGTTTCAATTTTGGTGTTCACTGGACTTTTCGTTAGTGATTTTTGGCATTTATTTATGAACTAGGCCCCTCCCACTAACTTTGGAAGCCTGTTACGGATGAACGGTATGGACCATCAACATTTCTCTTGAATATGTTTATCGCATGGGTCCAGAGATAATGTGCACCGATTATTGTGACATTTGGAGAAGATATGTAGGAAAAGGAGCAAAAAGTATGTTTTGAAGAAAATTCAAAGTGGCGGAAAAACTATCCTGACGCAAATGGGCGTGGACCATCATAACCCAAGGAATCCAGGGAAAAATACAAATGTATTTTCTGACCTACGGCTCAAGACTTAATGGCCACTAATACATTAATATCAATTAAACAATACAAACTTTTCTCCACAGAAAATGCAAGCACACTATTCCCGATGAAGCTGGTCGATTTGACATACTGTATGGCTTGAGAGTGTGGTGCAAAAACTGTGGGAGGAGTAGCCCGCCAAACTCTTGGGCCGGCTTTACACTGCCACTGAAATCTAGCCTGAATCAGATCTGAGTCACATCAAAAGTGGAATCCGATTTAAAAAAAAATAGTCTAAATCCAGACAGGTCACATGCCGATTTTGAAAAACCACATACAGAGGTGGTTTCAAATCCGATCCATATCGGATCTGAGGACGTCTGACTCAGTCTGAAAGCAGCAACCATATCCACCCCATAATATCCACCCCATAAAGTTATATGCAAGTCACATACAAGTCACATCAAACTGGCCAAGCATCACTTGCTGCGCAACCCGAGCGCAGCTGTAAATTACATCATTACAGAGCGCAAGTATTTACTATTTGATTACAGCCCATTGAGCACATGAGAAAAACAAAAGAGAAGAGAGAAAACACGTGAGCTAAACAGTTAAAACCAGAGAGAAGAGCGAAACACAAGAGTAAAGAAAAGAAGAGAGAAAAACAATATTGTAATGTGTGTTTACTATGGTCTATTATGTCGCATTTCCTGAACGTAATCAACTAGCGTCGACGTAGTGACATAACGTCATGACGCCTACGTCGTTACCACGGTAACCAATGCATACATGTTGCCGCAGGGCAGCTTTGGGCTGACGCTGTCTGAACGCACAGATCAGATCTGTGTCACTTGCAAATGCTGTGTGAAAACTCGGGCCAAAAGATCGGATTTGACAACCAAATTGGATTTGGGCTGGATTTGACTGCAGTCTAAATCCGGCCCTGGTTACCCTAGATGTTTAACAAGAAAGTCGGACCAGTACTATAGTGTGTTGCCCTATTGGGCAACCACACTTCACTCTGTCGAGGTGCCAACTTGCGCTTTGTGCACTCATAGCCAAATATTACTGGTAATGCGTGTCACTTTCTGAAGGTGACACGCACTTGTTGTTTTATGGCCATATCCACATATCCACAGAGACTCAGACAGCTATCACCCTACTTGCACACTCTTCTGGCACAAGTAATTACCGTGTGGCATCTGTGGGATCTCTACCATCATGGTGGTGACGTCATATTGATGACGTCACTCTTGCCCAAATATGGAGGGGCGGCAGCCTGCGCACATCGGTGTTGTCAGACATGCACGGCAACGGGTTGTGTTGTGAGTGAGGTCAGACCAGAGCTCTGCTCAGCATGTATAAGAGTTGAAAATATTTTTGAATTCCACTCCATTCCACAGAGAACAGAGGATTTTGTGTTATTACTCAGTCAGAAGGAGGATACATACATATATTTGTTTAAATTACCCAACAGAACCTAAAACTCATACATATCATCAGTCCATGTATAGATGCGGATTTGATGATGAACTGCCACTCCAGGAAGGGGTGTGTTCTCAATCCCAGAATAAGGACCGCCGTTCTGATTTTACATACTTGAGCCATGACGACATCTACTGCCAAATGACCATAAATGGACACATCCCGTCAGAATCCTTCCAGCAAATCACCAGAATTGTAACCAGCCAGGAACAAGGAGACACAGAGAAACCAAAATATTAAAAACTTTTGATTAAATCATCAAAAGTTTACCAAGTCTTTAACTCAACCAGAAGTGAAGACACATCAGCTGACTTATAAGAAAACTCACATCTGTAAACAGTGTGACAAGAGTTTCAGTCACTTAGGTAACCTGAAGAGTCACCAGCGTACCCACACAGGAGAAAGACCTTTCCATTGTAAACAGTGTGACAAGAGTTTTGGTCGGTTAAGTCACCTGACGATTCACCAACGTATCCACACAGGAGAAAAACCTTTCCATTGTAAACAGTGTGGCAAGAGTTTCAGTCAGTTAAGTAACCTGAGGACACACCAGCGTATCCACACAGGAGAAAAACCTTGCAATTGCAAACAGTGTGACAAGAGTCAATTAGGTTCCTGAAGCTTCACCAGCATATCCACACTGGAGAGGCTTAAAGGGACTACACCATGAATTTTCATTTTTCTTTTTTTGGTGTCACACCAGCACCTTCTATCCTCACAAAGTCCTATTTCTGACCATTGTGCCTTTCTCAGCTTATGGGCGGATCTATGTAAGCAGGTCTCACTCACAATGTGCTGTCAGATGTTCTCCCTCCCGTGACTTCACAGGAGATAGAAGCAGTAGGATCTGCTTCTACTGCTGTGCTGTGTGGGGGTAGGGGAGGGGTGGGCAGGCCTGAGCCGGAGGTGGGGAGGAGCTGGCAGAAGGTTGGGGAGGTGGGGTGGGCAGGCCTGAGCAGGAGGCGGGGAGGAGCTGGGATAGCTGCAGTCCTCCCACTCCGGACAAGGTGGTACTGCAACTGAAAATGCTCTGAAAGCCAGGCAGAAATAACAGGGGCTCTGTATTCAGGAGTGGTAATTTAGCCTCAAACCTTTTGAAAAACCTTTTTTTCATTCTTTTTAAATGCATGGTCGAGGTGCCAACTTGCATCTTGTGCACAAGTAGGCCATGTATGCATAGCAGACGTACAAGCTCGTTGCGCGACACTTAGTGATGGACTATGATCTTGTATATCTGCTATTTTTGCCAAACTCACGGTTTAGAACAGTGCCAACCACTTACCAACCATTTATGCCATTGTCTGTCTAAAATACGGTTCCTCTAGGGTTGTGATGCTGTTGCCTAGGTAGCATGTCACAATATGCCGAGCTGCTCATACTGAGAGAAAACGCTGAGCCGCCCATCAAAACAGAGGTGTTATAAAGGATTTAGAGATGTGTGCGGTAGATGCAGTATACCTCGTTCTCTCTGCCATCGAAGAATGCCAAGTTGTCATTTTCAGGGGGTAAAGCTCTTATGTTGTTTCTTACAGAAGCTTAACCAATGACGGCGCCAGGGGGGGGCTAGGGGGCGCTCTAGCCCCCTCTGGTGGAGGCTTAGCCCCTGCTCAGCCCCCCCTCCCCACAGACCCAATTGTAATGAAAACAAGACCAGGTCAACCTGGTTGTGCCAGACCCCCTGTCTGTCATCATCATTTATGACATCATGCCTTTTGTAGGCATGTCATCATCATGTCATCATCATATATACCCTTTATATAGAAAACCCGGACAGACCGACATTTGCTTATGTAGGCCTACCCATTTCATGGGTCTGGCAAATATTTACAGAATAAATAAATAAAAGATAATAAATATGTGAAAGAAAATGGACTTGCTTCTATGTAAAATCATACAATAAAATGTATTTTCTATAAAGATAATTATTTGCTATTAACAGCCCTGTTCACTGATCAGAAGTGCATTCTCTCGGTAGAAGACGTGGTCTGCAACACAGCCACTTAATTCTCCCCCCTCCCGTTACACACAGACACACACACACACACACACACACACACACACACTGCACCGAGGAGAAGAGACAGAGCTGGCATCTCAAAAGACGTTTAAAAAAGTTTTTTTTAAACGTCTTGGATACAGTGCCACTGGAATAATTCATCATAGATCAGAATATAGGTACTTCTACCTTTGTAGCTGTTGTCATCTCAAAGTAAAATGTTTTTCTCCAACTTGCTTGGATTAGAATCAGGAGAACTTGATCACGGTGAATGCAATACTAGATTGCCAGCCAGCTGTGTTGGGTTAACGAGGCTCGTTGAGAATGACCCTTATTTGACATACTGTAGATGAGCAACTAAGGCACTGTCTTTTATGGCAAGACATTTTAACTTTTTGTATTTTGTCTGTGCATGTGTGTCAACTGAGAATGGTTTCTCTGTAGCCTAGGTCAGGGGTTTTCAACAGGGGGTCCTCAGAATTACTACAGGGGGTCCTCCAAATCTTTGTGTGAAACCTTTTTTCCTCCTTTTTTATATTAACCACTTGCCAAAAATAGCCGATCTACAAGCTCACAACTTCTCGTGCTGAAAGGCCTTGTGAGCTTGTAGATCGGCTATTTTCGGCAAAAATGACTTGTAATTTCCTGTTGTCCTCAAATGGGCAACTTTATTTTTCATCCTGCATATCAAGCCTAATTATAATAATGATAATAATGCATACTGTATGATAAATGTATGCCTTATTCCACCTATATCTTTCCATTCCCACAACAATATAGGCTAAGGAAAGAAATGGCATATTTTGGACATATTTTGATTTGTGATTAATCATGATTAGTTCATTTTTAAGCTGTGATTAATCTGATCAAAAATAGTAATAATTTGAAAGCCCTAATATTAATATGTGAAAGACAACTGACTGACTTCTATGTAAATCATATACGACGGGTATCTTGTTTACAAACATTGAGACTAAATGCACAGCTGACTGTATCATGTAATCAATTCCGTCCAATCCCCAAACCTGTTGTTTTGGGGAGCGCTGGTTAAACCTGGTTTCATTGGCTAATTTTGGTACCGGACCCTGCGCACGCATCTAGTTTTATCAGTGTAACGTGGACCAGAAACCCGTCTATGGACAGTTTGTTCCGCAATGTCGCCAGTGGAGCACCGTTCGTTAATTAAAACGGGAGCGTTCCGAGCGTTGTCGCTCAACGCGCCCGGTGGAGCCGGGGGGTTAGCCCCCACTCTAAAAAAGCCAGCCCCCCCACAGACCCCCCAGTCACAATTTTCTGGAGCCGTCGCTGAGCTTAACTGTACATAATAGCAGTTGTGACTCTTTGGACACACATACTGTATAAGGAATGTCAAATTATATCCACGCGCGCGCGCACACACGCACACACGCACGCACGCACGCGCAAACACACACACACACACACACATACACGCACGCACGCACACACACACACACACACACACACACACACACGCACGCACGCACGCACGCACGCACGCACGCACGCACGCGCAAACACACACACACACACACACATGCACGCACGCACGCACGCACTCACGCACACACACACACACACACACACACACACACACACACACACACACACACACACACACACACACACACACACACACACACAATGATTTAACACACAGAGCGCATAGTTCTTGGAGGATATTAAGCTCTCAAACACATTGACCCACTCTGTTTTCCATATGTACTGTAGCTTGTGTCTCATCTAGAGTGGATATACCTGGATATTGTTTCCGACGAAGCGCCGTGAGAAATATATGGACGTAGGCTTTGCTATTTCTTGCCACGGTTTGTTGTTTATGCATGGTCACTGGAGAGGGATTTCAGAGGTTCAGACTAGAGTCCGCCTAGTGCCTCTCCTCTCTGTTCCAAACTACCACTGCTGACTGGACTGAATGCGTCAATAAAAAAATAAACATATCACCACCTCCACCACCCAACTTCTATCCAATCACACTGTCCGAAACCCGTCCTGACAGCAAAGGCATCTGGGTGTGCAGGAGCGACCGCAAACAGTTCTGAGAGACTGCACCATCAGAAGTTCCTATAGTGTGTGCCAGCGCCTACGTCATTGTAGTCCTTAGCGGCCATTTCTTGGGTAAAAACACATGTGTTTCAATTGTTTGATTGCATAGAACTAATGCTATAGTCTAATCAGAACACCTGTGTAAGGCTGTGTTTACCCAAGAAATGGCCGCTCTTAGAACTACATTTGGCACACCCTATAGACGTAATTTTGTAGTCCTACCGGTTAGGTTATAACTACAAAATGACCTGATGTGTGGCCCATGTTGTGTTACAGGTACAGGAAGGTGGTGTCTAATGTGTGCGACGGGGGAGTCAACAAGCAGAAGAGTGACAAGCGGCACACCTGCCCTCTGCTGCCCCCTAAAGGCCTGGAGCTGCGGATACAAGGACAGACGCTGGCCTTGGCGCCCGGCGACGACATCACGCTCATTGTCCACCAGGAACAGGTATAGTCGCTCTTAAATGAAGGCTTGAGGAGGCGAATGGAAATATAGTCGCATACTGTTTGTGATTGTACCAGGTATATGCAAATGGGACAGCATGTGTTTGCACATGCATATTTATGTGCGTGCGTACGTGCGTGCGTGTGTGTGTGCGCGCGTGCTGGACTGATATATTCATAGAAATACACCAAACTTTATTAAACAAACAAGGAATGCAATCATTGGCTGAAAGCGTGCACAGTCATCATATCTGTGATTGATCACAAACCTAAACCTGTTCACGGTCAATACAATGAGGGGGATATCTAGAAACAGGATGAATGGAGTGAATAAGGAGGTGACAAAAAGAGGAAAATAGTTGACTTAAAGGAGTAGTTCACCTCCAAAATGATTTTTTTTCCTATTGATTAGGCACGCCATGGAGAGTAGGGTTCAATAATATTTTTTGTTTTTTGTCACATTCCTAAGACAAAGATTTGATTTGAGTAAATGTACCCCCATCCGGAATCAATGGGGGTAAATTTACTCGAATCAAAAAGTCATTTTGGGGGTGAACTACTCCTTTAAGGCTAGTCCTAACTCAATAATGCATAGCATGTGGTGGACTGGACATGAGCTGGATTTAATGAGCTGACCTGTTGGTAGTTGTTTTGGAGGATCTCAGGGAGTCGTGTGCGATCTGAGCCAACAGAGAATCTGGAGGGGGTAGTTCATTTTTACATAATCGCCTAGTCGTAATCATTTGTCATAATCGCACATTATTTTCTTGTTTCAGGAGGGGGAATGTGTACCGTCATAACCAGAGATGATGCTTCTCTGTCTAGTCGCAAACGTAGATATTAACATTATTAATATTAAGTGTTGCATTCCCCGATGATTCCACTTAAGGGGAGACATGGTAGGTGAAATTGGTTTCTATAGGATGGGGGTGTGTCTGATCTTTAAAGGCCGTTTTCTCAAAATGTGTTTTTCCTCATACATAAATCTCCACTTCAGTTGCACCCACATACACCAAACCTTCCAGTTTTATTCTTATCTATATCCTGAAGATATTTACAGAGGGGTTTGTTGATATATCATTCATAGCCTGATTTACATCACATGTTATCACTAAAAACATGGCGAAAATAGTTTTTTTATGCCTGTTGCCACTATTATGATTTATGGAGTGACAAAAAGAGATATCTAAAATCCCCTCTGTAATTCTTTTTGTCTCTAATATGTCAAGAAAAGGAAACAATAGTTTTGAACCTGGCATTATCCAATCTTCAGATTTATGTACCTGAAAAGTATGCAAATTGGGCATTATTAGCGCATATAATGCCTAATTTGCATATCTAAACATATAATTTCAGAAAACTTATAATTCAAAAAAGCTTAGTCTTGATGTAAGCAATCAACTGGAAAAGTTTCATTGTGGTAGCTGTTAGTTATTTTTTTTACCCAATTCACCTGTAGTGTGCCATTTAGGCCTGAAAAATACCTAAACACGTCTTCTAAATCCTACCGGTTTTCTTAAAAACGTATATTTCTATATCTGTGGTGCTCCACCTTTTTAATGTCAAGAACCCCTAGAATTATATGTATTTGACCTCCGACCCCCATCTCAAAATATTTTGTTTCAGGGACCCCAGTGCCGCGCTGTGAGCTTGTATATCTGCTATTTTTTAATAGTTAAAGCATGAAATAATCGTTAAAGTGGTGAAAATCTAACGTAACAAAGACGCGTGCCCGTTCTTAATGGGTTCATAGGTTGACATTCACAAGTCAAGCTATCAGGCTGAACAGGGGAAGTTACTTAGCAGCCCAGGTCTGAAGACTGTTAGTAAGCAGAGAGCCGAGGTTACAAGCTAAGGACACTGTGGTCCTCCGAAGAAAGAGCCCCTTACTGTCTTTATTTGTAATACGCAAGCCCACATACTGTACACAAGCTCACAAGAATTGTGTATGCATAATCAAATATTACATATTTCTTTTGATATTGAATATTGGAACTTCAACTGAAATGGATACATGTCATGTATTGTTGTGGAATGTTTCCGTAGAACATTAGTTCTATGCCAGTCAGACAAATTGAAACACCTGTGTTTTGGTCCTCAACGTTTAGGACTACAAATGCAACCCATGATAGCCCAGTAAAGTACCTCAAAATCAGGGACATGCAGAGAATGTTAAAGAGGCAGGGGCAGACATTTCTAAAAGTGCCTTTTGGTGAAAATATCGAAAATAGCAGACCTCCAAGCTCACAACGCGTCGCGTTGTGAGCTTGGAGGTTGGCTATTTTCCGTGCTTGATACCACACTGAACTACACATAATCAAGTATATACTGGAGCTGTGGCGTATGGCATGGGCCATGGATTTCTACACAGAGAGGGCAATTCTTTCAACATAAGGAGAGTTTGGACAAGGCAATTCTCTTGAATGCTGCCTTCAGGTATGCCATGGAAAGAGGGCATTGCATTTCTTTCACCATAGTAAAAACTGCCTTCATGGCCTGGAGAGGGCACTTTTTAGAGACGGATAAAAGGGCAGGGGCTCAAGCCCCTTTGATGTCTATGTGTGCACGTGCCTGCTCAAAATTGTCCTTAAGTGCAGTACTCGAGTAAATGTACTTAGTTACTTTCTTTCTGTCCCCTTTCCCAGGGTGACACCAGCAGTACCAAGTACGAGGTGGACCTCGGGGACGGGGTGCACGCACTCTACCAGAACCTGTCGGTGGCAGACGAGCCTATCCAGCACCGCTACCAGAGCCCAGGGGTCTACAGGGTCAACGTGAAGGCCCAGAACGTGGCGGGCCACGACGAGGCCATTCTCTACCTCCAAGTCACGGGTCAGTCTCTCGGGCCGGTGGTGTGAAGCAGTGGTTCTCAAACTTCTTTGGCTGCAGTACTTATACTGATTTCTGAAGCCAAGTACCCCTTCCCCTGACTACCGCATTTTGCTTATCTAAAGCCAAACAAAAGTCCAGTTCTATTGCCAATATGTCAAAAATGAAACCGCATAATGGCAAATAAACATTGCTTTCTATTCAATAACAGTTGTACTAGTCAAGTTATTGATGTAATTTGGTTTAACAATTTACAGATTAGAAGGTTCACAAAAGACTGTCAATGTTTTGTCATTACCCATAACAGTAAAATATATGTACCCTTTTTCTCCTGTAACCCCCTGCAGTACCCTAGGCCTAGGGGTACATGTATCCCCATTTGAGAAACACTGGTGTAAAGTAACTAAGTAGATCACTCCACTACATCTCGGATCCAAATATTGTACTTTTATTCCACTACATTTATTTGAAAAAGTATGTTTCTATGTCAGTGGTGCTCAAACTTTTTTTATGTCAAGGACCCCCGAAATTATTATGTATTTGGTGGACCCCCATTTCAAAATACGTTAGAAGAAGCAGATTTGAGTTAAAAATGTTTGCTTTAAAAAGCACATTCAAAGATATATTCAAAGTGCTACAAGTTTGTATATCTGCTATTTTTCAATAGCCAAGTATATCGATCTATCGATCTATCTATCTATCTATCTATCTATCTATCTATCTATCTATCGATCGATCGAAATCCCATGATTTTGTAACCCATTTTTCACCCAGTGCCAATTGCCTAAGCTGTAATCCTGGGCGTTACACTCCCTCTGCCCACCTGGGAAGACCCCCGAAATAAGCTCATGCTTCCTTCAATGTATGAGGAGGAGTGAGCAGGCCGCTTAGGGGGGAGTTTCCCTGGTAAGACGTAGCGCGTGGAAGGAACCAGTTTCTTTCCCCTCCATCAGGTGCCCCCGACTGACCAGGGGTAGGCAGTATAGAGACCAGGACCACTGCATGTCTGTGAGGGTACCTCCCCTAGGGGACACAGGGATAACATGCAAACTACACGCAGAAAGGCCAACCCCACCTAGGGTATGGGCGCTGTTGGCACGGAGGAGAGAACACGCCTCCAGTGTCCAATCGAACCCGGGACCTTCGAGTGATGCAGCAGTGCTACCAACTGCGCCACCGTGCCCCTAAAAAAACCTTTTAAAATCACTCAAGATGCTTTCCTGGTCTTAATGGGTTAACTTTCCTCTATACAGAACCT
Organism: Nannobrachium achirus; assembly: GCF_963921795.1. Lineage (NCBI taxonomy): Eukaryota > Metazoa > Chordata > Actinopteri > Myctophiformes > Myctophidae > Nannobrachium > Nannobrachium achirus. The sequence goes on along the minus strand of NC_137821.1, from coordinate 13,154,056 downwards.
CTACAGGAAGTGCATCTGGAAGTGGTCCCCATCACCGGGAGGAACCAGGAAGTGAACCTGACAGCCACAGTTCTCCCCACCGAGGCAAACCTGACAGTCTTCTACTGGTGGATTGGAGACAGCCTGCAGGTAAAGTGTACAGTTAATCATCATCATTGTTTATTTATGAAATAAGCACCCTTATAAAAACCCTAATCGTACCATAGCCTTCCAGACAATATCACTGCGTGATATCATGATATGATGTCCTTTAAGTACAGTACTTAAGTAGGTACTTATAGGGGTGGGCGATATGGTGATAATTATCGTTGTGGCGATACAATGTCTCCATGATATGCCTTTTCAGAGGTATCGTATATATCGTGATACAATTGAGGGAGCCTTGTAAAAAATCCTGTTTAATCGTTAATACAGAGATTCATTGCAGAATTCAATTTAAACCTGCATTTTGGTCTAAATCAGTAGTTCTCAAACTTTAAAATGTCAAGGTCTCCCACTTAACTCTGACAGTATACAAATGAAACCAAATGGACCCGGGTCCATTTGGTTTCATTTGTATACTGTCAGAGTTACATACTTGTAAAGTTCAATTTAGACCTCCCAAAAGGAACCCAGAGAGTCTGGTTTTTGTCAAGTAAAGAAGAATAACCATAAAAAACAACGTGAAAAAGAATCTTGATAAAATCGTGTATCGTGATACAGCTTGGGAAAATATTGTGATATTGTATTTTTCCATATCGCCCACCCCTAGGTACTTAGTTGCTTAGTCTTGCGTGGCCAGACTGTTGACTTGCAAATGCTCCCGTCATACAGTCTGGGGTAACCTAAGAAGAATGATGAGTACCCGGTTAAGCGGAAGTGAAGCCTCCTCCTCACTTCTGTTTCCGTCTCACGTAGTGCAAAATTATCCTAATATAAATAAAAAATCATCTAAGCATATTTAGCTTGCTGCTTAGCAGAAATGACATTTTAAAATACATTTTCTTGAACGGAAATGCCAGGTTCCATTACTCGCCGTTCAGGAGCTGTAGTTCCAGACTATAGCATTCGGAGATTGTGGAATAGTTTTCTGGCTACGCAAGACTAGTAGCTTTACACCACTGGTGTGGGGTGGCTCTTTTTCACGCCGTTTTCACAAATCAGAGGTTGGGAGGGACCTGACAAAACCTTCCAGTTGTGACATTTAGTTCTGCTTTAATCCACGAGGACTCCACCCCGCTCAGAGCTGGCTTTGATTCCCACCAGGGTGAAGTGAACAAGTGAACTAACCAATGAGTAGGGCTGTCACGATTATGACATTTTACACAACGATTAATTGTCACTCAAATAATTTGCGATCAATGATTTAACTGTGTTTTTTGTCGTTGACAATTACATTTCTGTTTGGCTTGTAGGCTGTAGACATGGCAGATATGACACATAACCTAAATATACAAAGAAATGGCTGACATATTTGACAACTTCATAACTTAAAAGAGAGTGGAATGGGGCGCCTGCTGGCCTAGCGGTCAAGGCGCATACCACATACTAGCCTGCTGGCGTCGCCGGTTCGATTCCCGGTCTGGACTTTCTTTGCCACATGTCATTCCCCATCTCTCTCCCCATTTCCTGTCAGTCTACTATCGTATCAAATAAAGGCATAAAAAGCCAAAAACAAATCTTAAAAAAAAAAGAAAGAGAGTGGAATAGTGGAAATAGACGATCTACAAGCTCACAACGTGTCGCAGCTTGTAGATCGGCTATTTCCACTAGCAACCTGTTCTCTCCCTCTTCCCCCCCTACAGCCCACACTGTCCCTGGAGAACAGCATCCTCGCCAGTTTCCCGGAGACGGGCCAGGTGTCTGTCACCGTCCAAGCTTCCAACGGACGCTCCGTGGTGCAAGACGCCAAGACCGTCCGTGTCCTCGGTAAAGACTGGAACTTAAATATGTCACAAAATTACTTTTAGGACAACTTTTTTTTTTTTTTACAACAAGGGTTCATATTTTAGAGTCACATCTTTAGAGAAAAGAAAAGATGAGTTTAATGGGCAGATGTGTAAATAGTAACAAAGAAACAAACTACTAAAATCATTAAAACAATGACAATAACAATAGAAAGCAGTAAATGAAAACATCTAAAATATGTAAAAAATATGTAAAAAAAAAACAAAGTTGTCCTTTAACCTCCACTTGAGTCACTGAAGATACAAATTACAAAGCCGAAATGGCGGGATTGTGTCTGTTCCATGAAAGCTTCACCTCATTTTGGATTTGCATACATGCTGCACGTACATCTGGACTCGCTCAGGCAAAACCGATGTGGGCACAGATATAAAAAGCTAGATACCTCCTCTGCCGCTGCAGTTCATTGGCGTGACTGGTAAAACAGGACTGGCGGAAGTGCGGAGTACTGTATAGTGCGGAGTGTAGAAGGCACTCTGCCCCCTGCAGTGGGAAAGAGGGATTCCCGCCAGTCCCGCATTTGATTGGCCTACAGAGCATCCCATTCTGTGACGCACAAGGAAGCGTTCTTCAGAATTCCGGCAGCTTGCCGGTCCTCTTTTACCAACGCCCCCTGTCGGAGGAGGCGTCTACCTTTATATGTCTATGGATGTGGGAGACGGGCCATTTATTCAAGTTATTTAGAAGGTGATTGGATGGGGCCGTCTGTCTATCACAGTCTGGGAGTGCCAACTCCAGCCACTCATATTGGCCTGTCTGCATGACGTTACACCCAGAATCAGGTTGGGGTTCGAAAACACACACACGCTTCAGAGCTGGACCTCTGCCCTAGCGGGAAGGCCCTTCGGGGAGACCCTTATTAAAGTCCCTTATGAAAGATTACTTACTACACCCTTACAGTGAGTGGACAACCCAATTATCATCCTCTGCATCTGCATGCACAGATCTACAAGTTAACATTGCATCACAATACAACACGTTTCTAGCTCAAAGATCAGATGCATCTTCAAGGCAATACCTTTTGTACCGTGGAGTATGAATCAGGCTCATAATGTCTTTTCAGTCGTTGGCTCGATCCTGGATTTGTGATGAGGGCTGGCTAACCTCTTTGCTGTCCTGTTGAATCCCAGATAACTTCCAGGTGGTCCCGCTGGGCTTCAGCGAGAACCTGGACCAGTTCAACCCCAACGTCCCAGAGTGGAGAGAGGACATAGGTCAGGTGGTCACCAGAATACTGGCCAAGGTACTGGAAGAATGTGCATGGATCTATAATGAAAACTAGAGCCAAACTAAAAGCTGTCCCACTTTTGTTCATACAGTAATTGAGAAACATTATTGTTCACGGTTTCACTGTTACAGAACAAAACTATTATTATTTGTGTGTGCAGCACTTGAACGAGGTTCTGCGATTTGTCATGCTGCAGCAATTCCTGTTGTGACATGTGACCTTTGCAGTGGTGTAAAGTAACTAAGTAATGTACTTAAGTACAATTTCCTATACTTTTACTTCGAATCGACTACATCTCAGAGGCAAATATTATACTTTTACTCCACTGCAATTATTTGACAACTTGAGTTACTAGTTACTTGTCGATTTTTATTATTACAAGACATACATTACCCACTTCAGCCGATCTACAGTACAAGCTCACAATGCGTCGGCTATTTTCAAAAGATGTTTATACATTTGAAAACTTGAAATGGGACATTCTGCATAGTGAGTACTTTTACTTTTGGTATTGCATTTTGATGCCAATACTTTTGTACTTTTACTGGAGTACCTAAGGGTACGGTCACACCAAACTACCTATGAGAGTGGATTCACGATTCCGCCAATGCATTTCAATGGGAATGGAGCAGTTTCCAGACAATTACGGAATTCCATTCTCATTTGCATTGGCGGAATCGGGAATCCACTCTCATAGGTAGTTTGGTGTGACCGTACACTATTTCTACAATGAAGTATTGATACTTTTACTTAAATAAGAAATGGGAGTACTTTTTCCACCACTGCCCAGATGACAGGCATTCCTCAGGAGTCTGTGGTCACCATGGTGACGCCTGGTCTGCCCACCAGGGCTGAGCTCTACGTTCTCCCACTGGAGAACACGGCAGAGAAGAGGAGTCCATATGTGGACAAGGTACACACACACACACACACACACACACACACACACACACACACACACACACACACACACACACACACACACACACACACACACACACACACACACACACACACACACTTGCACAGCTAGGTGTTAAGAGTGTGATTTTTCTTTGACAGTGTGTAGCAGCCATCACACAGACAGTCAGTGAGAACAACGTCAGCTTTGTGGTACGAGGTGTTCAGATTCTGGTGATGTTAGCTGACCCCGATGCAGGTAAAACAAACAAAGAACTTAATATCTGTTTTAATTGATAATGGCCGTGTTATTGATCTTGCCTGACGAAGACCCATATGGGGTCGAACCATTGCCAATAAACGATACTTACGGGGAGCTAAAGACAGTGTGCGGTAAGGCTGGGCAATATATCGAAAATGTACTGATATCGAGGTATCAACATTTGATTGAAATGAGCTTGAAATGAGGTTTTGGTGTATGTGGCACATGCTAAAAAGCAGTCCATCTGTAACAAGGTGTGGTTATTAAATTAAAAAAAAAAAAACCTACCAACCCTTCTATGTGTACTATGCATTGTGCATGCATCGATATGCTATTCATTATCTGGGTTAGGCAGGCAGTGGACCTAAAGGAGAAAAACATTAAAAACTATATATTGCAATTGTTTTTACTAATATCGTGAGTAATATCGATATTGAGGTATTCAACAACGTTATCGAATATCGAAGGTTTTCCTAATATCAGCATTATTGTGCAGCCCTCTTCCTTTGTTGCTCATGTCATTGATCTACCCTAATTCACCCGAAAAGTAACTTATTATCTATCAGTTACTCACCTCATGGAGACTTGAATTCATGGATATTGTTTGATGACTGACAGCATTTCCCGACGGAGAGACAAATTATTATACAGTTATAATTACTGTCTTAGGAATGCGACAAAAACAAACTAAAGAAATCCATGAATTCAAGTCTCCGTGGGGTGTGTAGTTGATAGAAAATAATAAGTCATTTAATGGGTTTGTGGCTAATGGCATGTTTTTGATCTATTTGAATGGATAATGGCATGTCACTGATTTATTTCTCAAGGGATAGGTCTAGTTGCTAATGGCTCAGCAACGAGAACTACAGAGACTGGTGCGTCCATTAATCGTTCAACTATATAGCTTAACTTCAATGACGCAGAGCTTTACTCTCTGTCCCGCACTTTTCTTTTTCTTAACTGACTTCTTAAAATGATCAAAATGCTCTACAAAATCTGATTCAGTCAAATCTGTTTCCAACCACTATTCAGCTTCAGTTCGCCTTGTTTGGTTTCTCAATGAGATGAACATGAGGATGCCTTTGAGCTGTTTTGACACCTTTCAAACCTTTTAGTCCTCCTGTGTGTTCCTCTGCAATCTTGCTGCAGGTGGATCTTTCCCTTCCTGACTGTGTTTTGTGGGTGTACCTGGCTGTAGCTCAGACTATCTGTAGATGTAGTTGGTTTGTAGTGGTGTTTTATAGAGTGACATCCCCACTGTGTGTGTGTGTGTGTGTGTGTGTGTGTGTGTGTGTGTGTGTGTGTGTGTGTGTGTGTGTGTGTGTGTGTGTACCTGTGGGTGTGCACCTGTCTGTGCACCTGCCTGTGCACACATATTGCGAATATCGTCGTTGTCGGGTGGAAACCTTGTATGTCCAAAATGTTTATGTCCAATATGTTTTGCATTTATCATTTTAAAAATGATTTAAACTAGTGAAAACAGCCGATCTACAAGCACACAAAGCCTTGCGGTGCGAGGTGCTGTGTGCTTGTAAATCAGCTGTTTTCACTACCTTTGTGCGACAGCCTTGTATGATGAAGCAGGGCTTTACTTTGTGAAAAAACATACAAATTTGAAACTTGGAGATACAAGGTTTCTGCTCGACAGTGACGATATGCAAACATTCTAGGTCCTTGTTACTTGTTACTGAAGCCTGTGCCCTCTGCAGGTTCCCAAGGAGGTGCCGGAGGTCCCGGTGTCTGGGCCCTGGCCGTCATATTCATACTCAGCCTCATGGCCACAGGATCCTTCATCCTCTACAAATTCAAAAGGTGAGCATGTCTACGTACGCCTCCCCCTTCATGACATTGAGTATTAAATGCATGTACTGTAGGTCAAGGGTCTTCAACAGGGGGTCTGGGACCCCTAAGTGGTCCTCAGAGTTACTACAGGGGTTCCTCCAAATCTTTGTGTGATAGAAACTCCCCTTTTTTATATTAACCACTTGAAGCTCACAACGCCTACATCCCGTGCATACTAGTCCATGGGCCAGACGGGTTGTCGGTATCAAAAAGGTGGCAAAGGTTACCATGCATTTTTGAAAAGCTCTATATCTGTAGATTATATTTTGGTATGATAACCCTTTCTTAGACACAGCTAAATTGGTGTTATCAGCCTCTAGAGTTGGTGTCCCATTAACTTTACATTACAGGAAAAAAGGTAAACAAATTAATCTGCTTTTAGTAGCATAAGAGGGGTCAAACTAGGGGGTTTTCATGATGCCGAATCCATTGCAAGCATCTGTTTTGCACAAAAAACATTCCTTGGGCTATAAATGGCCTCAGAAGACGATGCATGTATGGGTGTGCATTCATGTTAGTCGGAGGCCTTAGGGTTTTATTTCTCATGCTAATCAGTCTAAAAGCGCCACATTTTGCACAGATGTAGCCCAGGGCATGCTCTAATGATTTAGCTAGGGTGCCCGAGTCGGTGACCTTCGGGCTCCAGAAAACATCCACAAAACTCTGAAAAGTGATGACTCATCACTTTTCATCACTAAACCATTGTTTTTCTGGAGCTGTGGCGACCCCGAAGGTCACCGACTCGGGCGCCCTAGCTAAATCATTAGAGCATGCCCTGGGCTACATCTGTGCAAAATTTGGCGCTTTTAGACTGATTAGCACGAGAAATAAAACCCTAAGGCCTCTGACTAACATGAATACACACCCATACATGCATCGTTTTCTGAGGCCATTTATAGCCCAAGGAATGTTTTTTGTGAAAAACAAATGCTTGCAATGGATTCGGCATCATGACAAACCCCTAGTTTGACCCCTCTTATGCTACTAAAAGCAGATTATTTTTTTGATTTTTTTCCCCTGTAATGTAAAGTTAATGGGACACCAACTCCAGCGGCTGATAACAACAATTTAGCTGTGTCTAAGAAAGGGTTATCATACCAAAATATAATCTACAGATATAGAGCTTTTCAAAAATGCATGGTAACCTTCGCCACCTTTTTGATACCAACAACCCGTCTGGCCCATGGACTATACGTCTAATTACTATTTTGGGTCTCCACCTGAAAAGTTTGGGAACCACTGCTATAGAGTACTGAAGTCCTGACTTACCTCCCACTACCCCTGTGTCACAGCGTTATTTTTTGTATTGGATTTTCCATAGGAAAACCTTAGTTCACGTCATATACTGTAAGAATTGTGTTTCAAAAATAAACATTGTCTTTGGATAAATTATTAGTTTTTCCACTGTCAGTTGATGCTTCATATCCATATGAGTAAAAACCACCTCTGTGTTTTGTTTATTTTTGGAACACAGTTCTTATATGGCGTGATCTAAGATTCCCTTATGGGAATTCCAATACAAGAAATAACGCTGCGACCCAGTGAGATAGCGCCCTCTAGTGGCAGTGTGATATCAGACTTCGGTGCTCTAGAGTGTAGACTATTAACCGTTTATAATATATATAGCAAAAGGAGACTGGACTAAAAATACTACCCAATGCATGAGCAGAATGTGTAATAGCAGCAAAAGTTAAATGAGTAACTTGAATAACATCAATGTATACTGCTTGTATATTATTTTGTAACTTGCATGGTAATCATGAATGAATCCAAACCCATTATAATTAGGTAGCTTGCATGGTAATGAAGCATTACTTGTGACAACTGTGTAACCGCTTATCTCTTTTCACCTCAGTTAAACACCTGACAGCACTTCCCCTGCATCCCCCAAGCCACCTGAATTGCACCTGAAAAAGTCACAACAAATAAACAATATTATATCAATCTTCTGCATTAACCGGCCAACCGTCATCTCACCCAAAAAAAAAACTACAACTCCCACAGTCCTTGGCCTAGGACTGAGGATGCCTATCCCCCGCTGTTTTTCAGGAAGCTGCCGGGCGGCGGGCGCAGCGTGTACGCTCAGATGCACAGCAGTGAGAAGGAGCAGGAGATGACCAGCCCCATCAACCTGCACGCCGACGACACGCAGCACATCGTCCAGGGAGAGGAGTTCATCGACGACGACCTGGACTCGCAGACGCTAGGTCAGTGGTTCTCAACCTGTGGGTCGGGACCCCCAGAGGGATTCCCAAATTATTGTGGGGGGGTCCCCAGATGATTAACTTAATGTGCAACATTGTTTTCTCACTCAACAGTGAACAAACCAGCATAACGTTTAAGTGTATAGAGGGTATCTGCACATTCCTAAAGTGACAATTTGAGGACTTTAACTCTTATACTGCTTTGGACGTTCCTGTTCGCCCCAATTCTAGAGAGTGAGCCGCGCCAATACGGCCGTTCGTTCGTTTACCTTGTTGATGTCCTTAAGCTGATGAGGGGTCGCGCCGCCGTGTACTGTAATCACATGGCGAGCGCCGAGCAGTGATGGTCTTAAAAATCCATTATGCGTTAACATCAACGGAGACCAATTCTCTTCCGTGTTGATTTTCTCTGGCCCTGGGGCTTTGTGGCCAATGTGTGTTCCCAATCTATGGCAAGACGGAATGGCCAAATTCACATTAATGGCATTACGCCGCCCTCTGCTGCCTGGTCTGTGAAAGTGCAGACCAGGCAGGCATGAAAGGCAAAAAAAAAAAAAAAAAAAAAGTCTATCAATCTACTATAACATTGCAAAGGTAAGCCACTTTTTGATGGCACCAGACCCAATAAATAAATAAATAATCTGGCAGTATAAGAGTTAATACCTCTGAAATGACAAATTAAATATTGATCAAATTGTCAAAAGTTAGTGGCAGAAATAAAGGTGGCAGAAGCTCACAATGCCTCGCGTTGCAAGGCGTTGTGAGCATGTAGATCTGCTATTTTCACAATAGAACCGGTGTTATACAAAATGTAATGCCTCAACTCTTAGTGCTCGTCAGAGTGGGGGGGTCCCCAGTTAAAATATGGTTATTTGGGGGGTCACCGCCTGAAAAGGTTGTGACCCCCAAACATTTCCTTTCCACCACTGCTTCTAGGTAACGCAGGAGGAGGTAGCCCCGCCTTCCGATCCCTTATAAGGACCACCACTAACCACTGCTACTAAAATCCAGGCCACTACTGAACGCCCTAACACCATGTTCAAGGTACTATGAATGGATGTTTTTGATGCTTTGCACATTGAGAACAGCCAAACATCTCTATGAGTATTATAACAGTACACTGAAGTCTGACATCACTGCCGCTAGAGGGGGCTACCCCCCTGCATCACAGCGTTATTCTTTGAATTGGAAATCCCATAGGGGAAATCTTAGATCACGTCATTTAATGGCTTAACATGTTCTTCAAAACTCTTGTGGTGTCCAGGCAACCATTCGGGTGTGGTGCTGAGCCTCAACTCCAGAGACCTCCGCGGCTACCTGACCAGATGATGATGGCTGCCGCGGTGACGCTAAAGGGCTATAGCGTAGCCCCAGCCTAACAGTCCAGCCTAGCCTATTGCTACCGAGCACATGGGACTCCAACTCTGCCTTCGTCCTCTCCACCCCAGCGCCCGCCATGCCAGGGAGGAGACGGCCACCTCCTTCCTCCACTGCTCTGTCCTCCACTAGAACTCCTCTACAGGGGCGTCACAAGGGGGGCGGGGGGAGTGGGACTGAGTTACTAGGGCCCTTAATTATTTTATACTTTAGCTCTTGAAAAATAGCAGATATACAAGCTCACAGCTTGTAGATCTGCTATTTTTGAAAAGTCGTGAAAATGTGCGCAAATCTTTTGAATATATGTATTTTTTTAAGCGAACATTTTGTAACTCAAATTTTGCTTCTGGGGGGTCCCTGGAACTAAATATTTGGAGATGGGGGTCCGTGACCAAATACATATCATTTTGGGGGTCCTTCACATGAAAAAGTTTGAGCACCACTGAGATAGAAACACAGTTTTTTCAAAAAAACCTTAGAAGGATTTGAAATATTCAAAGACTTGCACAAGTTTTCACGATTTTTCAAAAATAGCATATCTACAAGCTCACAGCGCAGCACTTGTATATCTGCTATTTTTCAGTAGTTAAAGCACAAAATAATTGAGTGTAGTGAATCCTTGCACCCAGAGCCCAGAATTTGGTGTGACACCCCTGCTTCTCCATCTCCTCCACTTTGTCTCACAAACTGAGTTTGTGACCTCCCCCTCTCTCTCTCTCCTGCCCCGGCTCCCCTTCAGAGGAGTTGGGGAAAAGGTTTCACTTCTTGCCTGTCTCTCTCTTTGTGCCACAACGAGGCGTAGGGTAGATACTCTGCTTTAACCCAGTATACTTTTCTCACCCTGTAGTGCATAGCGGTGGCGGGCATTCTGAGGTGACACAGATAGAAAACCCATTATTATTATGTTTTCCCCCCAAATAGAGATCCACAAATATTGATATAAATTATCATAAGCCTGGAACCAAACCCACAGGCTCCCACTGAATCATAACCATACAACATTTGATTCTGTCAAAAACATATTTGAACATTTAATTGCACCAGGAGCTTAATAAGCTTCTTCCACTGTTGCGTTCATGCTAAAACAGGTCTAGGCTGGCATCAGCCACTCACCATGTACGATACGAAGAGGCATGCTCCCATGGCTTACACTGACCTGCCGCAATCGACCTTTCAATAGCTGGGTTTCAGAATTATCTTACACAAGGACGTGTATTGATGACATCAGGGCGCTGATGTCATTAACACATCAGATCACTCCTCAGCGTTACATGAGTCACATCTCATGTCACACTGGGTGGGATTTGTCAATTCTGAACAAAAAAGGGAAACATTTTTTTTACAATCCTTTTTTTTTTGTATTTTTTTCAATTAGGAAATATATTTGTTTTAAAAATACATTAGGCCGTTGCCCGAATGACTCAACGATGCAAGTTGGGAATGCATGCACCACCCGCTTATGCATAATAATAAGTTAGCCACACCCACAGCTGAATTGTAAAAAGGGGAGGGGGTGATTTTACGATGTTAAAGCGGTATATTTCAATTAGACCTTTTGTCTTGGAGGCTTTCAGCTTTCAGGAAGAAACCACAACTACACTTAGTATGACTACACCTGGGGGTATATTAGAGTAATGTTAACTTCAAAGACATACATACATGCAATAGAAAAAGTACAAAACTATGGCACCACCTCTTTAATGCAAATATTTTCAGAAATCTCTATGGGGGAAATGAATGGGTTTTCTATCTGTGGTACCACAAAATGGCCGCCACTGCTATGCACTATTTGTGGTGTATATTCGATGTGTGTCCTCATTGGCTAAAGTCCCATTGGAAACCCCCCGGGAGACACCCAATGAGGACGTTGCCATGACAACATCATCACTCATAGGACACTGACAAATCTGTTTTAATTTTATTGTTGAGGTTGTTGTTGTTTTTTTGCAATGCAATGTCTAACTTTGTATGTCACTACGCACGAGTAGTTTCCAGTTAGTATTCACCACAATAGGGTAGAATTGTGACCAAAAGGGCCAATGCCTCACAATCTTTTTAGTGGCCCAAAGACTGATGTGTTGATCCAATTAACACACATTAAACACAGAATGCACTAAGTTAGGAGAAAAATAAATGTCAGGGGTCCAACCAAGAATATTTTCTACTCTCCCCGTCCATTTCTTTGTATAATTTCTCCTTTCTCTTGCCCTCTATATTTTCTCTCCCCCTGAATAAACTCACTCTTCAAAGGCAATAAGAAAGACAAATCCTTCCATGGAAGGAATGATCGAATATGCCCTCTAGAATTTGCAGGACTTCTGGAGAACGTATGCATGCACATACAAGGATGGTGTTGCACTATTTAAATCCCCAACGCAGGTACTTAAAGGGAAAACCTAGAGCTTGCATTAGAAAACCTGTAAAATGCAAGATGTTTCATTATGCCAACTTGTCTGTCCACATGCCACTGTTGATCTTCGCGTTTTAAAGCAGTGGTTCGCAAAGTGGGATCCGAGGACCCCCAGGGGTCCTTTAGATGCTAAATGACGTAATACAGTGTCACAATCATTTGAACCCCTTTATCCATATTTTATAAATTGGCTATTCAAAAATAGCTCACGTTTTTTTATTTGTTATCTTGAAGATATTGGAACATTTGTAATCATTTTAACACAAATCTTCTCTTCTAGGGGTCCCTGGCACAAAGTCTTTTCAGATGGAGGGTGGTCCGTGGCCAAAATACATTTCGTCGTCGTCGGGTGGAAACCTTCCTTTTTTCTATTGTTTTAAAAACGGTTTAAAACAGTGAAAATAGCTGACCTACAAGCACACAACGCCTCGCACCGCTTGTAGATCTTGTTGTGTGCTTGTAGATCTGCTTGTTTCACTACTTTTGTGGGACGCGTTTGTACGATGCAGGGCTTTAATTTACAAAAAAGGGAAAAAAAAACTTTTGAAAACTGGAGATGCAAGGTTTTTGCCCGACAGTGACGATATACATTTGGGGTTCCTTGAAAAAGGTTTGAGAACCACTGTTTCACAGTACCTGTTCGACACCCTCCAAGTGAAGGTGTTTTGGGGTTTGTGCGACATCGCCGCCCTCATTGTTAAACCCATGGTGCCTGAAATTACACATGTGAATTTGCGCAATAATGACGTTTTCCTGTGCTTGTATTTATTTATTCGCAACAACCCATTAAGACCTGGAATTATTTTATACTTCAGCTATTGAAAAATAGCAGATATACAATCTCCCAGCGCTGCAAGCTTGTAGATCTGCTATTTTTGAAAAATCGTGATTTCTTTTGGAAAATCTTTGAATATTTATTTTTCAAAGCAAATTTTTGTAACTCAAATATCTGCTTCTGGGGGTCCCTGGAACAACATAGTTTGAGATGGGGGTCTGCGGCCAAATTTGTGTAATTTTGGGGGTCCTTGACATGAAAAGTTTTGAGAACCACTGATTTAGAAGAAGGATTTAGAAGACATTCATAGAATCGTGTCAAAATATTCAAAGACTTGCTCACATTTTCTAGATTTTTATCAAAAATAGCAGATGCTATGAGCTTGTATATATCTTCAATGTCGGGCAGAAACCTTGTATATCTCCAAGTTTCAAATTCGTATGTTTTTTGGTAAATTAAAGCCCTGCTTCATCATACAAGAGTGTTGCACAAAATAGTAAAAATAGCAGATATACAAGCACACAAGGTGAGGCGTTGTGTGCTTGTAGATCGGCTATTTTCACTATTTTAAATAGTTGTTAAAATAATAACAAAAAAAAGGATGGTTTCCACCCGACAACGATGATATGCTTTTTTTTTTGTCTTAAAGGGTTTAACACGATGGCCGTTTCTCCGAATCCCCCACTCTTTCTGGAGTTTCCGAGGTCATAGTGAACTCGTTGCCCCTGGGGACGACAGTCGTCACAAAGGGAAAAGGTGCGGTTGACGTTATATAAGCCTATATTAGGTGTAGCCAACCACGTCGCCATAAAGATTCGGTGTGTCTGTAAATAGTCGTGTAAATAGAATCAATTGCCAAGCTTGTACATGAGTGTTTTACACGAATACCAAAATACACAGTTCTATTTTTTGAAGTGGACGCCCTGATTCAACTTCATTGCCTGAATGTGAGAAGGGACACAATCTCACTGTAAGAGGACACTATTTACCATTTCACTTTTGCAATATTTCACTACAAAGTCATACAGCAAATGCCTTTGCAGCACGTTCTACTGTTAGGGCCGATGCATACTCGACTTTTAGAACACAAATTATTTCGGTTCAGTTCGGTGAGTCACAAAATCTCGGTGGGACCGAACAGACGAATTAATGGCGGTACCGTAGTCTGGTCTAAAAGCGAAGTATGAATCGGCCCTTACAGTCTACACACGATCTGGAAAAGGATTTTGTTGTCGTCTCCACAATATTCATGTTTCTACTCTGTGACTGCCATGCAAAATATTATGTTTAATATATGGATGGCCACATATCTCTTTTTTTTTCTTCTATTTTTTTACTTTTTTCTTGTAAACATTAAGTTTATATTGGCTTTGCAAAGTTTATTATTATTATTATTATTATTATTGTTATTTGCACTAATGATGTTTCAAGGTATGAAGGTCATTGCGCAGCAACCAAATAAGTACATAGACTACCAGTGCTAAGGTCAAAGGTCACTTAACAACAGGCTTCAGTGTGCTGCGGTTGTAGGTGCAGTAAATTACCCTCATAATTAATTAGTTAAGTAGCTCTACATTCTGATAGTAATCTTGTCTCTCCACCTCTTCAGTCGGCTAAACACACAAAATGCACATTCAGGTTGGGACGCCAATTTTATCCAATCAGGAGCAAGAACTCATACAGGATTTAGGATGACAAAGAATTGAGCAGACAGTTGTATCCGGAACACTATAACATTTATGGAAAAACATAATAATAACAATTCTAGTAGATGTATATTGATGGCCAGTGTTTTTAAACTTTTTTTTGCTATGTAATAGTTGACCATTGATCAGAATTGTATTAATGTATATATATATTTTTTAATATTAATATTATTTTAATGTAACACTTTGAGATTTGTTTCAAATATATATATATATTTTTTAAATTATTATTATTATTATTATGCTGATGACTGGGTACTCCCACCTGATTGACCGATAGCAATCCACCTGATTTTTATTTTTATGTTTCGCTTAAAAGAGCTGGAGAGACAGAGAGACCCCTGTTACTGAATAAAAGCTCTAGTCTAGCAACTATTACTACCAGAATAATAGAGCTTTTTCCACAAGAACGCTTTGTTTAAAGGTCATTATGTATACGGTTAACTGAACAAATGACGGATCATATTTGAGGTGTTTTCATTTTACACTCTGGTCATTGTGTTTGTACATAATATGCTTAGATTTCTAGTGACGTGTTGTCTTTTTTATCAAGTTCTCCTTTTAATGGGTGGGTGGGTTTTGAGATAATCCAATATTACTGATGAAGGACATTTCACGGTTTATGGCACAGACAGTGTTTTGATTATTGTTCTTTTGGCTGGTTTGTTTGTCGATTTGATTTTGGTATAAAAAAATAGAAAATATATTTAAAAAAAAACATTGTCTAACGGGACACGTTGAGCACTTAACCTGCATTGTGGAATAAATCACTCCCATAACTCTGTTCAGTGTCACATTTGTTCCTAAAAACAAAACTAAAACTCACCGTATCTCTCTCATAATGTCCAAAACAGGTACTTTACACGATTCAAATTCAGAAGTAGCAAAATTAGCAGATCTAAAAGCTCATAGCGTAGCGCCAAGCGCCACATTTCAAGCTTGTTTATATACAGTATGTGTTACCTTTGATACTTTTGTGACGCTGTAGTATGATCAAGTACTGTATAGGGCTGTCACGGTTACAAATTTATGTTGACGATGAATTCTCACTAAAATAATTGCGATTAATGATTTAACGTCTTTGGTGTTGAACATTGGAACATATGAATCCATTCTGAATTTCTGTGCCTTTTAGGTTTCGTAAAAAAAAAGCAGATAAGACAAATAACTTAAATATATAAGACATTTTTGATGTTTAATGTCAAAATATTAGAAATAGCAGGTATACAAGCTTACAATGCGACAACGTGTCATGAAGTGACGCGTTGTAAACTTGTAGATCTGCCATTTATGTTTTTTAGTATTTTACAATTTCTTAAAAATTTTCAACATGGAAACGATTATGCAAAGATAATTGTGATTATCTCAAATAATTGCGATAGACGATTATGTAATAATTGTGACAGGCCCATAAGTGTTAATGTCCACACACAAAAAAAAAACATACCCTCGGATGGATCCTCGCTAAGTTTGAAGTCAGTAGGCCTACTTCAAACTATAGATCGATTAACCATGCAATGTTGCATTTGGAAACAAGGCAAGGCAATAACAACAGAGCAGCCTACAACCAATCAATTCAGCACCTTGGACAGCAGCCACTGCTAAGGTTTTTTCTCCTAACAGCCAATATACTTTCAGCACCCTGGACAGCAGCCGAGGCTGTGGTAAGGATTCGCCCGTCATCAGTGATGAATGTTTTACTTAAGTAAAAGTACCAATAGGCCTACCTCAATACTCTGTTACAAGTAAAAGTAGGCCTACTTGAGTTAAAAATGTAAGCGTTGTGAGAGTGTAGATCTAGTTTCAAATAGCAAAAGTATAAAACAAGGCAAGTGCAGAGTACTAGGCCTACTAGTAACGTTTTCAATTGTTGTGGAGTAAAAAGTAGGTCTACAATATTTGCCTCTGATGCAGGGGAGTAAAATTATTGAAAATTAGAAATAAATAATAAAACAAAATAAGTAAAACTACCTCAAAATGTAGTTACTTTTCCCCACTGCCTGTCAACAAAGGCGTTTTTAACACCTCGTTCAACTCACCAGTCAACCGTTTGGGTAAGCAGTTGAAGTGTTTTTCTGGTGGGCTTCAGCAGGGTGGTGAGACTTGCCATATCCATATCCCACACATTGATATTGTGTGAGGAATAATTGTGACCTGTTAAATAAGTATAGGCTTAATTATAGCATGACAACAACAACAACAACAACAACAGCAACAAGTGAGATAGGCTTATAATATTAGCCCACGGCCTAATAATCCAATTTGTCTAAAGACGTGTCAAATTGCTTGACTGCTCTTAAAGCAGCACCATAGGCTAACTTTCCTCTTCTATGATTTTAACTTGTTTCCTGCTTAAGTGCTGACATTTTTACCATTGAGCTAATAGAGCCCACCGCTGCTCAGGGGGAGGAATGTCAGGTCAGAATTCTGTCAGTTCTGTGTCTAGGTGAGACATGGTCTTTGACATATAGGCTACTGTACATGTCTCGATAGAAGACAAAATACACACTCCAATTGTATAAGTTATATTGTAGCCTATATATAAACATACTCTACATACAGATTGGACAGAGGTGTTTTATGAAGAGAAATC
Source organism: Nannobrachium achirus (assembly GCF_963921795.1). Lineage (NCBI taxonomy): Eukaryota > Metazoa > Chordata > Actinopteri > Myctophiformes > Myctophidae > Nannobrachium > Nannobrachium achirus. Next base: position 13,136,815 of record NC_137821.1, on the reverse strand, counting down.
TAGACCAAAGAAGTGGTTTCTTTATTTGTTGGATAGGAAGGAATGCGACAAAAAACAAAAGATCTCCATGTAGCCTACTATTTAAGGCTTGTGAGTAATTGATGGGTAGGCCTACAAAATAGCTAGACGCAGAGAGGGCTACAAATTGTATCAGAAAAAAACTCCATTTGAAATTATATTTTTTGTAAAAAGGATTAAAAAAAGAAAGAAAAAAAAACAGCTATTTTAAAATAGTGGACGTAGATAGGCCTACTGTAGGTTTAAATCGCTAATTTGGGCTTGTTTCCAACTTTCCATAGACCTGGTTGCATATTTCGTAACATAAAATTGGCAGCACACTAGCCATAAATTATAGCTCCTGTAGATAACTTTTATTTTGAAGATAAAACGTATTCTCTAGCAGCACATAGCTCTGGTCCATTGCTTTCACCTCCCGCATTGCTCCCGGTGAAGCTCTGACAGACCCGTCGGGAAACGGCTGGACTCGAGATTGTCGGCCCCTCCGAGCGCTCAATATCAGTCAAAACAAACTAAACTACTTCACTGCTCACCAAACCAAAGGTAGTTTTGCGTTGTTGAAAGTCTATTCTCCGCGGTGGTAAACCTCTCAGCACCCCACCCACTCTACAAAATACAATATTTTTGCCATGAAATAAAGTGCATCCAACTCGACCGCCGCTTATTTCCGGTTTGTGAACCATTGTATCTGCGGTGGCCGCTAGGTGGCTCGAGGTGGGTGCGTTTTATTTCATGACAAAAATAATGTATTTTACAGAGTAGGTGGGGTGCTGAGAGGTTTACCACCGCGGAGAATAGACTTTCAACAACGCAAAACTACCTTTGGTTTGGTGAGCAGTGAAGTAGTTTAGTTTATTTTGACTGATATTGAGCGCTCGGAGGGGCCGACAATCTCGAGTCCAGCCGTTTCCCGACGGGTCTGTCAGAGCTTCACCGGGAGCAATGCGGGAGGTGAAAGCGATGGACCAGAGCTAAGCAGCACACTGTGTTAATGACGCAGATTCCGCTCAAGCTGCTCAAGCTGGGAACTTGCTGGACACGTTAATGAATCACACCTGTCACTGTTTACATGACTTGTGTTAACGTGCTGGCATGAACTATGAATAGAATAAACTGTCGTGATTCGTTGTGAATGCCTCGAAAGGTGGAGATAACACACCTTTCCCCATAGGCCTACATAACCTTCAACTATGATGCTATATGACAACAGCTGAATTGTTGGGTGAGTAAACAAAACTACACAGCTACAAAATGAATTCCTCCGGGAGTCCAGGGCAATAATGCGTCATCAACGTGTTCTATAGCTGTTGGTGGTGGGGAAACAACACATTTTAAATATGTTTGTCCATCTTCAAGTGGGCATAAATAATTTATGCAGCATAATTAATATTTCCAGTCAGTGTAGGCTAGGCTACATTATCTCTGGTGAGTTTTATTAGCCAAGAGAGTGATATGTGTTTGCATCGTTTTATTTAAGTTATCATTATGAGTTGACGTTGGTGTGTGCGTGTGTGTGTGTGTGTGTGTGTGTGTGTGAGACATTAATGGGCGGTGTGCATGTGTGTCCTTTATGCCAGGGATATTCAACTTTTGTCAGGCCAAGGACCCCCTAGGCGAGACAGAGATGAAGCAGGGACCCCCTACTATAATGTAGCCTATAGAGCGTTGCAGCGGAAGTGGATTCCTGGGGTCACTTAATATTCCCCATTCATTTTCGCCATAGACTTTTACAAATATATTTATAACAATTATGTTAAGCCTCGAACCAAGCCATCCAGGAAGGAGGTGAATCATGATCATATAACCTTTGATCCTATGAGAAAACATATTTTAATATTACATTATTTGATATACTACATTTAATAACTACCGTTTGTTTAGCAATTTTCAAAATGTTCTTTTCATAGAAAAAAAGGTTATATGGTCATAATTCACCTCCATCCTGGATGGCTTGGTTCGAGGCTTAACATAATTGTTATAAATATTTTTGTAAAAGTCTATGGCGAAAATGAATGGGGAATATTAAGTGACCCCAGGAATCCACTTCCGCTGCTATGCTCTATAGGCCTACACTTTTTTGCAGATCAAACTTTCATAGTTTAGGAATCAAATTATTGATGACCATCATTGGTTCCCTATGGAGAGTCTCAGTGTTGTTTAGATGATAGATGATAGATGATTTTTGTTTACTTTTCTATAAACTACTTAACCCTACCAGTGCCAGCCCCTAGATGGCGCCAAAGAATTCCAGGCTTTCTCCCATAGGCGAGCGCATTAGCATCCGGGGACTCACGTTGCAGTGACGCGCGTGCTCACGTTCGTGCACGTCATGGAAAGGTCCCGGATGAAAATGGCTACAGAATAGCTATTAGCATTTTGTCATTTAAAAGATCATTTTTAGGCGATTTCGCCGTAAATAAACCTTGCGCCGCATCCCTAAAAACACAATCCAGAGATATGGGCCTCCAAAGATGTGGTTTTTCATTGGATTCGGCGGCGATTCGCGGCAACGTTACTCGCTAACGGCCGGCCGGGGGGCGGACGGATTTCGAACACTGGATTGAAAATTTAGGCCCAGGCTTCAGAAGGCCTCGGATCATTTTATTCATTTCATTAAAAAAGCCGAACATGTTCGGGATAGGCACACTGGACGTCGTTTTGGAAGCGGCGCTGAACATTCGGTGAACATTGGGGGGCTCAAAAATGTATTTTAAACCATTTTTAATGGAATATATCGTCGGACCATGTAAAATGGCTAGCTGGCTAGCGTAGGACGAGCCAGGACCACCCACGACTCTACAAGCAGCTCAGGGTAAGTCAATTAATAAAAAAAAAATTGGATTGGATTGAAATAAAGCCGAACTTGTTCGGGATAGGCACAGAATGAGTTAAACCCTCAATGCTTCATAAACTTGAGCAAAGACACTGAACCTTTTAGTTAAAGTGTTCAGTGGAGGGGAGAGTGTTTTTTTGCAGGTCTTTCAGTCCGAGTGTATCAAAGGGTGCGTTCGGAAATGCACACCGGGTGTGTGCTCAGTGTAGTGAGTGCCTAAACCCAACCCTAATCCTAAACCTAACCTCAGTAAAACTATGCCTAAACCCAACCCTAACCCTAACCCTAACCTCAGTAAAACTATGCCTAAAACTCACCCTAACCTTAACCCTAACCAGTCCCGGTGCGCATTTCCGAACGCACCCTTTGATATGCTCGGACTGAAAGACCTGCAGAAAACATTCTCCCTTCAGTGGAGATGGACAGGAAACAGAGATAGAGAGATGGGGAGAGAAATGCAGCAAAGGTTGTCAGGAGCGGGTCTCGAACCCGCAATGCGCTGTCAGGCTACATTAGAGCCCAAGAGCCCAGACTGATGGTCTGGGCCAAATAAGGCCGGCTTTACACTGCCACTGAAATCTAGCCTGAATCAGATCTGAGTCACTTCAAAAGTGGAATCCGATTTTTTTGAAATAGTCTAAATCCAAACATGTCACATTCAGGTCACATGAAATCCGCACACATCCAGAGGTAGTTTCAAATCCGATCCATATCGGATCTGAGGACATCTGACTCAGTCTGAAAGCAGCAACCACATCCACCCCATAGAGTTATATGCAGGTCACATGCAAGTCACATCAAACTGGCCAAGCGTCACTTGCTGTGCGAGCAGCGCGACCCGAGCGCGGCTGTATATTACATCATTACAGAGCGCGAGTATTTACTATTTGATTACAGCGCACTGAGCACATGAGAAAAACAAAAGAGAAGAGAGAAAACACGTGAGCTAAACAGTGAAAACGAGAGAGAAGAGCGAAACACAAGAGTAAAGAAGAGAAAAAAACAATATTAACGTGTGTTTACTATGGTCTATTATGTCGCATTTCCTGAACGTAATCAGAACGTAATCAACCAGCGTCGACGTAGTGACGTAACGTCATGACGCCTACGTCGTTACCACGGTAACCAAAGCATACATGTCGCCGCAGAGCAGCTTTGGGCTAACGCTGTCTGAACGCACAGATCAGATCTGTGTCACTTGCAAATGCTGTGTGAAAACTCGGGCCAAAAGATCAGATTTGACAACCAAATCGGATTTGGACTGCATTTGACTGCAGTGTAAAGCCGGCCTAATAGTCCTTTTGCAAGTGTGTTTGAATATGTGCCTGTTTATGTATCATATTTGCTAACTCTGTGTCTGTCAGTGTGCAAACACAAGTGGGTGGAATAGGTCCAAAGTGTCATCTCTCAAATCGTCTGTTTCCTTGACTGTTGTCACCGCGATGGGGACAAGAGCCAGGCTGGGCTTGTTTCTAAAAATGTAGTTGCTTATTTTGGCTTGCTGTGTTTTAAACAACTGATTCTCAATCATTTTCATGTCAAGGATCCCCCCCTCAAAGATGTTTTTGTCTGCAGAACTCCATTTTATGCCAGGGAACCCCATGCAAGATATGTGTGGTGTTAAAATGTCTCAAACTATTTCACATTTTCTTCAAGATTAGTTTTTGAAAATAGTGCCTAGATCGTCTGAAGCTGAAGTATATAGGTTTAAAGGACTCATGTAGCCGCCTCTTTTTGGCTTGTTTACATAGTTTCACCTGGTTGCTTGTTTCTCCTGCAAAATCTGGCAATGCTGGTTCTTACTGGAGGGAGACGTTGAATGCTTTATTTTCCTGTAATCCTGTGTCGCTGGTGGCCAGCAGCACAGTAGTGTAAGTGATTAACGAGCGACACACATGGGCGCTGACAGTCCAAACACTCGCCGCTCACTCCACTCCCCCGCTGGGGAATCATGGGTAATTTCTGTCTGGCTCTTGGTCTTAACAGCTCTCTGGGGGGACACAGACACTTGGAAATATGTATGTAATAATAAAGAAAAGAGCAGCTATAGCACTGGACTTGCCCAAACACAGACCAGTGCTGCCTGATATGTAATTATACAAAGCAGAACAGCACCAGGCGGCGATGTGGCCCGTCTGGATGGGTCCTGCAGTTCATTGGCTAGGACCGCTCACATGCTGGTCAGCCAAAACGTGCTGACCTAAGCGTTCAGCCCAAGCGTGCTGTCGTCAGCACAGGGCTAATAGATAGTAAAACAAATGGTGTACTCATGCTTCGTAGTCAGTCGCGATACTGTCCACATTCCATCATAGGACCAAGTCATGTTCATATTACAGCGCCAGAGTCATGGGTAGTCATAGGTAGTAGACAGTATAGCACCCACCGTTCATTGCCTAGGAGCCGCTGAGAGATCGCTATGAGGCTAGGACACATGACGTGTGTGTGTGTGTGTGTGTGTGTGTGTGTGTGTGTGTGTGTTTGCGTGTGATGGCTTGGATCAGCTGTGAGCGTGCATGTGAGTGCGCGCAGTGTGCGAACTCTAGAAATGAGCGGGTGCTCTGTGCCTGCCAATTTCTAGTCAATTGCCTATACTTGGATGGTGGCTGCATGTCGTAAGCATAACATGCACTGAGGTCACCCTTACCTAACACACCAGCCATGTTGACTCATCATCGTCTTATTCTTCATGTTATCCTTGATACTGTAAGTAAAGTCTTAGTTTATGATACAGTTTGTGGCCCATTGTATCACTGACAGGTATTGATTGCCTGGCTTCCGAAGCGAGCAAGCATTTTTCTTTCTTTCTATTTCAAACAGGCCTACAAATCTCAGTTGTGAAAAAAAGTAGTTCATTTCACCAAGATACTGCAATGTAGAAACACTCTTACAACCAATGCCGAATCTTTATCATTGTCTCGGAACGAAGGCCCGGTTGGCAGACGGAAAAGCAGACGGTAATTGGCTGAGACGTTGGGAAATCAGAGACAATCCTCTCGTTAGACACTCATCCAAAACCCAATCTGGGAACCCATTTGGTAGAACAAGAAAAGGACAAAAAAACAACTTTGCAGAATCTGTCTTGAGAGATTACCCAAAACGTTGCACTCCTCTGAATGCACTGCGATCAATTGAACCGCTATTGGCACAGCGCCTCTCATTTTCACCCAGGGGTTGTCTGTGGGTGGATGGGTGTGTGTGTGTGTGCGTGTGTGTGTGGGTGTGGGTGCATGCATGTGCTCGTGCCAGTGTATGCTTTGCCACAGTGCTGCCACAGATGCCTTCCTAACAAGGCCATGGGAAAGTAGCAACTAAGCAACACATTACTGTAGTGGTGTTGTCTAATTAGGTGTTTAGTGGAGCCAGAAGGACCTTGGCTGCTAAATGATGTTAGACAGTGTTTTGTTTTCCCCTATGTACGCTGGAACAATGAAGAAGTTCATCCAACAAGTGAACTCTAACAAGTTACATTAAATAGAAACATTTATCTTATTATGTATACCCCCACTCTTATTTTACTCTCTACTCTCTCTTAATTTGTTTCTCCTCGTCTTCCGTTCTCATACCAGGAGGTCGAAACGGGGTCATGCTCAAGCTCCCTCAGCCCTATGTTCCCTCAGCCCTATGTTCCCTCAGCCCTATGTTCCCTCACTCCCTAACAATTTATTATACCCTATGTCCCCTCAACCCTATGTTTCCCCCAGCCCTATGTTCCCTCAATTCCAAAATAGACCCTATGTTCCCTCAGTCCTATGTTCCCTCAACCCAAAAATAGACCCTATGTTCCCTCAGCCCTATGTTCCCTCAGCCCAAAATAGACGTTGCCATGGCATTGGTCCGACATCTCATTGTTCCGATGTCCCATTAAGGGCGTCTTACTGGGCAAGGTCACGCCATCTGTCTTGGCCACCAGTCTTGGCCATATATGGATTCTGTTGGTGTGGTTCCCCTAATAGGGCATCATCTGGGAATACCAATATGTGAACTTTTAATTTATGTTATCCTTTATTAATATATATCGGACCAGTTACCCATATATGGAGATCCCTGTTACCCATGCATTCACACATATGGCCTTAATAATGATGACATCAGGGATCTCCATATATGGGCACATGAAGAGTTAGCATTCTTCAGGTTAACATTCACCAGGTTAGCATTCACCAGCATCGGCAGGTCAGCATTCACAAGGTTACCATTCGCCAGCATTCAAAAGGTTAGCATTCACCAGTGTCGGCAGGTCCGTATTCACGGGTTAGCATACACCAGCGTTGGCAGGTCAGCATTCACCATGCAGGTTAGTATTCACCAGGTTAGCATTCAACAGCGTCGGCAGGTTAGCATTCACCAGGTTAGCCTTCACCAGCATCGGACGAATGGGGCGTCAGAACAATGAGATGTCGGAAACAATGCCATGGGGGACTGAGATTTTTGGATCTGAGGGAACATAGGGCTGAGGGAACATAGGGTCATATTTTGGGATGAGGAAACATAGGGCTGAGGGAACATAGGGCTGAGGGAACATAAGGCTGAGGGAACATAGGGTTGAGGGAACATAAGGCTGAGGGAACATAGGGCTGAGGAAACATAGGGCTGAGGGAGCTTGAGCATGGACCCGTGGAAACTATCCATGAATCAACCAATTTCTACGTTTTTACATTGCGTAGGCATTCATTTTTCAGTGTATACGGAGCAACAACCTTCACTGTCCTCTCATATCTGAGCACATTTCCTGACAATTGTTTCCTCATTGTTGCAGCCAGTGTTGCTGGTAAATATAGATTTTTTGTGTTGAGGTTTTTTATTATTATTATTATTTCTTTTTTTTTGTAATGGCTTATTTGGGCTCGCTTTCTAATTGTTGTAATTATTAATTAACCTGTTTGATTCTCAAACATTTTCATGTCAAGGACCCCCAAATTAATATGTATTTGTCCAATATTTTTTGTGCCAGGGAGTCCCATACCAGTTGTTAAAATCTAATAGCCGTCTAATTGCTTATTTCTCTCGCACGCAACATTTGGCAACACCGGTTGCTCCTGACCTCCTCCCCTCGTGCAGTTTTGGTGTCATGGTTGAAAGACATTTTGCATGCTGAGCTGAATTCAGATTGTCCCGGTGCCTCTCTCAGTCTCAAGGTCTGCATATTTCATTCATATAGGACTGTACAACACACACACACACACACACACACACACACACACACACACACACACACACACACACACACACACACATACACACACACAGTATAGGCCTACCGTGTATAGTGCATTGGTGTGTATTGCCACTCCCAGGAAGTAGAGCAAAACACCTGGGAAAGTTGTAAACAGGAAACTCAAGGATCTTGGGCTCTGGGTGACATGTGTTTTTTGCAGGTTGTTCAGTCCGAGTGTATCAAAAATGCACCTCGGTTAAGGCTGACAGAAGCTTGTGATTGGCTGCGCGGAGGTGACGAAAGTCGGGGGGATGGAGATACACCTAAACTTAACCTTAACCCAGTAAAACTAACGCTGGTGAATGCTAACCTGGTGAATGCTAACCTGCCGACGCTGGTGAATGCTAACCTGCCGACGCTGGTTAATGTTAACCTGGTGAATGTTAAACTGGTCGGAACAGCGGTGCTTAGCCGAGGTGCATTTTTTATACACTCGAACAGTCTTAAAGACCTGCAAAAAATACTCTCCCCTGGGTGAAACCTGTGTTGCCATGTCTGCTTATAATAAGCAATTTGGGTCTTTAAAAAAAGTGTAGTTTGGTTATTGGGCTTGCTTTCTAATACTTTTTAAACCAGTGGTTTCATATTAAGGAACCCCATATGTATACATTGTCAACAGCCGCAGACCCCATCTGAAAATATGTGGTGCCAGCCAGGGACCTCCACACTTGGAGATTTGTGTTGTTAAAATGTTTAAAATAATATTCAGAATATATATAGGCTAATTTTCTATATATTTAAAAAAAAAGGCAGATCTATTCTACAAGCTCACACTGTGTCGCAATGTGACACATGTGTGAGCTTGCTGATCTGCTATTTTCAGATAGCCGATGTAATGTAGTAAAACTGAGCCTAGTTGCTTCTATTGGGCTTATTTTCATGACCTGGCCGCTTGTTTCTTTTTTTTTTCTCTTAAATTTTTATCCCACGATTTTTGTAACCCATTTTTTCACCCGGTGCCAATTGCCTAAGCTGTGATCCTGGGCTCTACTCTCCCTCTGCCAACCTGGGGAGGGCCCCGAACTGAGCTCATGCTTCCTTCAATGCATGAGGAGTGAGCAGGCTGCTTCTTATCACCTGACAGGGGGAGCTTCCCCGGTTGGACGTAGCGCGTGGAAGGAACACGTTATTCCAACCAGTTCCATTCCCCTCCATCAGGCGCCCCGGCTGGCCAGGGGGAGGCTTTATAGAGACCAGGATTACTGCATGTTTTTGTGGGGTCCGCAGCAGTGTGCCGACGGGCCGGTATTCCGACACTAAAACTAACCATAACTCTACCCCCAACCCTAAACCTAACCTCAGTAAACCTTACCTCAGTAACTAACCTGCCGACGCTAAGTAACTAACCTGCCTTACGCTAAGTAACTAACCTGCCTTACGCTAAGTAACTAACCTGCCTTACGCTAAGTAACTAACCTGCCGACGCTAAGTAACTAACCTGCCGACCATGTCGGAACAGCGGATAGTCGGGATAGTGAGCGGACCCCGTTTTTGTGAGGGTATCTACCCTAGGAGACACGGGGAGAACATGCAAACTCCACACAGAAAGGCCCTTTTGCCAACCCCACCTAGGGTGTGGGCACTGATGACGCGGAGGAGGGAACACGCCCCCAGCACCCACAGTGTCCCCCGGCGGGAATCGAACCCAGGACCTTCTAGCTGTGAGGCGACAGCACTACTGACTGCGCCACCGTGCCCCTAAGGCCGCTTGTTTCTTAAGCTAAATCTGGCAACACAGGATTCCCTGTTCACTTCCTTACTAGGGAGGAAGTGAGAAGATTTTGAATGAAGCAGCACACAGAGAAACACTCAATGGAGAGGGCCAGGAGTAAGGTTAATAACAATACATACAATTCCATGCCTCACAAATAGGGATGGGCCGAAAGCAAAATTCTTGGCCGAAACCGAATACAGAATACTGGAAACATTCCGCCGAATACCGAATACCGAATAGCTGAATAATACATGTATATAATTTATTTTGTATAATAAATGTTTGTACCATTGCTGTACCTTTGTTGTAAAGCTACCTGATTATGGCAAAACCTAACTTAAATAATAATCACCATATGGTTCCATAAAACATTTATTTCTCACTTTTGAATGCACACATAACAAAATAAAATATTTTCTCTTTGCAATGTTAGCATAAAACAAAGTCAAAATAGTGCAACTATTTCTGTAGTATCCTACAGAGATAAAAGTGCATCAGAACAAGGTGCTTAAAACTGCAGAATGATCTAGGCCTACAACAAAATACTATTGTAAACACAAGGGCTGTAACAGCCAGGCCTTCAACAACAAATGCACATACTGTATGTTGCAAAATGATCTAGGCCTACAACAAAATACTAGTGTAAACAAAAGGGCTGTAACAGCCAGGCCTTCAACAACAAATGCACATACGTGCATGCATACTAATGTGCAAACTGGATAAATCCACATGAAAGTAATGTATTGTAACTATTTACAAATGAAATTCGAGACGATTACAATTTCAAGAATTAGTAAATAAGGTGGTCCTCATAAGCAAAGTACAAAACATTGTATCATTTAGATACATAAAGTAGACAAACTGGATATAATATATATATATATATATAAAATCCACAATCCATTTCAAATGAAAAGTGTTACATTTCAAGTATGTGCAGATAAGGTGGTATGTCCTCATGAGCAAAGTATAAAAATTGTATCATTTAGATACCAAAGGTGCAATATATTGAACTCTGTACTGCAGGGTTTCCCCAAAATGATGACCTGAGATGGTGATTTTAGCTCACAATGAAAATGGTTCTACATATCTAGGTCTAGATAAGCTTATGATATAAGCCTACTTTTTAGGAGGAAGGAAAAGTGGAAGGTTCTTTTTAATGAACAGCAGCTTCTCTGCTTTATCACATGAAAGTCTGTTCCTCTTCGCATCAAGCACATGAGCGGCAGAGCTGAACAGTCTCTCGCTGTCAGTGCTTGTGGATGGAGCACTCAAATACTTGCGTGCCACCTTGGCCAGGTCAGGAAAGCAGTCTCTTTTTCTCAACCAGTATCCGAGAGGGGTCTCCTCCTTCTTCTCCTCCTCTTTGTCATCAGGGTTGTTTTTCTTGCTTTGTCGGATGAGGGCTTCTGAGAGATAATCATCCAACTGTTGAGCGGTTGAGCTTGTCACTGGTCTGGCATTTGAGAGGTTTAAGAGAAGGATTTGAGATTTAATAAAAAATGGGGAACAGTGCATAATGTTGTCTGAACATTTTATTTAAGCATGCCAGATCACTTGACTGTAAAATAAAAGAAATTAAAACAATCTGACATGTCAAAAATAAAAATGTACAAGATTAAGAGACTAAGAGCATATTACATAGAAGATACAGTACAAAATATCATTCAGTAGTAAATAGTAGCCTACAGTAATCAAGTCAGAACCAAGTAGCTTACCTATTAGGGGTACAGTTCTCTTCCAGGATCTCGTCGAACATATCAAACAGCGAGGGTGGTTGCTGCGCCTCCTCCTCCTCGTCATCTTCTTCCTCTGACATACGAGGCCTCTTGCTTGGCCCTGGGCCTGATTGATTGATTGAGAAAAATGTAAAAATTAGAAAAGGGTACAATTTCATGACAGTACAGTTCACTGGTACAAGGTCTACTAAAAGGAGTTCTTAGAAAAGACTATACGCTTATTTCCATAGGAAACCATTGAAGTATAGTATCTCATATAACATTGAATGACAGACAGATAGAACACAGTACTATGCAGTACTAGATAGTCAGGAAAAATATATAAATAAACCAAAATACAGTAAGTAAATACAAAGAAGGGTAGGGCTGGGCTAGGTTTGTTTTTACCGTCACTGTTGTCACTGTGTGTCTCGTCTCCTGTGCTGTGTGTCCCCGTCGCGTCTCCTGTGCTGTGTGTCCCCGTCGCGTCTCCTGTGCTGTGTGTCCCGTCTCCCACGTTGTGAGTCGCGTCTCCTGTGCTATGCGCAGCAGCCTGCTCTCCGAGTGGGGCTTCCTTATCCAAAACAGCCTGTATCATGTCACGTATGCTTTGCTTTTTCCCCCGTCTCAAAATAACAAACTTTGTATCGTGGGTCAAGTACAGTCGCGATGCAGTACAGGGGATCTGAGAATATAGCAGCAAAACGTGTGTTGACAGACTCCAAGAGTGTACGTTTCATAGTTTTTACTCCATGGTCCGTTTCAACCTCTTTACTTAGAAGACGCTTTAGAGCCACGACACTGGGAATGACTTCTGCCACCGATGCATCAGATGAGCTAATGGCTTTAGTAAGCTGTTCAAATGGACGGAGAATGGAGATGATGTTCTCTGTTAACACCCACTGGTTTGAAGTGAACGATGCGGGGAGATCATGGTCTGCCATGTATGTAGCCAAGACTCGCTTCTGCTCTAAGAGGCTTTCCAGCATATAATAGGAACTATTCCACCGTGTACTCGCATCTTGTTGGAACCGTTTAATTGGTACGCCAAGCTCCTCTTGTATTTTCTTCAAGCGAGAATAGGCCACTTGAGAATGCTTGAAGTGACCAACTATCTTTCTGGCTGTGGCCAACAGATCGATTACGCTGCGTTGAGCCAATGCCCCCTCGTTCACAGCCAACTGTAGCGTGTGCGCCATGCACCGGATTCCACTCCAGTTGCCGTCTTGGATAGCTTTGGTCATATTTCTTGCGTTGTCAGTGACTATTGCATGCACTTTAGGTTGGTCGATGCGCCAGGTCTCAAACATATTGGCGAATGCCGCGGAGATGCTTTGTGCTGTATGAGACCCCCTAAACTCAGAATCTGAGTTTAGGGGGTCTCAGTGGAGGAGAATCTTTTTCAGATTGAAATCCTTGTCAATCCATTGTGCAGTTAGACTCAGCATACTGGTGACGCTTACGTCCGAGCTCCATATGTCTGACGTGAAGCTGATGGCTGTAATATCTGTAGCCAAGAGCTCAAAGATGTTATTTGAAACAATGTTGTAGAGTTCGGGTAAGCACACGTCTGCTAAAAGCCTTCTGCTGGGCATGGTATAACGAGGCTCAATGTGCTCAATAAGCCTACGAAATCCAACGTTCTCTACGACAGTAAATGGTTGATCATCCAAGGCGATGAATTCCATTATTTTCATATTAAAGGCCTTAGTCTTGGCACTATCAAGTGGAAACTTTTTCACCTTCTCGAAAGCATCCGCCACAGAGGGAGTCGGTGTGAAGGCAGGGGGAGCAATGTTTTTCTGTGCAGTGAGTTTCTTATACTCATCGTATTTGTCTGTGTGTTTGTAGCACAAGTGGTTGAGTAATCCTGAAGTGGAAAAGTTCTTTGCCGTTTTCCCCCCTCGCGACACTTCAGCAGAACAGATTTCACAAATCGCCATCCGAGCATCTTTCTCTGATATGTGGAAATATTTCCAAACAGCAGACATGTTGGCTGTGGGCTATGGCTGTGAGCCAGGCGCATGTATCGTGGTGTTGTTTTGGAGGTCAGCCAAACATTAAGCATGTGGCTTCTTGCTGCGTTTTGATTACGTCATCACAACAGGACGTTAAGTTACTGTTACTAAAGGGAAAAACAGCGCCCTCTGCTTTTCTTTTTGATACATTTAATGTATAATATACTAAACCCCTGTCCTTCACACTATTCGGTGCTCAACTATTCGGTTTCAAAAGCTATCCAGCCGAAAACCGAAAATGCATTTTTAGCCATTTTCGGGCCGAAAATTTTCGGTGCCGAATATTCGGCCTCATCCCTACTCACAAATGTAGTTGTGTGTAGGTTTGCTCACTTTAGAGAAGGCTATGAACAGCCTAATTAAGTCTATGAACAGCCTAATTTTAGGTGTGTGTGTGTGTGTGTGTGTGTGTGTGTGTGTGTGTGTGTGTGTGTGTGTGTGTGTGTGTGTGTGTGTGTGTGTGTGTGTGTGTGTGTGTGTGTGTGTGTGTGTGTGTGTGTGTGTGTGTGTGTGTGTGTGCGTTTCCACCAACATGTTAAAGAGGTTGGATCTCCTGATTCTCCTCCAGTCTCTCTCGCTCTCTCCTTCCACATATCTTGCTGCGCGTCAAGGAATTGGTATTTTCAGCCTTTGGCCTGTGAATGTGATACAAAAACAACCACACTGAGACATTTTGCATTTCTTGCATCAATCACATTAAAACGAGGATCATGTTCCATCATTCTACAGTCACATTAAAATGAGGATTATGTTCCATCATTCTACTTGTAATCTTGTAGTTGAGCTGCTTTTCCAGGTGGAAGCGAGTGTGTGAATGGAGCTAGAAAAAACACCTCCTTTGTCCTCTTTAACATTGCTAGCCCTTCCTGGAGTTTGTCTTCAAACTTCAAACGAAGGACTGTTTTCATTACTCCCTATAAACATTTTGTGTTCTAATTCATGGAATTTCTTTGATTCTTTCCTTGATTTATTCACGAAATTACAGAAACAATCTTTGAATTTTGTTTTTAATTCATGAAAAAAAAAATGGTAATGTTTTTTGAAAATATTTGGAATAATAATAATTAAAAAACAAAATGTAGGAAACAAAAAACAAAGGGACCCTTAAAAATGTGTCTGCAACCCACATATGGGTCCCGACCCACGGACCCAGTGTTTAGGGAACAGTGGTGTAAAGTAACTAAGGACATTCTGCATAATTACTTTACTTTTGGTACTTAAAGTTTATGTTTGATGCCAATACTTTTTTTATTAGTACTTGCATACTTTTTTTCCACCGCTGCTCAACTACCAAAACCTCTACACCTAATGAGTATTGTCTTCTTGTTGACAATGATGTAACTTTGTCAAACATCTCACTCTCTGTCCTCTCCTGTACAATTGTCCCATATGGTGATGATGTTTGTCTCTGCAGGCTTCCTGTATGTGACCTGCCTCATCCAGAACTGCTCAGACCAGATGGTGACTGCTTACCTGGGCAAGATCGACAACAAGTCACTCTCTGTCCAAGACGACTACATCATGGTCAAGGTAACACATGCAACATGCCTTAACGTGTATGTAACACACACACGCGCGCGGGCCCTAGTGGCGATTTACTGTTTCTGTTGTATGAGGAGAAACGTGTGTTTAGCTCTCAACTCTGAGACAGTCTACTAACACACTGATTCCCTTAAGGGTCAAACTTTAGTCTCAGAATACACACACGCAAATGTAAACTCACTTACTGTGAAGCTAACTATTTGTTTTGTGCACACAGACAGCATTCTCATATTTTTCTCTATCTCTCACATCGCTGTGTGTGAGCACGCATGCATGCGTGTTTGTATGTCTCTCTCTATGCATCTCTCTCACTGTGTTTGTATGTCTCTCTCTATGCATCTCTCTCACTGTCTCTCGTGATTCTCCCATGATTCTCCTTTATCCACTTACTTATGCACGCGCACAAACTATTTTCCTGTGCGACTCCCACACTCACAGAGAAACATAGAAATGTCTCATATTTTTCTTAAGGTTGTACTGCGGTGCGATATGCGGACCTGACATATTCAACATGTTGTTGGCTCGTATATCTGTTCTGTTTTGTGGAGGAGGTAGTTGATGGCAGAGAGTGAATGGGGCAACAACAAATAAATGTATATATTTTTTGTTGTTTGTCTGATATGTCTGGGAAATCTAAATTGATTGAATACTTTATTCACAATCTATCAAGGCTCTCTCTTTGCCAATGTCATCTCTTTTCAGAGAAGCAGATAATCCTGGCCGTGTTTTGCATGTGAAACGTTTTAGATATTTACAATAATATTCCCTGGCATTTTTGTTGTGCGAGTCTTATTTCAGACCCGTCATTTTCCTTGTGCAAGTCTTATTTCAGACCCGTCATTTTCCTTGTGCAAGTCTTATTTCAGACCCGTCAAGTGTTGTCGCTCTCATCTGAGTGCTTTGAATTTGCACTCCTTGATGGTGAAATCTCTCTGCAATTTCTCCTTTATTCTCCTTCACTTAAGGGAAAATCTTTTGAGGCATGTATAACCCCTCCCCGGCGATAACAGCATCAGTGTATGTTTACCATAAAGCCGCAGGCTTTCTGGACCAACGAGGTGCCCTTTGTGGACGATGCTCAGAAACAACACAGATTCATTTTCATGAGAGCACGGTTGTACTGAGCAGATCTCATACTGTAGCTAATCTTACATCAGCGTTTTTGTGGGCACCCATCTTAAGCCTCGTTTAGATTTACAAGTTTGAGAATCTCTTTAAATGCCAGATGCAGCCTTCTGTCTCATCGTGCCAAAATGTAATATTCAAACTGGTAAACAAGTTGATCTGAACTGATTGTTGTGATATTCAGGATGATTCACAGCCCTTGCAGTTTTGGTTGACAGCCGTTTATTTATTTTTTGTTACGGTTTCTCTAGTGCAAAAGGAGTGTGGTTTGGGTGTCATTTCAGCTCTTTGTGGGCAAACCAAAATCCCGCGGCCACAGCATTAACAAAGCAAACGCTGAAAACACTTTACAGTGTTTCAATTTATGGTTTTCCCCTACTGTCTCCAGCGCACAGTGAGCCTCTGCGAGTGGAGAAACTCGATATATTTCTCATGGGAGGCTGTCAGAAAATCGAGTTAGTGTCAGAATGTTTGTGTGTTCTCTGTTCAGGAGTAATTGGCCTTGACTGGTTGAGTGGACAGATCGAGGGACGCTGCACAGACTCCAGAGCCTGAGCCTGGGAACTCACTAACTCACCCTCCTAAAAGATCCCTAGACTATACTGAAAAAAAAAAATCTTTTCACTGCAGCCCACATAATTCTCTATCATTATCATTCCCCTGCCTTTATAACACATTAGCATAGAAAACGCTGACTTCAACCTCAGACATTTAGTGTGAATCCCACCCAGGGGCAGTTGGGTTCAGAACAGGACGTGCTGTGATCAGATCAGATGTGCATGTGCAGAGAACTTAGGCTCACCTACAGTCCTTGTTCAGTGGTGGGAAAAACAGTACTTTTGTTTCACTTAAATTAAGTAAAACTAAAGTATCAATGTAGGCTACTGCAATGTATGAATACTGTTAAAGGAAGAAAACAAATCAAACCTCGGTTCCAAGTGAAGCGGTGAACTTTTATTCTATGTGTTCTAGAGCTATGAAATCTGTGTTCTAGATCTACACTTTCTATGTGTTTTAGTTCTATATTGTTATGAATTCTGAATGAATGAATGAATGAATGAATGAATGAATGAATTTATCTGGAGGGCCAAATTGTCATGTGAAGCTTGACCAATCCTCAATTCTGGATGCACGGGACATGTACGGGACAGACAAAGCCTGTTCATTCTGGACTGGAATGACCATATATGGACATGTACGGGACACACAAAGCCACTCCTTGGAAGCGGTTTTCACCGCTTCAAAAAAGAAATACGCTAAAAGTTTTGGTAGGAGAGGAGATGAGCTTTTATATAGTGAGATGGGTTCCATTTCACACTGGATGTTTATATGTTTACAATTGTCTGTAATTTCCAAATGCCTTCATCTGAGCTCTTTATTGTGCCAGTAATCCCTTCTATGTAACTAAAGTTATAAAATACGTGTGGTGGAGTAAAAGTACAGAGAATTGGAAATAGGCCTACTCAAGTAAAGTAAAAAAAAAAAAAAAAATCCCTCAGTCCTTGCTCTTTGTTCTGTATATGAGGACCTGAGAGGTAACAATGCTACCCAGTTACACAGTGGCATATAACGCTGCACGTCTGGGAAGGAGAGGGAGAGGGAGAGGGAGACGGAGCAGGGAGGGAGAGACAGAGAGAGTGATAAATAGAAGCAACCGGGTGGGGATAAAGGGAGTAAGAGACAGAATGAAACGGCAGCAGATGTCTCACAAATGCCAGCACACAGAAGAAAGGGGGTGGAGGGGGTGTTAATCTGATAATGGCCCCCGGGCAGAATGACTCTTCCTGCGCTGCATTGTGGCTTCACATACAGTCATCTATCAGGGTCCCGGCTCTCTTGTAATT
This sequence comes from Nannobrachium achirus, assembly GCF_963921795.1. Taxonomy (NCBI): domain Eukaryota; kingdom Metazoa; phylum Chordata; class Actinopteri; order Myctophiformes; family Myctophidae; genus Nannobrachium; species Nannobrachium achirus. The sequence goes on along the minus strand of NC_137821.1, from coordinate 13,118,788 downwards.
ACATATTCTTCATGTGGAGAGAAGAGAATACCTGTCCAGGACACAGAGGCATGGCATGATTGCCCCCCGCAGACACAGACGTCTGACTGACAGACTGGCGATGTAGAGGAGAGATAGGCAGGTGTTCATTTCATAGACTAAAACTATGACGAAAGTTTTTTGTCCACTACCTTTTTTTCACTGACTAAGCTATGATATCTAAGACTAAATATGTTGACAATTTCATAAAAATAAAACTAGTCTAAAATGTTATGATGGATTAGAATAGAATAGATGCAGTAGAACTAAAAGTCATTTTATGTTTGCGCTCGGGTGTTTTAGAAAATAGAAGATCTTCAAGCTCACAACGTGTTGTGCTGCGATGCGTTGGGAACTTGTAGATCGGCTATTTTCAGCATCCAACCCAGTGTAAAATCAGTCATTACGGCCTGCCAAAATACGTTTGTGGTTTTTCAAATCAAACAGCAACTGGGTGGGAAGGATGTCACCTGATGGAATCAACAGTGATAACCCTGATCTGCACGTTTCTGTTCCTATCTTCTTCACTCCCCGTCATTCCAACTGGTCCCGATAATCACATCGGTATCGGATGATGTCGGCTTAAAATGCAATATTGGTACCAAACTGATATCAAAATAATATATTGGTTTGAGATTGGTTTGATCTTATAATAATTATGTTTGAATGTGAAGCTGAAAAAGCCTTTTTTGTTTGTCATAATATTCTGTCCAGACAGTCAGACGTCCCTTTCTGTTTGTCTTAATATTCTGGGATAGGTGTCTGTTTTGAGATTAGCAAATTAATTCTACAACTATTGCTATAAAACACATATTAAACTAGAAAGCTGCAATTCTGGGAAATTGCAAGTGTGGTTGCAATGACGTGAGCTGCGAGGAATCCGCTGGGAAATGAATTCATTATTGTGACCATACTGTAACCGTCATTTTTGTTGATTGACTCTCACGCTCTGACATCACGCTCTGTCATCACTGTGATGTCATGGGAACCGAATCCCTTAAGCTTTTATTGCCATATATAGAGATCCCTGTGATGCCAGGGGAACCAAATCCTGTTGGTCTGATGGCTAAGACATGGTGTGACCTCACCCTTTAGGGCGAGGTCACTTTACGTATTATATATTTTGTATTATATATTGTGATCTGATGTGAAGCATGACAACAGTGACAACAGTGTGTGAGAAGCATGACCAAAAGCTTAACTTTGACTTTTGTGCAAAGGTTTACAAATAGCAGGTTCACTTTTCTGGCAAAGAAATCTCGGACAGAGAGCAATAGTGTGTTGCCTATAGCAACCACACTAATAAGTTTAACGGGTAGACAGTCAGATACAGAGATCTCCATAATTATACGGATACAAAAGGGACACTGAAACAGGGGCGGAGTTATATATATATATATATATATATATATATATATATATATATATATATATATATATATATATATATATATATATATATATATATATATACAACTTTTATTTTGAAATGCCTACCAGATTGAGAAGACACTCTATTGCCCCTCTTTCCCAATCAGATCAGTTGCTTGAGGACAGCTGTTTTCTGTTTACTTTTAGCGGTAGGCATGAGAATCTTCTCTTTGACGTCTGTTTAGCGTTTAAGGCTGTTATCAGTAGTTTTCTACAGCATGGCTCTGAAACTAATATCTGATTTCTTTGGTGGGCCCGCCACCCAATTAAAAAAGAAAAAGAGTTGTAGGCTACAGAAGCAAGTAGGATATTGTTGATCAGTCCGTGACTCAGAGGAGGAGGATTAGGAACAGGATTTCCACTCAAAGGTAATTAATAGCATTTATACCAGGGGTCTTCAACAGGGGGTCCTCAGACAGAGTTACTACAGGGGGTCCTCCAAATCTTCCAATCCTGAAAACCTTGCATTGGGGCCCGACGGGGGATCGCTACGCTACTGCACTGAAAGATGCATAGAAAGCACCCAGCGTGTAGTGTCCCCCAAACCTCTAGTTTAGTAAATATACCGTTGAAAAAAAAAACATTTTTCCAAATACGTTATTTAAAGCTGTGAATATATGAAAATCCTTGTCCAAAAACGTTGAAGCCTTTTTTCTCAGAACAGCTTATAGTTTTAATCTACGCAAGAGTTGCCTCATAGGAGTTTGATAGATAGATACCTACCTTCAAATGGAAACACTTAAATGCAAACCGTTTCCCACTAGTTCCTGCATTTGATCTGTTGCGTCTTGCCATAGATATCAAAGTCAGTCTTTTCTCTCGTCCTTCATGAGTCACGTCCAGGGTGTGAGATTGTGAGAACGTGCAGATCTACAAGCTCACAACGTGTTGCAAAGTGAAGTGTTGTGAGCTTGCACATCAGCTATTTTCAAATTGCACAACATTTTCCTTTGATATGTAGTAAAGTACAATTATTGAAGATTGGAATCACTCCAGTAAAGTGAAAATCCCTCAGCATTGTACTTATAAGTACAGTAGTTGAGTAAGTGTACTTAGTTACTTTCCACGCTGACTGCGTAACACAAAGACTGGCTAACAGTGGGTGGACTGTCCTCAGGTTACTCTTTGTGTGGCTTCTGTTTCTCCATAAATAGGCCTTGGTACTGTGGGTAGGTGGCAGGGAAGGAGCACCCATTGTGTGGGGTGACACAAGGTTGCATCAGGGACAGGGTTGGATGTTCTTTTGTGGGCTTAGTGTTTTGACTGCAGCTTTTAATCCCATCAGAAGGCAGTCCTCTGGCCAATGGCTCTTTGTAGAGGATGACATGAGACTCAATTTTAAGAGCGTACCTGTCCAGTAACAACTGTAATTAGTGCAAGGTCACCCCCAGGATTAAACATGAGTGACACAGGGACCGTGTTGGAAAAAGTACTACATTTATTTTAAGTAAAGGTACTGCATCAATACTGCAATGTAGAGATACAAGTGAAAGTCCGGTTTTCAAAATGTATTTAAGAAAATATACAAAATATACCTAGGACCAAAAGTGAAAGTAGGCCTACTCATGCAGAATGTCCCATTGCACACATTTTCAAATGTCTAAAATGTATGAACAAGCTTTTGAAAATACTGTACAAGCTCACAACATGTTGCACAGTGATGCGGTGTGAGCGTGTAGACCGGCTATTTTCAAATATCCGAAGTGCATATGTCACAGTTTGTTTGAGATTCAGTTAGATTGAGAACAGGACCGCTCGTTTTTTTGGCACAAGGTGGAGCAGGCGGTGCCTCCTTCGGGGAACTATGAATAATTTGACTGAGGTTAGGATTAGGGTTAGGATTATGCATAGTTTTACTGAGGTTAGGATTAGGGTTAGATTTAGGCATAGCTTTACTGAGGTTAGGTTTAGGCATAGTTTTACAGAGGTTAGGGTTAGGGTAAGCCAGGTTTAGGCATAGTAGCATTCACCAGGTTAGCATTCACCAGCGTGGGACTAATGGGAACAATGGAAGAACAATGACCAATGCAGTCAAATGCTCTACCACTGAGACATGAGCTTCTTCCACTTTCAGGTGAACTAAAACAAGCGCTCCTTTCCCAATCTAACTGGGTTTTCAAACTAACTGTAACCTATACATAGGGCTGAAGTGGTTAAAGTATGTTTTAATTATCAAATGCTAAAGTTAAAAATGTTGCAGATCGATCAGACACTCCAAAGACGTTTGAGGTTGATCGGGACAACTTTTGTTGTTGTTTCATGATGAGATGGCTGACCCTTTTTGCACAAAAAGAGGTGCTACTATTTTCTCTTATCCTCTGTAATTGCCAAAGGAGTTTTCTCGAGTTTCGGTAATATTGTTTCGTTAAAAAAAGAAAGAAAATTGATACTCTGTGTTCTCAGAGTAAAGAACAGAGCCAATAACGGCTGTTATGTATAGCAACACCTGTGGGACTAAAAAGAATGAGGCTGATATACAATAACAGAGCTCAGTCTCTCATTTCTATCCTGGATATTCTCCGCCTCTATTTTCGGCGGTGGGAGAGCGTGGGCAGAATCTTTTTCTGCTTCATCCTTCTCCGCACGTACCATCTTATCACTCTCGGGAGAACCGTTGTTTCTTTCCCATAATTATACCGTACTCCGGCGGAGACCGGGGTCCACTGAAACGGAAGCGATTATGAGTTACGTTTACGCCTAGAATTGGAGAAGTGTGAATTTTCTGAGAAATCTTTTGTGCCATCTTTCACACACGCACGCACGCACGCACACACACACACACACAAACACATCATCCATGGTTACGTAATTTGCTATTGCCATAGAAACTGTGATCTCACCATGTGTTGCCAGATTTTGAGTGAGGATTATTAAGCAACCTAGTCTATGAAAACAAGCCCAAAAGAAGCTTGCAGATTTTCAAAAGGATCTTTGGGGAAAAGTTTGAAATATTTTAGCAAAATGGTAAATGGTGCATTTATATAGCGCTATTATCCAAGGCGCTTTACATAGTTTGTGCATTACATTCACCCATTCACACACCGATGGCGGAGGAAACCATGCAAGGCACCCACATTTGTTATATTGCTGTTGATGTACTGACACTTAATCTTGTTTATTATTGTGATGTTTATTTGCTTATTGTAAGTCGCTTTGGATTAAAAGCGTCTGCTAAATGCCTAAACTGTAAACTGTAAACTGTAACCTGCTCATGCACCGGGAGCAACTATTGTAGGGGTTCAGAGTCTTGCTCAAGGACTCTTCGACATTAACTTAGGGGGAAACCGGATTCGAACTGGGAACCCTCAGGGAACCCTTCGTGCTCTAATGACAGTTTCTCTACCCCTGAGCTATGCCGTTCCTTACATTTGCCGCCTTGCCGCCTGCAACATTTTAACAACAAAAATCTTGTATGGTGGTCCCTGGCACAAACTATTTTCAGATAGGGATATGTGGGCAATACATAAAGATGCACATTTTCCTCAGAGACATTTGTTCCAAACAGCAGTCCATTCACAGGCAGGAACATTGTTCAAGAATTATTCTAGTGATTATAATTGGAAGTCATAGTACAAATAAGCTCTGTGTGTGTGTGTGTGTGTGTGTGTGTGTGTGTGTGTGTGTGTGTGTGTGTGTGTGTGTGTGTGTGTGTGTGTGTGTGTGTGTGTGTGTGTGTGTGTGTGTGTGTGTGTGTGTGTGTGTGTGTGTGTGTGTGTGTGTGTGCGCGCGCACGGCAAGTGCATGCTAGAGAGAGAGAGAGAGACCTTGTTCCTCCTTGCATGTAAAATATAAATTGTTTAGTTCGCTTTGCCTGAAGGGTAAAAAATAATGTACATCCAGTGAACTGAAGAAATGGAGAAAGAGGAAGGTGGGGGGTTACAAAAACTGGGTCTAAATTCTGAGATGAATAATAATACACCTGCCTGCCTACGGTACCTAGTCAACTCTACTGTACTATGAATATGCTAATTGTAATTAAATGGCTCGCATGTAGACCCAGCATGTCTGCATGCTCAGCATGTCATGTAACATGTACTGTAACTATAGAAAGAGACTGTGGGGCTTCACTACCTGAGGCACCTGTGTGGAGACTCGAGAGCAGGCACGTGCACACATAGACATCAAAGGGGGCTTGAGCCCCTGCCCTTTTATCCACCTGTAAAAAGTGTCCTCTCCAGACTATGAATGCAGTTTTTACAATGGTGAAAGAAATGAAAACGCCCTCTTTCCATGCCATACCCGAAGGCAGCATTCAAGGGAATTGCCTTGTCCAAACTCTCCTGGTATCAAGCAACGCGTTGTGAGCTTGGAGGTCTGCTATTTTTGATATATTCACCAAAATGCCCCTTTAGAAATGTCAGCCCCTGCCTCTCTAACATTCTCTGCACGTCCCTGCTGGAGAGACCCATCACCTGGAACCCACACTGTAGAGTCACTGCACAAGGATGACGTGTAAGAGATATCTAGCCACAACGCAGTCTCACACCTGTGCCATCAAACAGGGGACAGCTGGGGATGGATTTGATCATGTAGTCTCTAAGTCAAGGCTACATGATCCCCCCAATATTAATAATAATCATTTGAAATTGGGACACCCCACCCTGATAAGCTCTTGGAATTGCAGGCATTGCATTCAGTTTGACTCGGTTCCACAGAAAAGATATTGTGGAAATGGCCGGACTACAAGTTCATAACTGATCTGCTATTTTCTCTTTCTATTTTACAATTTTATTTCACAATTTGGTATGAAAAAAGAGATGTGCAGACCCATATACTGTTGTTGGTTTGTTTACTGTTGAATGAGGAAAACAATCTTGCACGTTAAACTAATCATATGGGGGTGAACTACTCCTTTAAGTATTAACATTTGAGGTGTTGTTTACTTGAGTATTTAAAAACATGATTTCCACTCCACTACATCTCAGAGGAAAATATTGTACTTTTTACTCCACAGCAATTCTTTGAAAACGTTGTTACTTTGAAGTAAGTACAACTAAAACATACATCAACCAGCCCTCTATATGCTTATAGCTATTTGAAAATAAAGATTTTGTTATACATCTTGAACTTCTGCAAAATTAGTACTTTTACTTTTGGTACTTGAAGTAGATTTGGATGCCAATACTTTTGCACTTTTACTCTAGTACATTTTTCATACTGGATTTCGGTACTGATTTCGGTACTTTTACTTAAATAAAACATGTGAGTACTTCTTTCATAACTGCAACAGACACACATACACATATATCTTTCACGTTTATAGTTATAATATCTGTAATCTATGTATGTATACATCATAGTTGAGTCATTTTATTGTGTCAGTCTCATTCGTCAGACGTCAATTTGCAAGTGTCTTGGCCATAATATGGCGCATGAGGTGTGACAGACAGACTGACAGACGGACATGAGCTGCAGGTCTTCATACTAAATAGTGACCTATGGTGGTAGAGCAACAGAAATGGATCCAGATGCTGGCAGTGTGCCGCAACCTCTGAGACGCTTTCAGGTCTTCCATGTTTAACGATGATGCTAATTAATTACTGTCACCACAACTTGATTAAAGCCTCTTTGCCCTGGAAGCCATGGGGCTCAGGTGTACCGACACTAATTAATACACAGTAATTAATTTGCTGAGTCGGAGGAGGACACGGGTTAAAAGGAAAAAAGTGTGAACTGCCGCGTGCACTCAGCTGTGTGTGACATAACTTTAATAACAGTCAATGAATCAAACGATTCAAATTCAGTCAATTATGCATTTTATCAATGAATCATAATATGAGCATCATAAATGTCACAGTACTCAAATGCTTGTCAAATATTAAAAGTTGGCAATACACATCTAAAAGGATCAATCCATCTCTACAAAGACCTTAATTACCGTGAGAAATATCTTCAATATATCTTCATATATCAAAGATAATTAGTATGATAATGAAAATGAAGAAAGTGTAAAAAGAAGAAAAAAAGACAGGGTTGAGTGTAAAAAGATGAAAAAAAGAGAGAGGTGAGTCTTAACCAGGGGTCATCAATATGTCCGCGCATTTTTTTACACACACATAATGTTCTCATTTTGATCTGAAGACCCAATTACTGAATGTTACGTCTCAAGGTTTTCTTCAGAATATGTATGACACTGATCTAACACATTAGGAGGACAAAAAAAAAACGTCCACCACAAGCCAGCCTGACGATGACCCCTGGTCTTAAGAGGCGCTGTAAAGGTTGATTGAATACAAAAATCAAGCAGGTAACAGATAACACTAGCACTTTCTAATGTTATATAAAAAAAGAAACGATTTTCCCCTTCAAAATCAATTACAATTCCTCACCAGATTCCCCTTTAATTCACATTTACATAATACATTGCATAATGACATACTGTAGAGTGTTACTCATTAAAACCAAGGTCAGTGTGAGGTGTGTCCAGAGCTCTGCGTAGGTTCTGCCAGAACAGTCCAGGGTGCTGTCCAGCCTGGGACCAGCTCAGGTAGGTGTGACTCTTCACCAACCTCCTCATGTGATAGTGGGGAGACAACTGGTGGGCCGGAATGTCCTCCAGAAACACCAGGATCAACACGTCCTTCTGTTAATCAAACAGACGGTAGCTGCACACAGGAGAGACCATAGGTCAGGACATTTACACTCAGTCAAGTTGTATGGACAGTTTTATTTATAATGTCTCATTACAATACTTCACACTATAACATTTTAGATAAAAACAATTAAAGGTGTCTAAATCAATCAAAATCAATCCAATTAATCATGGAACAATAACATCAGCAATACTGCCCCCACCTGGCCATCTGGATCTCTCTAGAGCACCATTCACTCAACAGATAATGATGGCTGATCACACAGATGGTCTTTCTGCTGCCATAGATGGCATCTGCAATGTTCTCTATGATGGGTGCACCTGGAAACAAAACATACAAACGTTATTTACGCCACATACAAAACTGAGAGAGAGAGAGAGAGAGAGAGAGAGAGAGAGAGAGAGAGAGAGAGAGAGAGAGAGAGAGAGAGAGAGAGAGAGAGAGAGAGAGAGAGAGAGAGAGAGAGAGAGAGAGAGAGAGAGAGAGAGAGAGAGAGAGGTTTGTACCTGGTAGGAAGTCTCTGTGGTGCAGACAGAGTCTCCAGCCCTGCTCTCCCTCCAGCACTGGAAGCATTTCTCTGCAAACCCAGAGCTCATCATGAACGTTGTAGGAGATGAACGCATCATAGCGCTGAGCAGACCCCCTCTTTCTTTCTTTGGCATCATAAAGGAAAGCCAGGAAGAGGTAGTAGGCATAGAGAAGATGCAACCTCAGGAAGTGGTAGGTGAAAGATGTTAGAAGAGTTAGCACAATCACACAAGTGGAGGAAATGAAGTAGATTAAGCTAGTGTCCACCCAACAGGAATGATAGTCAAAGTCCAGAAACGGTTCTGCCTTTTTAGCCAGAGGATAGGCACAATAGTAGTACTCAGCGCTAGCTACCTGTGTTTGTTTGTTCTCCTGCATCCACTGCTGAAATTCAGCATTAGAACAATCACAAGCAAAAGGGTTACTCATGTGAATATACCTGAGAGCAGGAAGAAAACTGAACACGGAGACATTGACCACCGTCAACCTATTCCAATTTAGGTCCACCCAGAAGAGTCTAGTCAGATTTGCTTGTGCCAGGAAATCCAGGGACTTCACATAACAGCTCCTTAGGGTGAGAGTCTTCAGCTGTGGTACATATTTGAATGAGTCTGGATATGGCGGTAGGCCACCATACACATGGAAATGTTCCAAATGTTTCATATCTGAGAGCATGTCCCATAAATTAGGAACAAAGACCTCTGGATCAAACTGTATTGTTAAGCTCTTCAGGCTCCTCAGTAAGGTGCCATAGTTTTTGAGTTGTAACTCAAGGGCAGGTGAAGGTGTCATTTTGAAGGGGTTGGCATAAAAATGTAGACTGAGTATTTCAAGTTGATCTAGTCCTCCCAAATAGTTATTGTTCCATTCCTCATTAACCAATTCAATGTCTAATTGTTTGAGTGATTTCAGACTCTTAAATTCCCCCTCTTGGAGCCGTTGGACTTTATTATCATTTAAATCCAATAATTCTTGAATGTGTCGCCATACGTCTCAATTAAATTGTGATTCAGAGTTAGAACCTTTAACTCGTGAAGATTTTGAAAAAAACACTATGAGTTCAGTGATGTGGTTGTTATCTAGATGAAGGTGTGTGAGTCTGGTTAAATGTAAGAAGTCTAAGCAGTTTAAATCATTAATATGATTGTTACTCAGGTCGAGGATTTGAAGCATGGAGAGATTAATTACATCGTCTGGCACTTTGGAAAGGTGGTTGGCAGAAAGGTTCAAGTGACTCAGATTATTCATTTGTTTTATTGAATCCTTAGACAGTTCAGTCAGGTAATTATGTGATAGATCCAGGTTGGTAAGCTGAGTACAAGGTGACAGTGTTTCACTTAGGTTGCCATTGAATCTACCATAGAGGATGAGTGTCCTCAGTGTGGGTATTTTACAAACAATATTTACGAGATCTCTTTCTATCCACACGCCCTCCAATCCCAGCTGTAGGTACTCCAGTGAATGAAGGCTCTGTAGAGCTGTTTTGGTGGTGTTATAAGATATGCCAGAACCATTGAAATACACTGTAGTTATATTCCTTAGGAAATACTTGTCTGGTACGTCCCACTCCCATCCAGTATCGTTACAACATCCTGACAGGTCGATTGTTTTAAGATGTGGAAATACAGCTGTTGTGATGCTAAACTTTTTTATTGATCGTGACCTCACTCTCAATTCCCTGAGCTCAGAGGACATGTTTAATGGCAGATCTTTTGACTGAAAAGACTCTAACACATCAGTTGTGATGTTCAGCACCTGTAAGCTTGGTAGGTGTAAGACGGTGATGATATCTGTCATTTGATTGGATGACGATGTCAGACTTAGTTCCTGCAAGCAGGTGAGAGATTGGAAGGCAGCAGGGTGGATGGAATCAATATTATTCAAGCTCAATATCAAGAGGTTAGACAGTCCCTGAACCATATTGGCTGTTAGTGTTGTTAGTTCGTCAAAGTGCATAGAGAGCTGTTTAAGATGCACCAAAGGGACAAAAGCCCCGTCTTCTACATGACTTAATACATTACTGTGAAACCTTATGTTCAAATCTGTGAGATTTGACAGATGGTAAAAATCGGTCTTGTATATCATGTGGGTGTTTATTTCTAATGATACAATGTCTCTGGAGATGTCGTGTGGTATGCTAAAAAGATCACAATAACTACATTCCACTGAAACACCACCAGTGACGCTGTCAGAAACAGTGAAGCCTTTCAGGAGATAAGCCAGTATGGGATTAAGATGAAGCATGAACAACAGAAATAAGGAGAAACAATGGCAGCTTCCTGTTTGTAGCATCATGGCTGTCTTCAGGTTCAACTGTCAGGTACTTTTGGTGGAGGAATTCTGCTTTGGACACTGGTTGGTAACAACACTGTTCAGCATTGATGATCTAAAGAGGATATAACAGTTAGTATTTTATCTGATCTTTGGTTTATTATTCCACTTAGATTCTCAATTTATATTCCTCATGTCTCGTGTTCCTTTTAAAGGACAGCTTGTATGTAAACCAGGGGTGTCACAAGGGGGGTGTAAGTGGGACTGAGTTACTTTTTTTTATTTTTAAATAAACTTTATTGAAAATTGGCAGTTTACAATCATTTCAGCACTTTCAAAATACATACAATTCAAAAGCAACACTTTCAAAATACATAACATTCAAATGCATTTAAATACAAAATAATAGACGTATAGAATATATTTGTAAGGTCATTACTTTTCGTTTTAACCCCTCCCCTTATTCGATATCAGGTCCAAGTCTTTAGCAACAAAAACATAATAGAAAAATAGAAATATAATAAATATAAGAGCAAAGTAGTACATATTACAAAGTCAAAAGGTGCCACGGCTTCATTATAGCTTGTTTAGAGTCCAAAGTTCTTTGTCTCTTCAACTCAGTAATTATCTATTTAAAGACCACCTCTCCAGAGATGGCCTCCTGCTTAATAGTCATTGCACAGCGAGTGTTCCATAGCTTATTAACTGTTGTGCATACAACAGACCAATAAAAGTCCTGGTCCATGGGTGAAAGCTTCTCGTCAAATACCCCATACATTACTGCGTTGTACGTCAGATTGACAGTGAAACCAATGCGGGCCATTCTCCCCCACACATACTGAGATCTGGAACACTCAACCAGCAGGTGCTCTATAGTTTCATCTTCGTCACAATTAACAAAAGGGCATTTGACTGTTGTTACAAAACAGCTCCATTTGACAACTGCCCTAACGGCTAGTCGTCTTACAGACACCAGCCACATGACGTCTCTCTTTTTTTCAGACAAGTTTTTACTCCAAATATTTTTTAGACACACCTGCTTCTGGTTGTCGTCCAGATCTCTGTAAGGGAAAACTCCACCGTACATGTATCATCACATATAACACTATATATTTTTTTGCTCGGCATTTCAGTCCAATCAATATTCAGATGTACAGAATTACACATTAAATCCCCATACATGATTTTAAAATAAGGAAAAGAGCTCCTTGCTCGGCCCTTCTTTTTGGTCCAGCTTAAAGCCTCGCCAATCCACACTGCACTTCTTTTAAAGCCGGCAGCTACATTTTTACAAAAGGCAATTTTTAGTTTTAACCCCAGGTCAACAGCTCCAAGACCTCCAAAGCGCTTACTTTTATATAAGAGGTTTCTTTTGGTCACCTCCCTGGTGGTTCCCCAAATGAAGTTGACCAAAGATTTATTTATCTTTTTAAGTGTCTGGTCCTTGGGAGGAAAAATGGTTGCAAGAAATAAAAGTTTTGATACTATACATGATTTTATTATTATAATCTTTGTTTTATAGCGACATGATGTATTTTCCCATTTATCTAATTCTTCTTTTATCTCTTTGTCCTTGTCGTCCCAATTTTTACCATAACTATCACTGTTACTGAACTTGATGCCCAGAACTTTCATTGTGTCACTGACATTTATATTTACTGATGGCCGGGCCTCAGCCCTCCCGAACCAGACACCTTCTGTTTTATCTGGATTTAGCTTTGAACCCGAGACCTCTTCATAAAAAGACAAGTGCTCATTTATAACGTCTAACTCATACTGGTTTTTAATTATGATGGTCACGTCATCAGCGTAGGCCAAGACGACCACCCTCTCGCCGCTACTGGTTTTTATCCCTGAGAGTCTTTTATCATTTTTAATTCTTTTTAACAAAGGGTTAATGGCTAAAATATAGAGAGCTGCCGATAGGGGGCACCCTTGCTTCACTCCCCTCTTAATCTCAAAAGCCTCTGTTAAGACACCATTTACATTGACTTGAACTGTGGACTCTGCATATAGCAACTTAATCAAATTAATAAATTCATTTTTAAAACCATATTCCTTTAAGACCTCCCACAAATACTCCCTTGAAATGAAATCAAAGGCCTTTTTTTGATCTAAACTTTACTATAAAAAACTCCTCTTTAATATCACCTCCAGTAATTTCTCTCAACAGCCCCAAATTGTCCCACATAAGCCTACCCTTAATGGCACAGGTTTGTTCTTTTTCAATGATTTTATCCAAATCATTATTTAATCTATTTACAACTATTTTAGCCAGTATTTTATAATCTACATTCATCAGTGTGACATGTCTCCAATTATCTAAATTATGCATTACACCTTTTTTATATATTAATGAGATAATACCCTGATAAAAAGAAGTATGCATTTTGCATGCTTTAATTCCATCATTAAAAGCTGAAGTTAGCATGTCCACCAAATCCTCTGTACAGGAGAGATATATCTCACTAGGCAGGCCATCTGGGCCTGACGACTTACCCTTACTTAACTGAGAGATTGCTTCCCTCACCTCGTTTTTTGTAATTTCCCCACCTGCTGAATTAAGGCCAACCTCGCTTACAATAGAGTAAAGAAAACTATGCAACTTTGTCTTATCAATATTAATTTTCTGATACATTTTTTCACATAGTTCTCTTATAGTTTCCCTTTTTTTCTTCTCTTCTTCTATTAGTTGACCATTGCCATTTAAAATGGCACCAAAATGTTTACTCTGTAGATTCTTTTTATGGATACTAATTAAACTGTGCATTACTGGGACAATCTGAGTCCCCCATACCTGCCTGTAGGCGGAGGCAATAAGATACATCATTTAATTTGGCCAATTGAGTTTCCATTTCCGTTAAAATCTCTGCATCTCTCTCTGTTTTATCTGCTTTTGTTCTGAGGTCAACATATTCAGCCATCAATGTATTATAATTTTCATTCTTTTCCTGATTCAATATTTTAGACTTATATTTAAAGAAGAAACGTAGGCGCTCTTTCATTACTTCCCACAACTCAGTATACGATTCAGTTAATACATGTAACAACTTAGTAATAGCAACCTCTCGTTTTAGCTCTGCAAGTACATCAAGGTTCTTTAAATTGCTCACATTCATCCTCCAAAAACCCTTCTTTTCTGTTTGACCAAGCCTTAACAGCACCACTACAGCCAAATGATCAGATTTTACCAAAACACAGGTTTTATAATTAAGAGGAGTAATATTATTGTTAACATAAATGTGATCTATCCTTGTCTTGACACTTTTGTCAAAGCGAGTATATCCCACCTCAGTTGGATGCAGCATTCTAAAAACATCTTTTACACCACAAAAATCAGTCATTTTTTTCAATTCTAAACCTTCCCTATTTCGGCCACGGGGGTTTACATGTACAGAAGAAATTCGATCATTCTCCCCAGTATAGGCATTGAAATCTCCACACAGTATAGTATGGTAACTAACAGTTAACAACTCATATATTTTTTTATAGATTCTTACTTTAGCTGCTGAATCTGGAGGAGTATACACATTTATAATTCTCATCTTTATGTTTAAGTAAAAACAATCAACCAATAAAAGTCTGCCTGGAATAATTTCCCTTTTCTTAATAATTACAGCTTTACTATTAAAAAATATGCCTACCCCGTCAGCTTTATCAAAACCTATAGAGACAATAGAAGTACCTTTTCCCCACATATCAGCTACATCAGAGATATCATGCTGCGTTGTCAGTCGCAGTTCTTGTGCACATATAACATCATACCTTGTATCGTGGAGGATGCTCATCTTAGCCTTTCTGTTCTCCAAAGACTTAATTCCTCTCAAGTTGCAAGTAGCGATTGAGAGTGTAGCCATGATGACAAGGTGTGAGTGTTAATCACGCTTTCATTTGTGTCTATATTTCTTTTCTTCATTCGCCAAAGGCGACGTCTGTCTCTTTTTGTTAACACTCACATGCTCATCTCCTTCTCCTCGAGTCCCATCAGCAGCAGCGGGGAGGAGCCCCTCTCCTCCGCCCGAAACAAGGCTACTGCCTGAGGTGCTGTCGTTCGGTTCACTCGGCTCCTCGCTTGCTGAGTCATAATCTGACTCCTCGCCCTTCTCCTCATCACGTTGCTCATCATCCTCAGCTCCCTTCTCCTCCTCGACGCCAGACGAGTCGGACCAGGGAGGCAGGATGTTTTTCACAGCATTCTCCAGTAGTCTGACGGCCTCCTCCGTCTCCTCTGCGGCAGCTGCCTCTGGACAAGAGGGTGGCGGCGACTGCTGCTGCTGTCCCACCATCTGAACGATCGCCCCTCCGGAGCGCGCTGCGGCTGCTCTCATGTTGGCGGCTGAGAAAGAACTTCTCCCACGGCCTCTCCCTCTGCCTGGCACCAGCTGCTGGCTCACCCTCGTCTCAGCTGTCGTCCCAGCTTCACCGCGCTCCCCTCTCGGAGTTGGTGTTGTAGCGCCGGGTTCCAGTTGAGTACGACGACCTCTCCCAGGCACCAGCTTAGAGAGGGAACTCAGGATTGAGATTGACCTGAAGTTGCCAGGGTCAGGCTCCCTCCTCCCCGTCCCCGCTGACATCCCAGCTTCACTGCGCTCCTCAATCGGAGTTGGTGTTGTAGCGCTGGGTTCCAGCTGCGGACGGCTCTGCTGCCCACTGTCAGCCGACTGTGGGGTGCTGGCGTCGCCTGGTGGCGGCACCATAGAGTTATAATAAGAGGGCGGCACCTGCTGTCTGCTGCTCCTTAGTAGCTCCACGACCTGTCTCTGCTGCTCCGCTGCTTGTTCTTTGCGCTGTTCTTTAGCCTTGTTGCTGTACGACTTGGGGCACTGGAAATACGAGTGCCCGAGCTCTCCACACAGGCTGCATACTGCGCTGTTCTGGCAGTCCTTCGCCTTGTGTCCTAAGCCCGAACACTTCCAGCACTTGACCTCCTTGCACTCCCGGACCTGGTGCTCCGTACTGCTACACACGAAGCACCTGGTCTCCTGGCCCGGGTAGAACACACGGCCGTTGTACGGACCCAGTGAAATAGAGCTGGGCAAGCACATCCGTTTGCCGTTGGTGTCGAGCTTGATCTCCACCTTGTACTTTCGTACTCCATACCAAATCCCGAAGGAATCCACCGGCTTGTACGGTTTCTCTAGCAGGTTGCAGTAGCGCTTCAAGTATAGCTCCACGTCGTGGTCTGAGACCCGTCCGGTCCAAAACTTTACCACCACGTTCACCACACTGATGCTAACAGAAGATTCTATGGACCAGTACTTCCATTTCTCCTCGTCGACCTCAAAAGCGTACTGTTCAAGAAAGCGACGCAGCGTCGTCTCTTGAAAAAAACACAACTCGAACTCACGCCGGTTCGGCAAAGCGATAAAAGAGTAGATATCCTTTGCACTGACAAGCTTGCTCTTAAACAAAAGCTCTTTTCCCACAAACTCCCGTGTGGGGAGGTCTGCCTCGCCCGTATACTTTAAACGAGCCCAGTTGTGGACAAAACGGGACGCAAACGTAGTAGACATTATTTATTACTACATTATAACGCCGGTTTTCCCCCGCCCGCTCATTCTGAAGGTTTATTTCTAGAGTGTTAGCTCGAAGAAGAAATGTCTAGGGTTACTAGGGTCCATACAGTTTGAGCACCACTGACATAGAAACATAGGTGTTTCAAAAAAAAAAAGCAAAAAACGCTAGATGAATTTAGAAGACATTATTTATAAAATCATGTAAAAAATATTCAAAGACTTGGACAAATGTTCACGATTTTTCAAAATAGCAGATCTACAAGCTCGCAATGAGCTTGTATATATCTGCTATTTTTCAATAGTTAAAGCACTAAATATGAAGTGAATCTTTGTACCCAGGGCCCAGAATGTGGTGTGACACCCCTGATGTAAACTAAAGCATCATGTGTGGACAGACATGACACTCGCATGTCATTGTCCTCTGGGACTCACTAACTTTAAGATGTGAAAATGTTGGACGTTCAAATTGAAACCTTCAAATGAAGCTGTATCCTGAATAAATAAATATATACAAGGTTGTAAAGAACTCTTTCCAATTTCTCCATTCTTTCACTTAACTGACAGGCACCCAGTTAATGTTTCATTATTGTGGGCTCGCCTATAAGGCGAGCACACTCTAGATGTTGTCATTATTTATTTGTTTATCTATCATACAGTAGACGGGAACTTCGGTTCCTTTCTACTCCTACATACTTAGTGAGAAAATGAAAATAAAAACATCAATGTGTTAAGTTTACAGTGGCGAAGTGTGCTATTATTTTTTATAGCAATCGGCCAAATGGTGGCGCTGTAGGAAGCCTTCGAAAGTGCGATCTTTGAACAGGTATAGCTCATGCTGTGTTATACATACAGCCATGAAACCTGTATACACTTATGCGTCTCCTCATGCCGAACAACTTTTACCCTCTAACTTTTGACCTCTGACCTTTAGGTCTCCCACAATTCGGAATTATATGAAAAACAGTAAAAATCTATCTCCTTCTGGGATTTTCGCGTCAAGTGCACAAAATTTTTTTCACATGAACTTTGAACCTATATCTACACAGGCTATGTGGTGAGAAGTTTGTACGTTAAATAATGATTTTTTAATAATTCAATATATATTGCGGTTTTATGCAAATTATTCTTCGGCCTCTAAATCATACATGCAAAGTTACACGTTCATGGCATTTGGCAAAGATGTGGAGGGTTAGTCAAAGTATCACTGAAACCAATTTTATTCCAATCGGCCAAAGGGGGGCGCTATACGAAGCGTCTGAAAATTCAAACTTCAAACGGGCATAAGTCATGACTCGTTTCGTTTGAAGACATGCAACTTGTTACACGCGTGCTTTGACTCAAGCGGAAGACATCTGTGTCGTTGTTAAGTAAGCTCCGCCCTTCGATTTTCCGCCATTTTGAGGAGTTTGTAAAACGCGTAAACCCGCTTTTATTCTGGAATTTTCGCGTCACGTGCACAAAACTTTTTTTACGTGAACTTTGGACCGATATCTAAAGATCTGTCAGATCGGATTTCTTTAACATTGAAACATGCTTTTTTAAATAATTCAAACAATATTGCATTTTTATGCAAATTATTCTTCTGCCTCTAAAACATACATGCAAAGTCACATTTTCATGACAAAATAGTGTAGAGGGTTAGTTCAAATATCATTGAAACCAATCTTACCCCAAATGGCCAAAGGGGGGCGCTATATAATTTTGAGCAGTTTGTAAAACGCTTAAACCCGTTTTTATTCTAGGATTTTTTTTGCAATTTGCATGAAACATTCTACACGCAATCTAAGGACCTTTATCTAACATGCCTATGAAGTGCACACAAAAAAATTATAAAATAATAATAATAAATATAGCTGCAAGCAGCGATAAAGTGTCCAAAGCCAAAAACACCTCAAATCATGAACACAGCCTGGGATGTGCGTGAAATCTTGCAAGCACATTCCCAATAGGTCAAGGAACAGATACCAACCTTCTCACATTGGCCTGTTATAGCGCCACCAGCAGGTCAACTTTTGCATAACACATTTTTGGAACAAAATGGACCAATGTTTGACGTCAGTAACGTCAAAGAGAGCACTGCCTGCGATCTTGACATTTTGTGCTTTTATAGCCATTGTTTTCTGGCTTGAAGCGAGCCCACAATTGTTTCGAAGGAACAATATTTTTCTAGTTATCAAATAATATCTCAATTACAAATCCCATTTCATACTCTTTACTCTTCACACAGTCCTGTCCAAACCCTAAACCCCTATTAACTTATTTGCCTTTATTTTTACTATTTTGAAAAAAGAAAAAAAAAGTTCAAATAGCTGATCTACAAAGCTCACAACATGTCGATGTAGATCGGCTATTTGAATTATTTTAAAATGTTTTTCAAATTGTAAAAACAGAGGTTTAGCGTTAAGCATGTACGAAAATAGGGCCCCATGTGATATTTACTCGTTATTATTATCATCATCATCATCATCATCATCATCATCATTATTATTGTGTTTGTTATCAATGTTCAATTGGATGAAATCATTTTGACAAATAATAGCTTGCAGCAAAGTATTGGAAAAAGGGGGGCGTAATAACTAAAAAGAACTCAAATAGTACAATTTTTGAAATTGAATTATGAACTATGAACTGAACTAGTTCATTTTAAAAATGGTGAACTGAACTTTGAACTAGTATAGTTCATGGAGAAAGTGAACTTTCCCCAACACTGATTACATGAGATATAACATAGAAAGGTCATAATGAACAATACTTTCCGGGACGAAGGAATTGTAACATTGAATCCTACCTGAAGTCCTAAACGTCAGTGACAACCATCCTTCCAGTGTTCCAGTGTTTTAGTCAGCCAGGAATGAAGTCCATTTGACCACAGCTCAGCTGACACCTCAGACCTCAGAAATATCATGGCGTGACAAGTAGTGAAAGAGGAAGTACAGCTCAAAGAGGAATAAGAGGTTTGCGGTTAGGATGGCGATGGTTGGCATCAGTGCAGAAATGTTTCACATAAGTGAAATTAGGACAGAAACTATCGGTGTAAACAACAAGACTCCTCAGGGCAAGTGATATACTCACTATCTTACTTGCCCCGATGAAGACCAGTAGGTCGAAACATGTAGACTTTTTAACGTTTTTGTAATGAATTAAGTATTTGTATGTTTTACGCCCTTTTATCCCCCCTCCTCTTTTAATTTTCTTTTGTGATCAGATTGCTCCTCCTTTTTCATGTTTTAGTCCCATAGATCCTAGAAGCCTTACGTTTTTAACTCAACTTATACCTCCACTGAGCAACTGTTTTTCTCTGTTTTCGCTTTACCTACAGTATAGGCCTGCTCCTACTGAACAACAGACTCACTCCCTACACTGTAGCTTCCGCCATGGCCTGAAGACTCGCCTCTTCAGTCTAAGCCCAATAGCACTTAACGTAGCACTCGCCTACCCCCAATAACCATACATGAAAGCTAGATAGCATTTTTCTTCTTTTTTAGGTTTTATATAAAGCTTTTTACTGATTAGGTGCTCGTCTACCTATGCGTTATTTCTAGATTGATATTTCTATGCATTTGATGTATTGATGTTGATGTGATGTATTGATGTATGTATTACCTTGCTTATTGTAAATCGCTCTGGATTAAGAGTGTCTGCTAAATGCCTAAATTGTAAATTGTAATTCACCCTTTGTCAAGTCCCGCCCATTGTCCTGCGCCTCTCCACACCCATTGGTTGCTGTGTCTTGGTGGGACATTCAGTGGGACATTCCATCCACTGCCATGTTAATTCAGTTGCTTCATATTGTTATTCTGTGTGTTCAATTCTAATTTCAAACTTTGTTTCAGTCAATTGGAGCTGCTCAGTGGCAGCATAGTGAATCAGCATGTTTTTAAATGTTTTTATTTCTCCAAAAATTATGTTTTAGCTAATTCAACATAAAAAAGGCAGAACCAGGGCGGGACAAGGCAGATAGAGCCTGCTGGTTGGTCAGTCAGGGACCAACCAGGAGGCTAACAAAGGGTGAATTGTACTGAGGCACTGCACTGTCTATGTACAGTATTGATGTACAGCATGTGTTTACCTGGCTTACTGTAAATCACTCTGGTTGAAGCGTGTCTGCTTAGCTCAGCTGACCTGACCTGACACCATCGAGAGCACATGAGGTGGCAATTGAATTAATTTCCTATTGAAAGAGGAAGCACCCTAAAAATGCAGAAATGTGTCAATTTAGTGGAAGTAGGACAGTAACTACATATCCGGGGTGTCGCAACAAACCCGGCCCTGGGTACAAGGATTCACTGCGGGCCCCCCATGAATGTTCTTCATAGGGAAGGGGGCTTTACCCATTTAGACTGGGAATGCATTATTACGCATTATTTTGTGCTTTAACTATTGAAAAATAGCAGACCTACAAGCTCACAGTGCAGCAGGTGCCGTGCGGTGAGCTTGTAGATATGCTATTTTTGAAAAATCATGAAAGATTGTGCAAGTCTTTGGATATTTTTGAGCACTGTGGTGCCCAAACTTTTTCATGTGAAGGACCCCCAAAATGATATGTATTTGGCCACAGAACCCCATCTCAAAATATTTAGTTCCAGGGACCCCCCAGAAGCAGAATTTGAGTTACAAACGTCCACTTAAAAAAAAGTAACATGTCATTAGATCGAACACCCTTTGGATCGACCACCAAACTCTAACCCAAACCCTAATCCTAACCTCAGTAAAACTATGCCTAACTCTAACCCTAAACTTAACCTCAGTAACCGTGACGCGGGTGGCTTTTACTAGTGTAACACTAGAGTGTTTGTTTATAGTGGCTTTCAAATTATTGTAGTGTTTTTTTCTTTTCTCACAATGGCAGTGAATTACGAGATCTACTAAAGTCGCCTATACACTCAAAGAATGGCAACAGCTAGAAGTAAAAACTTTAACTACATAAGACATTTGACCACAGCTCAGCCGACACCTCAGAAATAACTTGGGTTGACAAATAATGAAAGAGGAAGCACCCTAAAATGCAGAAATACTCATCAGTGGGGATTCCCAAACAGCCTTTCTCTTCTTGGAAAGTTAGCATCCTCTAATATAAGTCATTATTTATTATTTTATGGCCAAAAATGACCAAAAATGTTACCATATATATATATATATATATATGTATATTTATGTATATGTATATATATGTATATATGTGTGTGTTTTTACTTGAAGTGCTCCTTACACTATGTTCAAAACACACACACACACACACACACACACACACACACACACACACACACACACACACACACACACACACACACACACACACACACACACACACACACACAGCTTTGGCCAACATTGTTTCAAACTTCATTTCCAGAGAAAGAGATGAAGACCATCTCTTGCTCTGGAAACTGAAACTAAAACTGTAGCTCTCAAATTATGTAGCATTATCTACACGTCCTGTAGACACCAACATTTAGAGTCTCTGTGTCTCATCAGGCGCCCCCGGCTGGCCAGGGGGAGGCATTACAGAGACCAGGATTATGGGCTACTAACTTTCTCTCTCTGTCTGTTGATGACAGATGTTTATAGCTGGCCAGCGAGCTCACTAGCCCAGATGTGGCTTTATCACCAGCTATCTGGCTATATCTAAATTATCACCACATTTGCAGATACTGTATGTGCCTTGTGCACCCAACTGATAATTACACTTTGTTACATTAGCGCTGCACTTCTAAAAAAATGAAAATGGTAGGTTTTGATGGCTGTGATACTTTATCCACATAATATTATTAATAAGCTTAAATTATGAAATAGCCTGATGTGGCATTTTCCCAGCCGGCCACGTTGTCTGAAGATATTTAGAAATACGTGTCAATTTAACATTTCACCGGTCAAGGTGTGGTCAGTCATGATGCTTTCTTGAATTACCGTAAGATATCCTGGGTATGTGGAGTCTTTGATTGATTCATTGCTTTTTTAATTGATGAGTACAGCAGTACATACAAAAACAAAACAACAACAGTCACTGTCCACTCTCCAAGGTATTGAAATATGCTGTGATTGATGCACTGGACCGAAGGAACCCCCACGCTTCCACAGTGTCAAGGGCATAAGGCTCGGTAAGGCTCGATTAGTCATGTCTGCACATTGGTTCCGTTTGCTCGGTGTCAGCGTCACGGCAGCACATTAACTCATTTGCTGCCATTTTAACATTGCACTGTATGGCTTTTCTGCCATTTTGTATAATGAATATTTTTTTTTATATTTAGATTTTTCCTAAATTCTGTGTTTGCACGACCATGTCATACATTACTGGAAATGGAAGAGGACAAGCTGTAGTTTCACGAAAAAAATATAATCTTGCATTTACGATGTACCATTCTATAGTTATAGCCATTTCAAAAACCTTGTTTTTTGATTTTCCGAGCTTGAAAATCAAATGAAAAGGAGTTATTTAAGTTTTTGTGAATGTTCTCTTTTCAAGGAAATAACTCACTTGATATCTGTCTTTATGGCTTCAGGCACTTATCAGATGAGTGTACTAGTGTAATAAGTGTAATTGTGTATAACTGGAATTGTGTAATAGTGCTGTAATAGGCCACATCTTGCCCTTAGGGCGTCTTACTTCACACAAAGAGAAATACGCTTTTTATATTGGACTGGCCCACGATGGTCTGCAGTACCTCCTCACACACACATGCACACACACGCACACGCACACACACACACACACACACACACACACACACACACACACACACACACTCACACTAACTATACTGTAGGCTATACACATACATGTACATAATAGCAGATCTATATATATATATATAAATATATATTGCTAAGCAGGTGGGAATGGTACCCCCTCCAACTGTATTATGTTACCCATTTTCAAATGTTTTTATTTTATTTGTGACACTTGCTTTGGCGAGTACAAACCACTTGCGTTTTCTCATGTCAATAAAGCTCCACCGAATTGAATCTGTTGGGATCCGTTAGTGTGCAGTTGCAGTGGCGTCAGTTCAGAAAAAGGTAAGGTATGGCAACATGACATGTTGCCATACCTTAGCAACAGGCACAATGAAAAGTACATTTTATTATTTCCCCCTGTAGCCAAGGCATGGCAGCTGCATACCCCTGCCATACCCAATTGACGCCCCTGTACAGTTGCCATATGTAGTTGCTGATCAGGTCCGTTTCTATACCGGATGCGGAAACGTTTATGTATGTGATTGTGTAAATAACCGGATATTAGAACGGATCACAAGCATAGAGTTATTGATCACATGAAGAAGAACGCATTACAACATTACAATGCTGTGTGCGATACACATGCTGCAGCTGATCACACTCAGGGGGAGATGCAGGAGCGCCACGATGGATCGATATTCACTTTCTTTTCAGTCTGCACGTTGCGTGCAGGGAACGGGACACCGACACGGGAAGCACAGAAACTTTGGATGAAAACAAAGCAACTTACTTTCAATGAATCGTCGCGATTGCTTACTCCACTGTTCCCGGTGGGATCCATCTGTTAGCGTGCAGACACGGAGAAGACAAGGCTAACGCTCGACGAGGATGTCTTATAAGTTTTACCGACGCAAATAGAGATGTTGTTTGTGGTCAAATCAGCCTCCGGACACGACATGGTTGCTTGACCAGGAGTCCAGGACACGGGGGGACATATACTCTGCCGCGAGCAGTGCCTTGTGATCGGGATGTAGTCGAGGGGACCCCCGCTGACGTGAGGTGAGGTGCAGATGTGTTATCTATTTGTTGTGATGGTTTATTTTGGTTCAGGCAGTCATGAGGCAGAGATGCTTCCAACTCTCTCTAGTTGGCTGCAAATCTGGACAATAGTGTGGTGTGTGGGGTTATGAAGCTGTGGGTTGTGGAGGCCCATAGCAGATTATGGCTTTTGAAGTGAAAATGTCACGGGATTTTGTTTGATTTATGAAGAACGGTCTCATCGAGCTGAACTGTTTAGTTGTTGCTATAGGCTAGGCTGGCTAGCCTCCGCTTGGGGGGCTTCCTACATGGTGCCATTCAGATTGACTTCTGGCAACACTTCCATTGTAGGGCAAGGGCATTGGTGTTGGAATGGGGGTGTGTGTGAATGGCATGCATGTTGGAGTGAGGAGAAAAAGAAAAAAAAAGAAAAAGAGCCTCCGCTTGGGGGGGCTTCCTACATGGTGCCATTCAGATTGACTTCTGGCAACACTTCCATAGTAGGGCAAGGGCATTGGTGTTGGAATGGGGGTGTGTGTGAATGGCATGCATGTTGGAGTGAGGGAAAAAAAAAAAAAAAAAGAGCCTGGGGAAAAAAAAGACGCATTCTGTGTGCTGGAGGCTGCAGCGGTTGCCAGCACTGTTCCTTCACTGTTGATTATAATTATACACTTTTATTGAGATTTATACATTTATTACACTCTTGTTTTCAAACACACTCACTTTGATGTGTGATATTTTGGTTTCCTTATAAGATAGAAGGCTAAAACTTTTTGAGGAGCTGTGGGAGAGTCTAATTTAGCATTACATAATTTAAAAGCACATTGGCGGGATTCACGGGCGTGGCAGGGACGTACAGCGGGATTTTTACGGGATTCACGGCCATCGCAGCAAATGAGTTAATATGGATCACAGGACTTGTTTATGCTCGGTGTAAAGTGAAAAATAACAAGGGGCACGGGGTGTAACGGAGGATTTGACAGGCTATAGCGCGTTTCTGTTTGTTGGCGTGCCTCTGGGATAAGGTGCTGGATTCGTCTCACTCGCTGCGATGTGACTAAAACATGCTCGTCATGTTGCACGCATCGGTAGCGCCAAATGAGCCTGTTTGAGGTGGCAAATGAAGAGGACAAAATAAAGCGACTGCATTATCATAATAACAACATAACATAGGTCAGAGCCCTTAGAGAGCTGTGATGTGTGAAATTGCTGCCATTATTGATTTATCCCGATTCGTTCTGGCATTTTGAGTTAATAGGCTCCGTGCACAGCAGCCATATTGGAACAAAATTGAGCCTCTTCCTTACTTCCTTAAATGATACTAATGAAGGCTCTGTTCCATGCTTGTGAATGTTGGCTCACTGGAAACACTGCCACACCAGTGGATCTCAAAAAGTGTGGTCCAGGGACCCTCATGGTTCCTTGAGGCGGCTATTTCGGGCCGCACAGAGAAGTTTAGAGGCGGCGAGGCGAGCGGGCACAGTCCCACAGAAATCCCCGCGAGCATGCTTGTTCGTGCATGTGCACGTGGGTGGCGAGAGATGGATTCTGTTCATCTTTGTGAAATACCGAGCGGCATTTACTCACTGAGCGAGTGTGTTTGTGTCTCACCGCAGTGCGGCCGCCGCTGATCCTAGCGGGAGCCCCTGCGGCAACCGCTGCTCAACTGAAGGGCCCTTAACTCTTTAGTTCTGGGAAGTAATTAATTAACTGCTACACAGTGTTCTTAATTAGCCCCACATGAAAGGAGAGGGGTGGGTGTGAGGCTATACCAGCAGAGCATGGTGCTGGTGGAGTATGAGGTGTGCAGAGCTGGATTTGTGCCTGCATTTACATGTGTAAGCCAGATCACAAACTAGTTCACATGCAGTGTTGCCATTTATTTCTATTAAATGGTAAATGGTGCATTTATATAGCGCTTTTTATCCAAAGCGCTTTACAGAGATTGTGCATTACATTCACCCATTCACGCACACATTCATACGCCGGTGGCGGAGGAAACCATGCAAGGCACCAACCAGCTTACCGGGAGCAATGTGGGGTTCAGAGTCTTGCCCAAGGACCCTTCGACATTAATTCAGGGGGAGCCCGGATTCGAACTGGGAACCCTTCGGGAACCCTTCGTGCTCTAATAACGGTTTATCTACCCCTGAGCTATGCCGCCCCACCGGCTCCACAGCAGCCATCAAGCTTTGCGTCAGCGTCAACGCTGGGAATGTTCCCTTTTTAATGAATGAAGTGTGCTCCCTCTGCTGTATATTTGGTGCCGGCGCGTCGGACACCCAATTCACCCCAGTCTTTTTTTTTACGCCGGCACAACGCCGTCTTTTTCGTGGAGCCCTGGGGGTCGCTTGTATATTGGTAGTGAGTGTTTTGGGGCTTGTTTCTAAAGTGCAGTTGCTTATTTGGGCTTGCTTCCATGTATATATTATTATGGTTGAAACTAGTGGTTCGAAAAATGTTATGTCAAGTACTGCCACGCATTTTTATGTGGACATCTATCTGAAAATATTTGTTCTCCAAGTTCACAACACTTGTGAGCTTGAGCTTGTGCATTGGCTATTTTCAATAGTCATAGCCAGTCGCTCCTTTTGGGCTTGTTGTCTTCAAAGACATGGTTGCTTGTTTTGTTTGTTGTCTTTGAGAGTGTAGAGACAGTGGATGCATCAGGAGAAGGGAGAGTATTTTTCCGGTGTTTCGCCCAGGTGGACAGGGTTTTGAGGTTTTGAGGCATATATGCATAGTTTTATAACGTTAAATGTTAGGGTTTAGGCGCAACCTGGGCGACACACCGATGAAAGAGGAGTCCCATTAGCCCATTTAGGCCTAGAATTATTGAATGCTTTAACCAGTGAAAAATAGCAGATATACAAGTTCACAGCGCGGCACTGAGTGCCGCGCTGCGAGCTTGTAGATCTGCTATTTTTGAAAATGTGTGCAAATCTTTGAATATATGTATTTTCAAAGCGAACGTTTGTAACTCAAATTTTGCTTCTGGTTGGTCCCTGGAACTAAATATTTTGAGTTGCGGGTCCGTGGCCAAATACATTTAATTTTGGGGGTCCCTCACATGAAAGGGTTTGAGAACCACTGACATAGTAGTCTCTCAAGAACAGACTAATTGAGCTCCAGTTAGTGAAAAGGACCTTTTCTTTGACGATGGCTGGCCAGATTGCTGACATATAGAAACATAGGTTTTTCAAAAAGATTCAAAAGACACTTATAGAATCGGGTCAAAATTCAAATTTTCAAGAATTTTCAAAAATGGCAGATCTACAAGCTCGCAGCGCGGCACTCGAGGACTGAAAGGACCTCCGTCGTCTCAGCTTCTCCAAATTCCCTGATAGATGATAGTGTCTGATTTGTCCTCTAAGCCTCAGGCTACACCGTGTGGACTTATCATCCCAGATATACCAAGGCTTCCAGTGCCTCTGGGTCAACCTACCCTCGCTGTGAAATCCTGCGACTCAGCAGTAATGTAGCAGCTAACATCCTAGCATCAAAGAATATGCTTTTCAGCTCTGCCCTTCTTCTCCTATTATCTCCTTTTTACAACTCTCCCTGCATAATGTTTTGCAGACATACTGACATCAGCAACGAGTGCGGCACACTTGATTATTTTTCTTGTTCTGGTTGGAATATATTCATGTAGTATGTCGTCGTTGTCCGATGAAAACCTTGTATGTCCAAAACTGTTCGTTTTGCATTTCTCATTTTAAAAATGATTTAAACTAGTGAAAACGGCCGATCTACAAGCACACATCGCCTCGCACCGCGAGGCGTTGTGTGCTTGTAGATCTGCTGTTTTCACTACTTTTGTGTGACGGCCTTGTATGATGAAGCAGGGCTTCACTTTGCGAAAGAACATACAAATTTGAAACTTGGAGATACGAGGTTTCCACCCGACAATGACGATATTGTATAGCATCAGTACTACCGGTATTATCCAGACTAAACCCTGAACAGCTTCTAAATAAGCTTTTAGACAGTAGCATACATCTTTAGCTCAACACAAGGCAGAGTGAATCTTCAGTTTTATATGTACTGTACATTCTTATATTCCTTATATTCCTCAGTTAATTGGGGTGCATGTGTCTGGGTATGCTATTGTACATTCTTATATTCCTTATATTCCTCAGTTAATTGGGGTGCATGTGTCTGGGTATGCTATTGTACATTCTTATATTCCTTATATTCCTCAGTTAATTGGGGTGCATGGGTCTGGGTATGCTATTGTACATTCTTATATTCCTTATATTCCTCAGTTAACTGGGGTGCATGGGTCTGGGAATGCTATGCCATTCATTCTGTTCTATCCTATCGTCTCTGTCAGGTGGAAACGGTATGTCCAACACTGGCACTCTTACTTTTCAGGATTCAAATTCAAAAGTATAAAAAATTGCAGATCGACAAGCTCAAAATGGGTCGCTTCTCACCGTGTCTCGAGCTTGCAGATCTTGTCATACTCTATTACAGTTGTTCTCAACCTGTGGGTCGGGAGACTCGGGACCCCCAGGGGGGGGGGGGGGGGTCCGCAAATTAGTTTGAGGGATCCCCAGATGTTTACCTAAATGTTAATATTGTTTTCTCACTAAAGAATACAGACCAACATAGTGTATACAGGATATCTACACATTTCTAAAGTGACAATGTAAGGACTTTAAAGACCTTTTTAGTACCTCTGGTCAAACATTGGTAAAACTGTCAAATATTAGAAGCAGAAATTGTGAAAATAGCTGATCTACATGCTCACAACGCCTCGCGTTGTGAGGCGTTGTGAGCATGTAGATCGGCTATTTTCACAATGGAACAGATAGTCAAACTAAATGTAATGCCAACTCCTACAATTCCAAGTGCTTGTGCAGGGTGGGGGGTCCCCGGTTGAAATATGATTATGTTGGGGGTCGCGGCCTGAAAAGGTTGAGAACCATTGCAGTATAGTACTGCATCTCTGGAGGTGAAAGTTCACACCATTTGTTTTTTCACTGTTCACTCTTCTCCAAGGTATTGACATGGAATTGAACGTGCCAATTTACTTTGGTTTTAGGAGGCAGATTATACAATGCTTACATTGAGTTGTGCTCCTCTGTAATCAATCACAGTGTCCCACTCTTGTCTTTGTCACACAGTCGTTTTGTCCTCATCAAAGTTTCATTCATGTAATCAAGCCATAATTATACCATGACTAATTATAAATACTTCAGGCACTCCACACTCTGGTTAAAAATACAAGGTTTCCAAAAATAGGCCCTGTGCACTGACAGAACTGTGTGTGTGTGTGTGTGTGTGTGTGTGTGTGTGTGTGTGTGTGTGTGTGTGTGTGTGTGTGTGTGTGTGTGTGTGTGTGTGTGTGTGTGTGTGTGTGTGTGTGTGTGTGTGTGTGTGTGTGTGTGTGTGTGTGTGTGTGTGTGTGTGTGTGCGCGTGCGTCAAGGGATAAGCTTTGTTCGCTGGAATTGAAGCCACTTACAGGTTTTCCTTGAGCCTGCTATTCCCAGTAATGGCCCAGCAGATGTCGCTATTTCACCTTTGGCAATAGATTATGAACTCAATGGGAGTCAATGAGGTTTCGACACTTGATTCTGTTAACTTAGTAATTCTTTTCATAAACACTTCATGTTTTCAATCACTAGTTTAAAGTCTTATTTAAATTATCATGATATGCGTTTAGTAAATTATGGTCCCACTCTTTTAAAACTATGAAAAGGTAGGGTATGTTTCTAGAGTGTTAACTGGTTCTACGTGTGAAGACCCACCCTCAATGCGGTTGCAGGCAAAAGCATTAATTTCGGTTGTGTGTGTGTGTGTGTGTGTGTGTGTGTGTGTGTGTGTGTGTGTGTGTGTGTGTGTGTGTGTGTGTGTGTGTGTGTGTGTGTGTGTGTGTGTGTGTGTGTGTGTGTGTGTGTGTGTGTGTGTGTGTGCGTGCACGTCCTTTAGTGTTTGTGCACTTGCATTTGTATGCCATAGCCATACCCTGTCATTAGCAATCTGCACAGTCACAAGGTTTGCTAAATCTTTGCTTCTGGGGGTCCCTGGCACAATATATTTTACAATAGGGGTCCATCCGTGGAACCAAATATTTTGAGATGGGGGTCCATGGCCAAAAACACATTTTGGGGGTCCTTATTAACCACTGATAGGCACATTCTACAAATGTCTTCTAAATGTTCTAAAAAAAATCAGTGTTTCTCAAACTTTGTCATGTCAAGGACCCCCAGACCACGGACCCCCATCACAAAATATTTTGTTCCAGGGACCCCCAGAAGCAAAGATTAGATTTCGGTCTATTCTGCATCTAGCTTAAGGCCACAGACCCGTTTTTGGGTCGACTTTGTTTTAGGTCGAGTTTTCCTGTTACCGTTGCAAAGGACTACTGCTGTCAATGTTACAGTAGCCCACGGTATATCATGTAAGATGCAGACTGATATTGCAAACGGGACAAAACAAGCCATGCCGATTCGTATCATATCTCTGGTTTATTTTGTTTACTCCCAAACATACATCCATTCATTCCGC
Source organism: Nannobrachium achirus (assembly GCF_963921795.1). Lineage (NCBI taxonomy): Eukaryota > Metazoa > Chordata > Actinopteri > Myctophiformes > Myctophidae > Nannobrachium > Nannobrachium achirus. The sequence continues at coordinate 13,088,207 of NC_137821.1, read as the reverse complement.
AGCCAGTAAACCCCTCGGCACGTTTTGTTATCGGAGAGGTGAAATGGAGGGGAGGCCCTCTTGAGGACGGCAAACAAAAGCCTCTGCTCTTCCTGCTTAAAACCCATTAAGAACGGGTACACATTATAGTGTATTATGATTGTATGCTTTAACTATTGAAAAATAGCAGATATACAAGCTCACAGCGGTGCCGCGCTGCGAGCTTGTAGATCTGCTATTTTTGAAAAATCGTGAAAATTTGAATTTTGACCCGATTCTATAAGTGTCTTTTTTGAAAAAACAATGTTTCTATGTCAGCAATCTGGCCAGCCATCGTCAAAGAAAAGGTCCTTTTCACTTAACTGGAGCTCAGTTAGTCTGTTCTTGAGAGACTACTATGTCAGTGGTTCTCAAACGTTTTCATGTGAAGGACCCCCAAAATGATATGTATTTGGCCACGGACCCCCATTTCAAAATGTTTAGTTCCAGGGACCCCCCCAGAAGCAAAATTTGAGTTACAAACGTTCGCTTTGAAAATACATATATTCAAAGATTTGCACACATTTTCACGACTTTTTCCAAAGACAGCAGATCTACAAGCTCGCAGCGCGGCACTCGGTGCCGCGCTGTGAGCTTGTATATCTGCTATTTTTCACTGGTTAAAGCATTCAACAATTCTAGGCCTAAATGGGTTTTAAATCATTAACGTCGGCGCTAACGCCTGCGCTTCGTTATAGCTTCACTTCCTTGGCCCCCTCAGGCTACAGCAGATAGATCTGACAGACAGTCCCGCGTTAGCCCGGTGCCGCCGCCAGCTAATGTCAGACACTTGTGAAGTGAAGTCTATGTTCCTTTATTCATTGTTACTGCCGGCTTCAGTCAAGTGGAGTGGGATGGCACGTCTACATCAGTCGTCAATCACACAGGCAGAGAGAGAGGGCTTTTTATCAATGTGTGATGACTACACTGAGGTGTCTGTCTCTGCTAACGCTGTCTGCCTGCGTTGCCAGGTTTTTTTTGCGAGAGAAGCAAGCAAACCAGGTCTGTTGAAAACAAGCCCAAAAGAAACGACTATAGGCTGCATTAGAACTTTAAACATACATAATATACAGTATTATGTACATATACCGGTATGTATATATAAAAAAGCCAAAAGTCGCTTAATGATAAGCAGACATGGCAACACTGCTGTCTGCCTGCCCCACACTGACTTCCAGATCGATATAAGAAACCACACCTTGCTTTGAAGGTTACGTGTGTGTGTGTGTGTGTGTGTGTGTGTGTGTGTGTGTGTGTGTGTGTGTGTGTGTGTGTGTGTGTGTGTGTGTGTGTGTGTGTGTGTGTGTGTGTGTGTGTGTGTGTGTGTGTGTGTGTGTGTGTGTGTGTGTGTGTGTGTGTGTGTGTGTGTGTGTGTATAGCATGATGCATTTCTTAGCTGGGGGTGACCTTCAGCCACTGCCAAGCCAATTTTTTTATTTCTATTTATTTTCTTACAGATGTCTAAGAGGGATGGTTGCCTTTTTCACACACACACACACACACACGCACGCACGCACACACACACACACACACACACACACACACACACACACACACACACACACACACACACACACACACACACACACACACACACACACACACACACACACACACACACACACACTAACAAAAGGCCACGGATGGCAGCACAGACCTCCCTCCCCCATCCCTGTTCCTCAGTCACACACGAACACACATGGCTGTGTTCAAGTAAAGGAGACAGTGAGTGAAGCCCTGTTGGATGGACTCAAATGAGTGATTATTGTAGCGGGGAGCAGAGACATCAACGTGTGGCTCTGGTTATTGTTGTTGCCAATGAGGGAAGCAGGGCTTGTTATTCTTTCAGACCATCTGGATCCTATGACACAACCTTGTTAACCCATTTAGGCCTAGAATTATTGAATGCTTTAACCAGTGAAAAACAGCAGATATACAAGCTCACAGCTTGTAGATCTGCTATTTTTGAAAAAGTCGTGAAAATGTGTGTAAATCTTTCTTTGAATATATGTATTTTCAAAGCGAACGTTTGTAACTCAAATTTTGCTTCTGGGTGGTCCCTGGAACTATATATTTTGAGATGCGGGTCCGTGGCCAAATAAATATCAGTCTGGGGGTCCTTCATATGAAAAGGTTTGAGAACCACTGACATAGCAGTCTCTCAAGAACAGACTAACTGAGCTCCAGTTAAGTGAAAAGGATCTTTTCTTTGACGATAGCTAGCCAGATTGCTGACATAGAAACATAGGTTTTTCAAAAAAAAATCTTAGAAGGATTCAAAAGACACTTATAGAATCTGGTCAAAATTCTAATTTTCACGATTTTTCAAAAATAGCAGATCTACAAGCTCGCAGCGCGGCACTCATGCTGTGAGCTTGTAAATCTGCTATTTTTCAATAGTTAAAGCATTCAATAATCTTATGCCTAAATGGGTAAACCTGACTAGACCTTTTTAGACATGCATGGGTGATGCGAGAGAGAGAGAGAGAGACACACACACACGCACAAGATCAGGCACCTCAAACTTGTGTGTAACAGTCCACCCATTTTTGAGCGGTGGTCACAACGCTCCTATACGTGGCCGTGTGTGTGGGTCTGTCTGTCTGTCTCCGTGTCTCCGTGTCTGTCTGTCTGTAGCCTGCAGTAACCTTTTCTGACCACACATGTTAAGGGAGGGGCGCTGTTGCACACACACACACACACACACACACACACACACACACACACACACACACACACACACACACACACACACACACACACACACACACACACACACACACACCACCGCTCAGTTCACACGAGTGTGATTTTTCAAGTGCTCCCCACTTCCATAGCTAAATGAATTCTGTGGATTTGAGTTTAGCTCTGCGGCCCATTTAGGGCCCATTCATTTCCGCAGGCACCTGTAATATGAAAGCAAGTGTTATCAGTTACACATTCCAGAACAACCCAACTTTTAATGCATGCCTCAGAGGCATGCACATACACACACACTCAACCATCACTCACAACAAATGTGGGAATTTGCTAATTAATTTGACAGCAATAAAACTCTCTCTCTCTCTCTCTCTCTCTCTCTCTCTCTCTCTCTCTCTCTCTCTCTCTGTTTGACAAGAAGTAATTAAGGATTAGACTTCAGGGTCTGGTGGCAAATGAAATGTTGTCAAATCGTTTGACGCAATTCTACCTTATGTGAGTGTGTGAATGTTTGGTCTCAGTCTTTTATTGCCAGTAGAGAGAGTGTGTGTGTGTGTGTGTGTGTGTGTGTGTGTGTGTGTGTGTGTGTGTGTGTGTGTGTGTGTGTGTGTGTGTGTGTGTGTGTGTGTGTGTGTGTGTGTGTGTGTGTGTGTGTGTGTGTGTGTGTGTGTGTGTGTGTGTGTGTGTGTGCACGCGCGTGTGTCATCTGTTTAGACTAGGCCTGTCAAAATGATTACACATTTGCATGGAAATTATTCATGTAAAATGTCATGATCGGGACAGAACTACTTTAGACATGTTTGAAGAATAAAACAAACTGACGTTGACCACAGTTCCTCTGGGAATTGTTTGATTATGCTTCAAGATATTGATATTGGCATATTGTAATACTTCGTTTGGCACAATATGATATGTAATGTTTATCTATGAAAACACTGTGTGTGTGTGTGTGTGTGTGTGTGTGTGGTGTGTGGTGTGTGGTGTGTGTGTGTGTGTGTGTGTGTGTGTGTGTGTCTGTGAGAGAGTTTGTCTAGCTATACTTATGGGGACTAAACGCATGTTCACACAGTCACTTGCAGGGGACCTCTGACAGTGTGGGGACAAAATAGTAGGTCCCCACAACGGTTAGGGTTTGGGGTTAGGTTTAGGGATAGAGGTTAGGGTAAGGCCACAGGACTTACATAAAAATGAATGGAAGTCTATGTAATGTCCCCAGTGATGTAAAAAAAAAAAAAAATATATATATATATATATATATATATATATATATATATATATATATATATATATATATAGTGTGTGTGTGTGTGTGTGTGTGTGTGTGTGTGTGTGTGTGTGTGTGTGTGTGTGTGTGTGTGTGTGTGTGTGTGTGTGTGTGTGTGTGCGTGCGTGCTCACATGAGACCCTGAAATCGAAAGGTTCAATACGAATAGGGTGAACGGGGCAAGATGAACCACTTTTTGCTTAAGTTGCCTAGCTGGAAGCAAGGAAAATTGAGATGGCAGTAAATGGCTGTCAGGAGCAGACTCTCCACAGGTGCATTCATTGTCTTATAAATATCTGAACCATTGAATTGTGTGATTCTGCTTGTAGCAAAGCACCTTTGATGTTTAATTCACCCTAAGGGTCGATTCATACATTAATAAGGAGCCACGTTTATTTCGGTTCGGGAGGGCACCCCGAACCGAAATAATTGAAGTTCGGGGAGAGTCCATTCATACTCTCTAACGGCTAGCGCCTAGGTCGCTTGTAAATATTGGATGTACTTGGCATGAAAACCTTTGTGGCCGATAAATGAGCTTTGCAGGACGGATATGTATCTGACTAGCCCTTGCGGCTATACGCTGAATGACTGGAGGGGAGACCGCTCTCCATTCTGACTTGCTGCCATTCCGACATTGACTTCTAATTGTCAGTGGCGGCACTTCCATAGAGTTTAGGGTTACGGTTAGGGTTAGGTATAGGATTAGTGTCGGAATGGGGGGATGCACCCAACTGGAGGTCCAGTGAGCAGCAGCTCCAGCACCACCAGATGGAGAGAGAACGGGGTCTCTCTCTCTCTCTCTCTCTCTCTCTCTCTCTCTCTCTCTCTCTCTCTCTCTCTCTCTCTCTCTCTCTCACACACACTCTCTCTCACTCACTCACACTCTCTCTCTCTCACTCACACTCTCTCTCTCTCACTCACTCACACACACACACACACACACACACACACACACACACACACACACACACACACACACACAAGCTCTGTCAAAAACATCTAATCTACAAGCTCACATTATAGACGTGCCGCCTTTCGCTGTTTGTTTCATGACGATCAAGCTCATCTACAGCGAGACACACATCAAAGGGGTGTGTGTGTGTGTGTGTGTGTGTGTGTGTGTGTGTGTGTGTGTGTGTGTGTGTGTGTGTGTGTGTGTGTGTGTGTGTGTGTGTGTGTGTGTGTGTGTGTGTGTGTGTGTGTGTGTGTGTGTGTGTCCAGCCAGAAGGAGAGCCAGCTGACAATGTATCCGTCGCTTTGCGATGCTCAATACACGGCCACAAGCATTTGGAAGTCGGCTTGTGTCCCTTCCAAATACCCTAACCACTGTTTCCTTGGCTTCACTGCCGACAATATGAACTTGAATGAATGAGAAGACATCTCTGAGCACCGGAATTAAGTCGGGAGGTCACAACATTACGGCAGCACCGAACAGCCTAACTTACATTGGGGTGACTTCCCCCCCCCCAACCCTTATTAAAGTATGAATCGACCGTAATACTAGATTTCTGTTTGCCTTTCATGGTACATTATAGCAAGTATTGCACAGAACAGACATGACAAATAACAAACATATGACTGACATTGACTGGTACTAATAATCAAAATAAACAACATGTACTTTAGATCTGGTATTTCCGCTATTTATTAATTTTTGTTTGAAATTTTTAATTTATGAACATGGCAATTATAGAGATAGTTCTGTATATGCTGTGTGTGTGCTGTGTTTGCTGTTGTGCGAACACAGGAGGACAACATTTAGTACTTACAATTTATTTATTCTCAACTATTTAATAATAATCAGGTTTTTTAGAAACCTTTTTCTTTACGGATTATATTGTTTTTTTCTAGATAGATATTCATTTGTATTTGTTATATTGCTTCTGAAGTACTGACATATTATCTTGTTTGTTATTGTGATGTTTTATCTGCTTATTGTAAGTCGCTTTGGATTAAAAGCATCTGCTAAATGCCTAAACTGTAAACTGTAACCCAACCCAAGCCCAAGGGTGTGTAATGTCACATCATGTTGACAAAGACAAGAATTATGATTATTAATTAAACTATTTGTGTTCCAAAGACTTTGTTTGCTTGTGCAAAACAATATGTCACATGATGCCCGGAGCCAGGGTGTTGTTAGTGTTATTCATAACAGACAGTGCTGTCACAACCATGACATTCAACATTTAACATTTTGAATAAAGGACTTTTACTTGCAACAGAGTATTTCTACATTATGGTATTGGTAATACATTTTTTGTAGAGATGTTACCGATCAATCGGCAATGGATCGGATCGGGCCGATCAAAGCGTGATCGGCGATAATCGGTGGTTTAGATCAAAAGGTAAATTCACCGATCCGATCCGATCGGTGCATCCGATCAACCAGCCGTTCAGTATGCCCACTTGAGGCCATTTTGAGGTATTGATTTCCACAGTGCTGAAGGAATAATTAGTTACTGCTATGATAATAAATACATAGTAATGCTGGTAAATAACTATATGGCAAATATATAAATGAATTCATGAGTAAATTAATTAATTAAAGTTAAAACATTACCATTTAGAAAATATAAATAATATATAAATAATAACTTGATCGGATCGGTGATTGATCGGTATCGGGTGATCAAACTTTTGTGATCGGTGCTCGGTGATCGGTTCCAAAAAACCTGATCGGACCATCCCTAATTTTTTGTCATATATTGTTAAAAGTACCAAACGACAAAATATAAATCCAAGTAATATTTTAGTAAAACAGTATCAACGTATACTTAAAGTGGCAATAACAAACCTAGCCCAGCCTCCCCTGACCCTCCTTTGTATTTACCTACTGTATATATTTTTTGCACTGTTTATTTTATTTTTATTTACTCTGTTCTATCCGTCTGTCATTCAATGTTATATGAGATACTTCGATGGTTTCCTATGGAAATAAGCTTAGTCTTTTCTAGGATCTCCTTTTAGTTGACCTTGTACCAGTGAACTGTACCGTCATGAAACTTTACCTTTTTCTATGCAAACTTCTTATAAAGTCTTCAATCAATCAATCAATCAATCAATCAATCAATCAATCAATCAAACCAAAAGCAAACATATTCATTATACATGGTTTCCTCACTTTCCTGCAGAAAAAAAGGCTTGGCCAGGTGGTAGGCTACGGGGGGGACTCACTGAAAATGTTTAATTATTTAATTAATTAATTAATTAATTAATTAGATTAAATTAATTCCCTTCATTTTGATATTTTTTTTATTTATTTTTGCCCTCAACATACTCAACTCAACTCAACTTTATTTATATATCACATTTCACATGACAAGTCAACCAAAGTGCTGTACCAGTTAAAAACAAAGTGCGAACAGTGCAATAAGAACAAAACAATAGCATACAATGAAATAAGCACAAAAAAGAAAAAGCATTAGCACCAATAAAAGAAATCAGGTGGTGCTAAAAGCCAGGGAGAAGAAATACGTTTTTGAGAGGGATTTAAAAATAGATATCGACTGGGCAGCTCGAATGTGTATGGGCAAATTATTCCAGAGCCTAGGGGCAGCTGCCGCAAAGGCCCGGTCACCCCTAGTTGTTCTGTTCGTTGCTAACTCAGTCAACAGCAACTGGTCGGCGGACCTCAAGGCTCTGGCTGGGGAGTAGTCGGAAATTAGTTCTGCAAGTGAGGGGGGTGCCGTCCCATTCCTAATTTTAAAAACATACATAAGAATCTTAAAATTAATTCGGAAGCGGACAGGGAGCCAGTGGAGTGAAGCTAATACTGGGGTGATATGGTCACGCTTCTTTTTGCCGGTGAGGAGGCGGGCAGTGGCATTCTGGACCATCTGTAGGCGTCTAAGGTAGTGCTTGGTCTATACCGACATAGGAGATACCGACATAGGAGAAGTTGCTTAAACAAACACATGAACGAAAAAACGACATGCTATCATCATCCACATTTATTCAACATTGAACAAATAAGTTGCGTGCCTGCACGTTCAGGAGGAATCTTGGCCGGGTGCTACAGATTTTAGGCCGGGTGGCCAATAAAGCGCTGCGGGAAACCCTGCTGTAATGTAGGCTACTGCGCTGGCAAAGCTTTGGCGAGCCTCGGTTGGCAGAGTGCCCATGCACACCCTCCCGCCACCGGGCCTGAGGGAGAGCCTGGTGAACACGACAAGCTGCCATCCTGCTGGGTGCAGGGACGTGCTGGCAATTGGGAAAAGCGGAACAACTCCCGACCGGCCGGTTCATTCCCGGCCCGTCCAGGCCGGCCATTAGGAAAACAAAATAAATAAATAAAATGTCTGCCTTCGTTCCATTTTGGGGGCTGGGCGGCCAACAAAGTAAATCGTCACTGTCGGGCAGAAACCTCGTATCTCCAAGTTTGTAGATTTTGCTTCATCATACAAGGCTGTCGCACAAAAGTAGTGAAAACAGCAGATCTACAAGCACACAACGCCTCGCGGTGCAAGGCGTTGTGTGCTTGTAGATCGGCTGTTTTCACTAGTTTAAATAATTTTTAAAATGATTTTGGACGTACAAGGTTTCCACCCGACAACGACGAAATATAACTCATGTACAATAATTGGCCCACTGGCTTATCACTTGTCATGGCTGAAATGGCAAATCTTTGAGTAGCAGGGTCGGTGATCTCTCTCTATAGCGCGCAATGAGGGCCTCTCCAACTCTTTTTCCCGGGCTGAATCAGGGGCCCAGCACGTCCCTGGCTGGGTGGGTGAGAGTAGGCAGGGTGCTCCAGACACTCTAGTTGGGATGCTGCTCTAGTCGTCACTCCTCTGTATTCCTCCATGTCTCCCTCTTTGTTTTTACACTTGAACTCTGCCCCTTATACCTCTTTGTCTCTTCCTCTGTTTCCCTCTCTCTTCCTCCTGTTTGTTTCTGTGTCTTCCTCCTCTGTGTTTCTTTCTCAATCTGTTCCTCGCTGCTTATTATTTTTTATATTTGGATTTACACCACCACCCCTGTTTTTGTTTCTTCCTGTAATTTCCTCCCTTAAGCCTCTATCAGAGTCCAGGATGAAGAGCTATTCACCGCAGATTTTAGGTGTAAAGCTATCCACCTAAAGTCAGAAAATAAGTGGAGGACATCATAGTCAGTCACGGTGAAGTCCTATCACTGTGACTGACTGGTCTAGATCGACCAATCAGTGAACGGGGTGATGGGTCGATCTGTCTTAAAGTAAAAACAGAGATGTGTCGGAGTTCGCGGTGGATAGCTCTTCACCGCGAGTAATGACGCAATGTTGTAGTTTTATGACTTAAAAAGACTACTCCGCGGTGCCTACTATGACAGGGGCTTGAGTCATCCTCCATCACTTTCCCCCCTCTCTCAAAAATGTGGAATATTTGGAAGGTTTTTGAAACATTAAACTTTATAGAAAAAGAAGCCCAAAGTTGCTAATAATAAGCAGACATGGCATTCCCTTTTTTCTCTCTGTCGTGCCACTTTCCGTTTGCTCATTTCTTTCTGCCTCTCCCATTGTGTCTTGTTCTCTGCCTCCTTGTCTTGTTCTCCGCCCCCAAGCTGTTCTTTCTGGGTTTCTTTTCTTGTCTTTGTGTGTCTCTCCATCTCTTCACGTGTGGCTCTGTCATGCGGAGACAGGTCTTTGTTATATTAATCGTGTATTCTTTTTCATGTGGCGCACGCTGCGGTACTCGTGTGACTTCCTGCTGTGATGTGGCATCATTGCAGCGTGAACGCACATGTAGTTACAACCTGCTCTCTCCCCAACTCAACACACACACACACACACACACACACACACACACACACACACACACACACACACACTGTAGGCACACACATGCAAGTGGCAAAGTTCTGCCTTTATTGCATGAAGTGAGGTTGCGGGGTAGTTGGGTTATTTTTGGCAACTGACAAATCTCTCCTGTATTCCATCTGGTGATGAAGGCCAGCATCTCTCCAGAGCTCTTAAGCTCAGTGTTGCCATGTGATGTCTTCTTATTATAAGCGTCTTTGGGCTTCTTTTTCTGTAAAGTAGAACGTTTTAAAACATTTCCAAATATTCCACATTGTATTTGATGTTTATGTTTTGAAAATAGCAGATCTACAGGCTCACAACGCGAGTCGCGACCCGTTGTGAGCTTGTAGATGAGAGAGGGGAGAAAGCCACCCAATGTAAGTTAGGCTGTTCGGTGCTGCCGAAATGTTGTGACTTAATTCCGGTGCTCAGCGGTGTCTTCTCATTCATTCAGCCCAGCTTCAAGTTCATATTTTCGGCCATGAAGCCAAGGAAACAGCGGCCGTTTGGAAGGGACACAAGCCGACTTCCAAATGCTTGTGGCCGTGTATTGAGCATCGCAAAGTGGAGCATTGGCTGGAGACACACACACACACACACACACACACACACACACACACACACACACACACACACACACACACACACACACACACTCTTGCTTTACTTGCTTATGGTTGTCCATCGATTCCGATGATGACGTCCACTTATGTCCTCAACGGTGAGTTCTTTCGTGGCTAAAGAGTCTTATTCTTGAGCCACATGTTCTGTTGCAGGTGGGGCATATGTAGGTTGTAGTTGTGGTAGTGGTACTGGCAGTCATGGGTGTGTTCCTCCTGAGTCTCTGCTGATGTCTTCTGGCAGTCCTGTCCTCCTCCAGCCTCTGCGTTCCTTCATGACAGCGCTGTCGCCATGAATCACGGTCACCAGCAGCAGCCCCAAGGTCCTCAGGCCTGATCTTGCACTTCTTCAGAGAAGTCTTAAGCTGGTCCTTGTACCTCTTCTTCGGCCCTCCTGCTAAGCGCCGGCCATGATGTAGCTGGCCATACAGCACTCTGCGGGGAAGTCGGCCTTGAGGCATCCGGATCACATGTCCAAGCCATCGCAGTTGGTGTTGAGTGATTGTAGCCTCCATACTGCGGCAGTTTGTTTTCGCCAGTATGTCAGCATGTGGCACACGGTCACGCCAGGTGAGTCCCAGTATGCGCTGTAGGCATCCAATATGGTAACGCTCCAGGGCCTTGATGTGACGGCTGTATGTGGTCCATGCCTCACAGCTGTAGAGGAGGGTAGTGATACAGACAGCGTTGTAGACAGCAACTTTGGTGTGCAGGTGGAGGTTGTTGTTTTGGAAGACCCTGCGTCGTAGTCTCCCAAAGGCAGCCGAAGCCAGCTTGACACGGTTTTGTATTTCACCGTCAATGCTACAGTCCTCAGAGAGGATACTGCCCAGGTATTTGAAGGATGGGGTTATTGCTAGTGGCTTGTTGTCGATGGTGAAGACGGGCAGGGTGTGTGGGATACTGGAGCTCCATTGGCAGACCACTTCTGTCTTGGTGATGTTGACGGAGAGACCCATCCTGCTGTAAGCCCTGACAGCCACATCAAGGATGGTCTGCAGGTCGTGTGGAGAGTGCGCCACCAGAGCACAGTCGTCTGCGTACTGCAGCTCGAGGACCCTCTCCATAGACAGTTTGGTAGTCGCTCGTAGCCTCCTGATATTAAAAAGGTTCCCGTCCAGTCTGAAGTCCACTGCCACCCCACTGCTATCTTCAAGCTCCTTTTGGAGAAGCTGTGTGACGCATAGTAGGAAGACATTAAAGAGCACAGGTGCTAGCACACACCCTTGTCTTAGCCCTGTGCGCACAGGGAAAGATGTAGACTCTTGTCCTCCTGTCGTAACACGGGCCATCATCCCATCGTGGAATTGGCGGAGAATGTTAACAAATCTGGCTGGACAGCCAAACTTGCCTAGCACACTCCACAAGAGCTCCCTGTTCACAATGTCAAAGGCCTTGGAGAGGTCAATAAAGGCTACAAAGAAGTCCTTGTGTTGTTCTCGACACTTCTCCTGAAGTTGCCTTGTTGTAAAGATCAACACACACACACACACACACACACACACACACACACAACCACGCGCACACACACACACACACACACACACACACACACACACACACACACACACACACACACACACACACACACACACACACACACACCTTTGCTGCGTGTCTCGCTAGCGCCTGTAGATGAGCTTGATAGTCAGGAAACAAACAACGAAAGGCGGCACGTCTATATGTGAGCTTGTAGATTAGATGTTTGCGACAGAGCTTCAATTATTTTGGTTTGGGGAGCCCTCTCCAACCGAAATAAACTTGGCTCCTTATTAACACATTGACCGCCATTTTAACATACCTCCGTACTCCCACCTGCCATTCGTCTCCATAGACTTCCATGTAATTGGGTGTGCACGGATCATGCACACCCATGCCTAGATAATGCACCACGTGTGTCCACATTGCTCACAGCTTTCAAACAAAAAAATCCGAATGGAAATCCGTTCAGGCATTCATGAGATAGCAGCCATTATGTTTTACACTGTTGTGAGCTTGGAGGTCTGCTACCTGAGTTGTATGGGGGTTGTATGGGGGTTAAACATGCAATTTCGCGATTGCTATCATGCCTACTCCATTTTTGGGGGTCAAAATTTTTTTTTGAAAAAAAATTTTTTTGATTTTTTTTTTTTTTTTTTTTTTTTTTTAATTCTCGGGACTATCGGGCCTGGCGGGGAAAGACATTGGAATAATCTCGGGACTATCGGGCCTGGCAGGGAATGAGTTAACGTATGAATCGACCCCTAGGGTGAATTAAACGTCATCAAAGGTGCTTTGCTACAAGCAGAATCACACAATTCAATGGTTCAGATATTTATAAGACAATGAATGCACCTGTGGAGAGTCTGCTCCTGACAGCCATGGATGTACTGCAGGGACGTGCCGGGCCCCTGATTCAGCCCGGGAAAAAGAGTTAGGGAGGCCCTCATTGCTGCTGCTACTCAAAGATTTGTGACAAAGTGACAAGCCAGTGGGCCAATTACATGAGTTATATTTCGTCGTTGTTGGGTGGAAACCTTGTATGTCCAAAACCGTTTGTTTTGTATTTATCATTTTAAAAATGATTTAAACTAGTGAAAATAGCCGATCTACAAGCACACAACGCCTCGCACCGCGAGGCGTTGTGTGCTTGTAGATCTTCTGTTTTCACTACTTTTGTGCGACAGCCTTGTATGATGAAGCAGGGCTTTGCTTTGCGAAAAATCGTACAAATTTGAAACTTGGAGAATTTGAACAGTGTCGATTTACTTTGTTGGCCGCCCAGCCCCCAAAATGGAACGAAGGCCGACATTTTATTTTTTTCCTAATGGCCGGCCTGGACTGGCCGGGAATGAACCGGCTGTTCGGGAGTTGTCCCGCTTTTCCCAATGGCCAGCACGTCCCTGATGTACAGTAAGACATACTGGACTAAATAGATAGAGCAGGAGTTCTGAACCAGGGGTTAGCAAACCCCTGCATGGGTGCTTGCAGGTGGTCACAACATTGTGAGAGAGAAAAAAGAAACCTTTCTGAGTATTCTTAGAACTGGTGTGTGCGTGTACCGGTGTTATACCTTTCTCTCCAAATAAGCCTTTCAATACCCAATTCATTTCAATGGAGCAGCAGTAGATTGTCAACAGACACATGTGTTTAGACTAGGCCTGTCAAAAATGATTACACATTTGCATGAAAATTAATCATGTAAAATGTCATGATCGGGACAGAACTACTTTAGACATGTTTGAAGAAGAAAACAAACTGACGTTGACCACACTTCCTCTGGGCATTGTTTGATTATGCTGCAAAATATTGATATTGGCATATTGTAATACTTTGTTTGGCACAATATGATGTAATGTAATGTTTATCTATGAAAACACTGTGTGTGTGTGTGTGTGTGTGTGTGTGTGTGTGTGTGTGTGTGTGTGTGTGTGTGTGTGTGTGTGTGTGTGCGTGTGCACACAAACACTTTACAACCCCCTCCCTTAATAAACACCCAGGGCAGTTAGTAGTAGTATATATTCCAGTAGCGAGGACAGATAGACTTCACAGTTCACATCACAGACATCACTGACAAGGTTCTTCTCAGCTCTGAGGACTTCCCCCAAACTACTGAAAGGTGAGTTCAATACTTGCTACTTGCTAGATTGCAATGACTTACGACAGCAATTCTCAATGTGGGCTAGTGTGCCCCCATTTAATTTAATGATAAGAAATATTTATACAAATATCATAGCATGTGAATTTTCATTGATGGATAACATCAACATAGTCTCAGTCCTCACACCCACATACACTTGCACTCACACCCACACCATGTTCTTTATTTTATTAACTTAATTTACTTTTCATACTGTATATTCATGTATTGTATTATTTTATGTCGCTATGTTATGTTATTTTTATTTTATTTTATTTCTATGATAATTTTTTTCTATGCTGTTAAATGAGGTGAGATTACTTTATAAACCCAACTGGTTTTTTTTAAATCTCACCTGCACAACCCAAGTCAATATTATTTGTTTCAAATGTGTTGTTTTTAAAATGTGCAAATAAAAAAAAAAAAAAAAAAATGCTCTGAAAATGCACACACCCAACTCATCTGAAGTCGCCAGATTGGTGTGTTTTTGAGATGTTCAAGTGGGCCTTGATCCAGAAAAGAGAACCAGCGTCTTATCATATAAGAATTATATTCAAATGTTGTTCTGTCACCTGGCAGATCCAACGGCACACAGTCATACAACTACTGACATCTTTTGTTATACATCCTCACAGAAAATGAAGATTGTGATCCTTCTTTTCGCTGCGTTGGCCCTTGCAGCAGTGCAACATGCAAAAGCAGGTACCAGTTACCAGTTTTCATGACATGTCATTTCATTGTGATGTGATATCAAGCCATATTCAGTGTAACTTAAAGGTGTAGTTCAACTCCCAAATGACTGTTTATCTATCATTTAATCACCCCATGCAAGCCTCGAATTCATGGAGTTTTTATGTTTTTCATATTTGATGAATTGATTTAATTAGGAGACCAAGCTCAACAAGAATAGAGCAGTGGGCATGGTTTACTGGTGCCAACAAAAACCCTCCCATTGATTTTCCACATAGACTTTTACAAACACATAACGATTATTCTAAGCCTAGAACCAAGCCATCCAGGACTTCAGTGAATCATGATTATGAAACCTTTGATCCTGTGAAAGAAATAATAATATTCAGTTATTTGATACTTTTATTACATTTAATATACATTTAATAAATATCCTTTGTTTAGTGATTTTCAACATTTCCTTTCTCTACACTGTTAACTTACCCTTCAAATCTCTGCTTCTTCTTCTGATGCTGCTGCAGCTGCTGTAAAGGCGGCAGACCTCCCTGAGGCTGGAGAGGATGTGGGAGAGACCCAAGAGCATGAGGCAGAGGGGATGGGCAGGGGATGTAATGCTAACTAATGCTAATGCTAACAAATGCTAATGCTAACAACTGATAATGCTAACAAATGCTAATGATAATGCTAACACATGCTAATGCTAACAAATGCTAATGCTGATGCTAATAAATTCTAATGCTAACATATGCTAATGCTAACAAATGCTAACAAATGCGAATGCTAATACTAATGCTAATAAATGATTATGTTAATAAATGCTAACAAATGCTAATGCTAACACATGATAATGCCAATGCTAACAAATGCTAATACTAATGCTAAAATGCTAATGCTAACACCAACTGCTATACAAGGTTGCACACACTTAGTGAGCTGCAGGCACACTTAAAATTTCTTAGAAATTTTCATTTCTAGTTACATTTAATATACATTTAATAAATACCCTTTGTTTAGTGCTTTTCAACATTTCCTTTTTTCTACACTGTTAACTTACCCTTCAAATCTCTGCTTCTTCTTCTGATGCTGCTGCAGCTGCTGTAAAGGCGGCAGACCTCCCTGAGGCTGGAGAGGATGTGGGAGAGACCCAAGAGCATGAGGCAGAGGGGATGGGCAGGGGATGTAAGGCTAACTAATGCTAATGATAACAAATGCTAATGCTAACAACTGATAATGCTAACAAATGCTAATGATAATGCTATGAGGGAGAGGATCCATTCTTTGGCAAATGGACTGGCCCAGGGTATAAATCTGGGGATGAGCCAGGTACCAGTTTTCATGACATGTCATTTCATTGTGATGTGATATCAAGCCATATTCAGTGTAGCCTCGGAAACCCAGGCTTCTTTGGCGATAGGAAGAAAAAGAAGATCACTGTTGGAGGAAGTGTAGAATTTCCCAAACCAATCAGAGTGCAGAGAGCGTCGCACCAAATGTGTTGACGTCATGACGCAGCAGCGTTCTCTGCGCTGAGCAGAGGAGCAGAGTGGGTTGGGGGGAGGAGAACGCATGCTATTGGCCAGAGACTCGCGGAGAGATTCACGGCGCCCGCCCATCTGCCTATACAAACTGGTCCGCGTTAGGTTAGAGTGTATTCAGTGTAACTTAAAGTTGTAGTTCAACTCCCAAATGACTGTTTATCTATCATTGAATCACCCCATGCAAGCCTTGAATTCATGGAGTTTTATGTTATTCATATTTGATGAATTGATGTAAATAGGAGACCAAGCTCAACAAGAATAGAGCAGTGGGCGTGGTTGACTGGTGCCAACAAAGATTCTCCCATTAATTTTCCACATAGACTTTTACAAACATGTTTATAACGATTATTCTAAGCCTAGAACCAAGCCATCCAGGACGTCAGTGAATCATGATTATGAAACCTTTGATCCTGTGAAAGAAATAATAATATTCAGTTATTTGATACTTTTATTACATTTAATATACATTTAATAAATATCCTTTGTTTAGTGATTTTCAACATTTCCTTTCTCTACACTGTTAACTTACCCTTCAAATCTCTGCTTCTTCTTCTGATGCAGCTGCTGTAAAGGCGGCAGACCTTCCTGAGGCTGGAGAGGGTGTCATTCATGTGGGAGAGACCAAAGAGCATGAGGGAGAGGAGCCATGCTGCAGGGGATGTAATGCTAACTAATGCTAATGCTAACAAATGCTAATGCTAACAACTGATAATGCTAACAAATGCTAATGATAATGCTAACAAATGCTAATGCTAACAAATGCTAATGCTGATGCTAATAAATTCTAATGCTAACATATGCTAATGCTAACAAACGCTAACAAATGCGAATGCTAATACTAATGCTAATAAATGATTATGTTAATAAATGCTAACAAATGCTAATGCTAACACATGATAATGCCAATGCTAACAAATGCTAATACTAATGCTAAAATGCTAATGCTAACACCAACTGCTATACAAGGTTGCACACACTTAGTGAGCTGCAGGCACACTTAAAATTTCTTAGAAATTTTCATTTCTAGTTACATTTAATATACATTTAATAAATACCCTTTGTTTAGTGCTTTTCAACATTTCCTTTTTTCTACACTGTTAACTTACCCTTCAAATCTCTGCTTCTTCTTCTGATGCTGCTGCAGCTGCTGTAAAGGCGGCAGACCTCCCTGAGGCTGGAGAGGATGTGGGAGAGACCCAAGAGCATGAGGCAGAGGGGATGGGCAGGGGATGTAAGGCTAACTAATGCTAATGATAACAAATGCTAATGCTAACAACTGATAATGCTAACAAATGCTAATGATAATGCTATGAGGGAGAGGATCCATTCTTTGGCAAATGGACTGGCCCAGGGTATAAATCTGGGGATGAGCCAGGTACCAGTTTTCATGACATGTCATTTCATTGTGATGTGATATCAAGCCATATTCAGTGTAGCCTCGGAAACCCAGGCTTCTTTGGCGATAGGAAGAAAAAGAAGATCACTGTTGGAGGAAGTGTAGAATTTCCCAAACCAATCAGAGTGCAGAGAGCGTCGCACCAAATGTGTTGACGTCATGACGCAGCAGCGTTCTCTGCGCTGAGCAGAGGAGCAGAGTGGGTTGGGGGGAGGAGAACGCATGCTATTGGCCAGAGACTCGCGGAGAGATTCACGGCGCCCGCCCATCTGCCTATACAAACTGGTCCGCGTTAGGTTAGAGTGTATTCAGTGTAACTTAAAGTTGTAGTTCAACTCCCAAATGACTGTTTATCTATCATTGAATCACCCCATGCAAGCCTTGAATTCATGGAGTTTTATGTTATTCATATTTGATGAATTGATGTAAATAGGAGACCAAGCTCAACAAGAATAGAGCAGTGGGCGTGGTTGACTGGTGCCAACAAAGATTCTCCCATTAATTTTCCACATAGACTTTTACAAACATGTTTATAACGATTATTCTAAGCCTAGAACCAAGCCATCCAGGACGTCAGTGAATCATGATTATGAAACCTTTGATCCTGTGAAAGAAATAATAATATTCAGTTATTTGATACTTTTATTACATTTAATATACATTTAATAAATATCCTTTGTTTAGTGATTTTCAACATTTCCTTTCTCTACACTGTTAACTTACCCTTCAAATCTCTGCTTCTTCTTCTGATGCAGCTGCTGTAAAGGCGGCAGACCTTCCTGAGGCTGGAGAGGGTGTCATTCATGTGGGAGAGACCAAAGAGCATGAGGGAGAGGAGCCATGCTGCAGGGGATGTAATGCTAACTAATGCTAATGCTAACAAATGCTAATGCTAACAACTGATAATGCTAACAAATGCTAATGATAATGCTAACAAATGCTAATGCTAACAAATGCTAATGCTGATGCTAATAAATTCTAATGCTAACATATGCTAATGCTAACAAACGCTAACAAATGCGAATGCTAATACTAATGCTAATAAATGATTATGTTAATAAATGCTAACAAATGCTAATGCTAACACATGATAATGCCAATGCTAACAAATGCTAATACTAATGCTAAAATGCTAATGCTAACACCAACTGCTATACAAGGTTGCACACACTTAGTGAGCTGCAGGCACACTTAAAATTTCTTAGAAATTTTCATTTCTAGTTACATTTAATATACATTTAATAAATACCCTTTGTTTAGTGCTTTTCAACATTTCCTTTTTTCTACACTGTTAACTTACCCTTCAAATCTCGGCTTCTTCTTCTGGTGCTGCTGCAGCTGCTGTAAAGGCGGCAGACCTCCCTGAGGCTGGAGAGGATGTGGGAGAGACCCAAGAGCATGAGGGAGAGGATCCAGCCTGGTTTGATTCCCTCCTTAAGGGATAATAAAGGTATCTATCTATCTACCAGTTTTCATGACATGTCATTTCATTGTGATGTGATATCAAGCCATATTCTGTGTAACTTAACCCTGCAAGGCCCAGCGTTGCTTTTTGGCAACATTTTTTAAATAATTTTTTAGAAAATGTTATTTGTTTTCCTGTTCTTTTTTCACATTAACATCACCATTAAATCCTATTGTTTAGTATTACAATGCCATTGGCCACGATATTTGCATATAAATACCCCCCACAGAGACTGACATTCACACCTCCCAGAGAAGTTGAAATTCCAGCGTCTGGACGAACAACATCTCAATTTTTAACTGAAGCTCCTCACTAAAACATAAGTAAAATTCCTGTAATATTTTTTTTTCGTGATCATTAGCATGTCTAGAACATGTACATGTGTTATTATCGTGAAAAATATCCCCAAAATGCAAATTAGAGCATGATTTATGATTTATGATTTATGGCTATAAAACCTTACAAAAAAATTATTAATTTTTTAACATTACATTTTCCTGTGATTAGGACTCCTACAACACCATCTGATTTTTATTTTTATTTTTTGGCCAGTAGAAATTAATTCGGGTCTTGCAGGGTTAAAGGTGTAGTTCAACTCCCAAATGACTGTTTAACTATCATTTAATCACCCCATGCAAGCCTCGAATTCATGGAGTTTTATGTTTTTCATATTTGATGAATTGATGTAAATAGGAGACCAAGCTCAACAAGAATAGAGCAGTGGGCATGGTTTACTGGTGCCAACAAAAACTCTCCCATTCATTTTCCCCATAGACTTTTACAAACATATTTATAACGATTATTCTAAGCCTAGAACCAAACCATCCAGGACATCAGTGAATCATGATCATGAAACCTTTGATCCTGTGAAATATTTTTTTTTTTTTTTTTATTATTGTAGCCTTCATCCCAAAGATGTGAAGTGTCAACATGGTTAAGGTGAGGACAGAAAGTCAACAAGCCCTACTGTTGGAAAGAAACTGTCCATGTCATTATAGTACCGTATTGGCCCGAATTTAGGACGATATTTTATTCTAATAAACATCCTCAAAATAGAGAGTCGTCCAATAATTGGGCCTTAGACTTTTCGCCGGGGAGATACGTACGTTATGTATCTTTCAGGACCTTTCTCTGCTCTGTCACTCACAGCCCAAGCGAGCTGTTACGGTGATTACCTTACACTGTCTACAAACTGCGCAGCGAAATTTGGACGCCGATCATTTCACGTTCCGTTTGGAGAAAGTCGGATGACTTTGGCATTGAACTTACCGGGGCGCGTGCGTGTGCGTAGTCCTCGCGAACATCGGCGTGGATGACGGCCGCACATGAGATCTTTAGCGTGGAAGTTTAATCCAAACAGTAAATGAAGCCCAATGAAGCTAATGCTGGCTGCTAGTATCCTGTGGTTCCTGTTTACAATGGAGAGTCGCATCTGAATGACGAAACGAGCCGCTGAGTTTGATGGGAAATGTAGTGTTTTTTATTCCCCAGCAGTATGCTGTGTGGACTGTATTCTATTCTGATACACATTATGAGGAGCTGATTTTCAGTATTAATTGGTTAATGCAATACAATACAGCAGAATGTTATCTCTGTATGAGCTTTTCTATGATGATTTTCCAATAAAAACGTTTTTCTTTATAAATAACCTAATATATAATATATAATATTTATATATTTTTTTCCCCAAAAATGATAATTGAAAAATAGGGGTCGTCTTATAATCAGAGTCGTACTATATTCGGGCTAATACGGTAAATGAAAATTCCTGTAGCATACACTTGAGTGTACAGTATTTTGACTCCCATTGCATTAGCAGAAAACGGTATACACTCTTGAATAATAATACTTTTAATTAGTGTAATACTAATAATAATAATAACTTCCATTTAGTTCTGCTTCTGTATCAATGTGTTAATGCTCTCCTCCCACAGCTCCAGAGGGAAATCATCGACTCACCATTGTCATCAATCATACAAGACAATGTTTTTTCATTATTTGGTCAATCGGACCTATTTGTGACCCTCGAATAAAAAGGTATATAGCATTCAACTTGTTTCCTTTCCTTTTTTGCGCTTACAATAATAATAATTAAACATTTCCAATGTATAACATAGAATCTTCGCTGCATCTTCATGAACCGCAGAGGATACAATCCTTGGGATTTTGGTGACCCCATGGTGTGTCATATGGCAGTAGTTCTCAAACTAATTATTTGTTGCAAGGACCCCCAAAGAAGAGAAGAGTTGTTCAAAAATAATGTTTTAAACATTTTAAAGATGTTTTGAAAAATGTTCAGAAATGGCTGATGTACAAGCTCATATATCTGCTATAGCCAAGGTAACACATTTTGCTGGTGAACCCCCTGGAACCCCTCCAAGGACTCCTGGAGAACCACTTTGAGAACCACTTATCTGCACTGCTCGGTCAAAATGTTAAATTGCTCACATGATAGGCATATCAAAATCTAAATCAGCAGATTTGACATGAAGTTTAATGTGATCAGCAAGAATGAACCATACTCCTTGTACCCCATGACCTTTACTCTGTCGCCGCCCACCAGGCCAGACCTCTCACTTCCACTCAAAAACTACTTGGCACGTTGCCATGAACCTTGCCATGAATGTTCCATTGTGTACATTCATGCTTCTTGACAGCTATTTCAGTGACCCCATGACCTACAGTATACCTCTAGTGCCACCCTCAGGCCAAAACATCCATTTTTGACAAAACTGATGGTTCACACAAGATATCTCGTCTATTAGGCAGATTCAGGGCTGCACTGGTCACTTCACGCAACACCAGAGCGTTCCGCCAATATATTTTGGGGGGGGTGGGATAACGCACACGCACGCTAGAACGTTCTCCTCGATTCAAGATCCCATAACAGGTTTAGGTAGGTGTGTAAATGTGTCCTCACTCCTCACATACAGTATAGGCTATACAGTATAAGCAACATAGCATTGTGGCACAGTCTGTACGCAACAAGAAGCAGTTCGGGAATACTAAGACGGCAACTCTACCCCTGAGCCACTGCCGCCTCACTAAAAAAGCCTTCCCACTGAGCACGCCGTCTAAAAGTGGTCTAATAGACGTATAGATTTGGAAATTTATTAGTGGTCTAAACTTAGACTAGACGACTAATAGACTTCTAATAGTCGTCTAAATGTAGACGGTCTACATTTAGACGACTATTAGAAGTCTATTAGTCGTCTAGTCTAAGTTTAGACCACTAATAAATTTCCAAATCTATACGTCTATTAGACCACTTTTAGACGGCGTGCTCAGTGGGTTGGCAGTAATCCACTGTACATTAGTTTGATAAAAAATTATGGCAGTCCAAATGTTAAAATAGTGTTCTGCCAGTAAAAAAATAATAATACAATAAATCCATTACCGTTTATGTGAATTTACATACCCCTCACTGCATCAGTAACTAATTGCCCTTAGGTGGTCATAGTGAGTGCATACTGAGTCCATTTGCGGTAATGGCAAAAAATGAGCCAGGGAATTCAAGAAATGTCACCCATATGCTGGTCTATCAAGACAATTATTCATTAGTTCAGTCACTTTTGCCATTCAGGTGTGACATTTTTTAATATGCACCATACAGTAGTTATACAGTAGCATACTCATTGACTATTAAAAAAATGAAGAATAAAATAAAATAAAGGATTGGTCACTGGGTGTGCCACCATTTGGATGTTTGGACATTGCTGCAAATGATCACTCGGAAGATAAGACAATTTGTGGATTGTGGCTTTAAAATTAAACCAAAGTAACAAGAAAATATTGTTCCTTCGAAACAATCGTGGGCTCGCTTCAAGCCAAAAAACAATGGCTATAAAAGTACAAAATGTCAAGATCGCAGGCAGTGCTCTCTTTGACATTACTGACGCAATCAGACACTGCATGCGTGATTTGAGGCATTTTGTTCCTTCCACTCGCTACGTCCAAACCAGGGAAATCTCCACTGTCAGGTGAAAAGAAGCAACTTGGTCTCCGTTGTCCATTGTCTCCCCAGGCGCGGCAGATGGAGAGCAGAGCCCAGGATTACATAGGCAATTAGCACTGGGTGAAAAAATGGGTTACAAAATAGTGGGATAAAAATGATTAAAAAGAAATATATATATACACATCACAGGTGCCTGGTACTATGTAATTTGGGGTTGCAACTATAAGGCTCACACCAATTTCTCCATGTGTCATCATTAAACATAACAGTAAATGTTTTTTCCCCTCCTTCTTTAACTATGAATAATATGAGGGGTACCCTCCACGTACCCCCGTTTGAGAAACACTGCTCTAAATCATGCATGCAAAGTTACACGTTCATGGCATTTGGCAAAGATGTAGAGGGTTAGTCCAAATATCACTGAAACCAATCTTATTCCAATTGGCCAAAGGGGGGCGCTATACGAAGCGTTTGAAAATTCAAACTTCAAACGGGCATAAGTCATGACTCGTTTCGTTTGAAGTTGCTTACACACGTGCCTTGACTCAAGCGGAAGACATCTGTGTCTTTGTTAAATAAGCTCCGCCCTTAGATTTTCTGCCATTTTGAGCAGCACTTAAACCCGCTTTTATTCTGGAATTTTTGCGTCATGTGCACATTTTTACATGAACTTTGGACCAATATCTAAAGATCTGTCAGATGGGATTTTTATTTTAAATTGAAACTTTCTTGTTTAATAATTCAATGAATATTGCAGTTTTATGCAAATTATTCTTCTGCCTCTAAAATATACATGCAAATTCACATTTGAAATGAAAGGCTTTAGAGGGTTAGTCCAAATATCACTGAAACCAATATTACCCCAATTGGCCTATGTCATTTTGAGCAGTTTGTGAAACACTTAAACCAGTTTTTATCCTGGGATTGATTTTTTAGCAATTTGCATGAAACATTTTACACACAATCTAAGGACCTTTATCTAACATGCATATGAAGTGCACACAAAGAAATAAAATACAAATATAATAATAAATATAGCTGCAAGCAGCAATAAAGTGGCCAAAAACGACTCAAATCATGAACACAGCCTGCGAATTGTGTGAAACTTTGCACGCACATTCCCACTAGGTCAAGGAACAGATGCCGCCCTTCTCACATTGGCTGTTATAGCGCCACCAGCGGGTCAACTTTTGCATAACACATTTTTGTAACACATGCCTCAAATCACGCATGCAGCATCCGATTGCCATGAAAGGCCCAAGAATACGTGGCACCCTTTTCACGTTGGCCTATTATAGTGCCAGCAGGAGGCCAAAAAACCTACCTGACCTGCCGGAGACCTTTCTTGGAAGAACACTGCTTCTAGTTTTTCTTTGATTTCTTTTCCCACTTTTCTTGCTTTTCCTGCTTTTTCCGCTGCTTTTTTCCTTTCCTACTTTTTCCTGGCTTGGCCACTTTATTGCTGCTTGCAGCTATATTTATTATTATTAATATTATAAAAAAAGTCTTTGAAACACAAATAGTTTAATTCATAATCATAATTCTTTTCTTTGTCATCATGATGTGACATTATACACCCTTGGGTTGGGTTATTAAACAGCTAAGAATAAAACAAATTGGAAGAAGTACTACATGTTGTCCTCCTTTGTTCGCACAACAGCAAACACAGCGCACAGCATATACAGAACTATCTCTATTGCCATGTTCATAAATTTGTGTGTGTGTGTGTGTGTGTGTGTGTGTGTGTGTGTGTGTGTGTGTGTGTGTGTGTGTGTGTGTGTGTGTGTGTGTGTGTGTGTGTGTGTGTGTGTGTGTGTGTGTGTGTGTGTGCGCGCGCAACCTTTCTCTCTAAATAAGCCTTTCGATATCCATTTCATTTCAATGGAGCACAGTAGATTGTCTACTGACTCATCTGTTTATACTAGGCCTGTCAAAATGATTACATATTTGCATGAAAATTAATCATCATGGAACATGTCATGATCGGGTAGAACTGCTTTAGACGTGTTTAAAGAATAAAACAAACTGACGTTGACCACAGTTCCTCTGGGCATTGTTTGATTATGCTGCACAATATTTATATTGGCATATTGTAATACTTTGTTTGGCACAACATGATGTTATGTAATGTTTATCAAAGAAAACACTGTTTGTGTCTGTGTGTGTGACACAAACACACACACGCACATGACCCCCTCCCTTAATAAACACCCAGGGCAGTTAGTAGTAGTATATAGTTCCAGTAGCGAGGACAGATAGACTTCACAGTTCACATCAGAGACATCACTGACAAGGTTCTTCTCAGCTCTGGACTTCCCCCAAACACTGAAGGTGAGCTCAATAATAGCTACTTGCTAGATTGCAATGCCTTGTGTTGTGACAGCAATTCTCAATGTGGGCTAGTGTGCCCCATTTAATTGGCAAAACGCAAGGATTTTAATGGTAAGAAATATGTATACAAATATCATAGCATGTGAATTTTTATTGATGGATAACATTATGCTCTGAAAATGCACACGCCCCACATCTGACCACTTCACATGGCAGCCGAGAGGCTACTGTGTTAAGTGGCCAGAAGTGGGCCCTGATCCAGAAAAGAAAACTTTAGAGAACCACCGTCTTATGAGAATTATATTCAAATGTTATTTTGTCACATGGCAGATCCAACGGCACACAGAGTCATACAACCACTGACATATTTCGTTATACATCCTCACAGAAAATGAAGATTGTGATCCTACTTTTCGCTGCGTTGGCCCTTGCAGCAGTGCAACATGCAAAAGCTGAGGATGAGCCAGGTACCAGTTTTCATGACATGTCATTTCATTGTGATGTGATATCAAGCCATATTCACTGTAACCTAAAGGTGTAGTTCAACTCCCAAATGACTGTTTATCATTTAATCACCCCATGCAAGCCTTGAATTCATGGAGTTTTTATGTTTTTCATATTTGATGAATTGATGTAAATAGGAGACCAAGCTCAACAAGAATAGAGCAGTGGGCATGGTTTACTGGTGCCAACAAAAACTCTCCCATTAATTTTCCACATAGACTTTTAGAAACAAATTTATAACGATTATTCTAAGCCTAGAACCAAGCCATCCAGGACGTCAGTGAATCATGATCATGAAACCTTTGATCCTGTGAAAGAAATAATAATATTCGGTTATTTGATAGACTACATTTAATAAATACCCTTTGTTTAGTGATTTTTTTCAACATTTATTTTTTTCTACACTGTTAACTTACCCTTCAAATCTCTGCTTCTTCTTCTGATGCTGCTGCAGCTGCTGTAAAGGCGGCAGACCTCCCTGAGGCTGGAGAGGATGTGGGAGAGACCCAAGAGCATGGGGATCCGCTTTTTTATAACACAGCCCGCTATTGTAGCTCTCATCCCAAAGATATTATGTGTCAACATGGTTAAGGTGAGGACAGAAAGTCAACAAGCCCTACTGTTGGAAAGAAACTTATAGTTAATGAAAATTCCTGTAGCATACAGTTGAGTGTACAGTATTTTGACTCCATTACATTAGCAGAAAACGGTATACACTCTTGAATAATAATAATTGTAATTAGTGTAATACTGATACTAATAATAATAATAACTTCCATTTAGCCATTTAGTTCTGCTTCTGTATCAATGTGTTAATGCTCTCCTCCCACAGCTTCAGAGGGAAATCATCGACTCACCATTGCATCATCATACAAGACAATGTTTCTTCATTATTTGGTTGATCTGGGTTCTATTTGTGACCCTCAAATAAAAAGGTATATAGCATTCAACTTGTCTCGTTTCCTTTTTTGCGCTTAAAATAATAATAATTAAACATAATAAACATTTACAATGTATAACAAAGAATCTTCGCTGCATGTTCATGAACCGCAGAGGATGCAACCCTAGGGATTTTGGTGACCCCATGGTGTGTCATCTATATGGCAGTAGTTCTCAAACAAATTATTTGTGGCAATTGACCCCAGAAGAGAAGAGTTGTTCAAATGTTTCAAACATCTTAAAGATTTTTTGAAAAATGTTCAGAAATGGCAGATGTACAAGCTCATATATCTGCTATAGCCAAGGTAACACATTTTGCTGGTGAACCCCCTGGAACCCCTCCAAGAACCTCTTTGAGAACCACTTATCTGCACTGCTCGGTCAAAACTTTAGATTGCTAACATGATAGGCATATCAAAATCTAAATCGGCAGATTTGCCATGAAGTTTAATGTGCTCAGCAAGAATGAACCATACTCCTTTTGGCCTTCATTCTGTTTCCACCCACCAGGCCAGACCTCTCACTTGCACTCAGAAACTACTTGGCACGTTGCCATGAACCTTGCCATGAATGTTCCATTGAGTACATGCATACTGGGCGGCATAGCTCAGAGGTAGAGAAACCGTTATTAGAGCACGAAGGGTTCCCGAAGTGTTCCCAGTTCGAATCCGGGCTCCACCTGAGTTAATGTCGAAGGGTCCTTGAGCTAGACTCTGAACCCCTAATTGCTCCCGGTGAGTAGGTTGGTGCCTTGCATGGTTTCCTCCGCCACCGGTGTATGAATGCACAATCTATGTAAAGTGCCTTGGATAAAAGCGTTATATAAATGCACCGTTTACCATGCTTCTTGGTAGCTATTTGAGTGACCCCATGACCTATACCATCTGGTGCCACCCTCAGTTCAAAACTTCCGTTTTGTCAACAGAGGTTGAGTTCACACAAGATATCTGGTCTATTAGGCAGATTCGGGGGTGCACTGGTCTCTTCACGCAACACCAGATCGTTCCGCCAATATATTTTGGGGGGGTGGGATCACGCACACAAACGCTAGAATGTTCTCCTCGATTCAAGATCCCATAACAGGTTTAGGTGAGTGTCGCCCTTACAGGAGATGTGCCCTCACTCCTCACATATATGGTTTAGACCAGGGGTTCCCAATTCTTTTTGTCTCGGGGCACCCCATAAATATTATTTTAATCCGAGGCACCCCTACATTGTAATTTTCACTCCCAGCACCTTATATTTATAGCATATCGTCTTTGTCGCGTGGAAACCTTGAATGTCCAAAACCGTTAGTTTTGTATTTATTATCAATAAAATGTACTAAACTAGTGAAAACAGCTGATCTACAAGCACACAACGCCTCGCATCGCGAGGCGTTGTGTGCTTGTAGATCGGCTGTTTTCACAATTTTTGTGCGACAGTCTTGTATGATGAAGCAGGGCTTTGCTTTACCAAAAGACGTACACATTTGAAACTTGGAGATACAAGGTTTCTGCCAGACAGTGACGATATTTTAGTGATTATGTTGCGAGGAAAACGTTGAGATAATAGCCTTTTTGGTTAGAACTTTTTTTTTTTTTTGGTTAGAACTTTGTACTAAAATGATACTAAATATTTTTTTTAAGTGTCCAAATTAATTCCAAATATTATCAAATGATCTCGCGGCACCCACTTTGAAAACCCCTGGTTTAGACCATAGCTATATATAAGCATAACATAACATTGTGCTGACAGTAGCCTACCGCTGCCCAGTGCTGCCAGTATCCTATCTGTACGCAACAAGAAGCACTGTCAAGTTAGGGAACACTCTGTGTACTAGGACGGCAACTCTACCCCTGAGCCACTGCCCACTCACTACAAAAAGCCTTGGCAGTAATCTACTTGTACATTAGTTTGATTAAAGATTATGGCAGCTAGTCCAGTGTTAAAATAGTGTTCTACCAGTAAAAGAATAAAATAAAATAAATCCATTACCATTTATGTAAATTTACATTCCCCTTCACTGCATCAGTAACTAACTGCCCTCAGGCGTTCACAGTGAGTGTATACTGAGTCCATTTGCGGTAGTGACAAATTGGAATTTTAAATGCAGCCCTGGCATATTATATAGCCTTTATTATGGTCATGTTTGTATTTCAAATGAGCCAGGGAATTCAAGAAATGTCACCCAGACGCCGGTCGATCAAGGCAATTAGTTCAGTCTCTCTTACCATTCAGGTGTGACATGTTTTTGCGACCGAAGGTCGCAGTATGAAAATTGTCATAGCTTGTCCGTCTTTCAGTCAGTACAGGAAGTGATGTCACGTGACATCACCTCATCAAAGATCAAACCCTGGATATCCATACTGTCTCTGTGACATCACTTCCTGTTCCACTTTCTGATGTCATCAATCCCAGGCCCTAACTGGCCCAAAAGCCTGCTTTACTCTGATTTACACCCTACCTTCCCCGAAAACGTTAATATTAAGTCCATGTATATGGATATATATTAATAAAGGATAAAATGTCCATATACAGTTTGGGCATTCCCAGATGATGCCCTGTTAAGCCTCGATCAGAGTCTGCGGTGAAGAGCTATCCACCGCAAATTTTAGGTGGAAAGCTTTCCACCTCAAGTCAGAAAATAAGTGAAGGCCATCATAGTCAGTCACGGTGAAGTCCTTTTCACCGTGACTGACTGGTCTAGATCGACCAATCAGTGAACGGGGTGAAGAGCCTATCCGTCTGATAGTAAAAACAGAGAGATGTGTCGGGACTTGCGGTGGAAAGCTCTTCACCGCGAGGAATGACGTAACGTTGTAGTTTCATAACTCAAAAAGACTACACCGCGGTGGATAGCCTTCCACCGCCATTCCCAGATGATGCCCTGTTAGGTTACCCCCTTATGCCCATATATGGAGATCCCCAGGCATCAAACCCAGGCCCTAAATCGCCAAGGCCTTGCTTGGCTTTGCTAATTAACATGCGTTATATGCCCATAAATGGAGATTCCTATATTATCCATATTAAGGACATTATTAAGGATATTATGTTATCAATATTAAGGACATATCTGGGAATGCCCGTATTTGGTAATGCCCATATATGGACCCCATCATTTGACTTAACATTGTTGACTATCATGCAGGGGTCTCCATATACAGTATGAGTAACTGGTCCCATATACATCACTGGCCAGATGGCCAAGAATTGGCGCCATACAGTAGGTATACAGTACAGTAGCTTACTCGTTGATGTTAAAAAATAAACAATAAAAACCGGATTGGTCACTGGGTATGCCACCATTTGGATGTTTGGACACTGTTGCAAATGACCACCCGGAAGATTTAAAATTAAACCAAAGTAATAATAATGCTAATAATTCTCTCTCTCTCCCCATCTACAGTACAGTATATGCTTTCGTTCAACATTGTCTAGCTGCAGGTCGTGCTCATATAGTATTATCACTTACGTATGTGTTCCTATGAATAAATGTATGTGCTTCTGGCAGCTTTGATACGGTGCGCTTCTCTCCAGGGCTACTGTACAGGTGAGAACAAAGGTGTGATGACCATGATGAATAATGCAAGGCGCCATGGGTTGCATCTCCTCTAACGGTGACAGACTGACTATCTTGGGGGGATGGGGCATAACTGGACACACCATATCTCACAACCTAATCAGAATGGGGTCGTGTGTATGTATGTCTGTATGTCCCAATGTCTTGCATCTGCAACTCCACGTTCAGCAGTTGTTCAATTGTCTCAAAAACATAATACAAAAATCAACAACGCATGTTCCTTGCTGACCATCAACTTTTTTTTTTTTTTTTTTTACTTTTTTTTTTTTTTTTTTTTTTTTTTAAATATGAGCGCCCGTTAGGGCGCGATTTCTAGATGTGAGCGGCCGCACAGCGGCCGCGAACTTCTAGTCCCCTTTATGGGGCGGCAGTGGCTCAGGGGTTGAGAAACTGTCATTAGAACACAGAGGGTTCCCGAATGGTTCCCAGTTCGATCCAGGGCTCCCCCAGAGTTGGTGTCGAAGAGTGCTTGAGTAAGACTCTGAACCCCTAGTTGCTCCCGGTGAGCAGGTTGGTGGCTTGCACGGTTTCCTCTGCCATCAGTGTATGAATGTGTGTGTGAATGGGTGAATGTAATGCACAATCACTGTAAAGCGCCTTGGATAAAGGCGCATAATAAATGCACCATTTACCATTTATCCCCCTTATGCCACACCCCACTCCATCCTCTCCCAAATCAAAGATCTCGCATCATCTGCTCCACTGACATTTCCAGTTCCAGGGTTAGGGTTAGGGTTAGGGAGAGAAGGAGAGGTTTTGGCAAAATTTCTATTTTGTTTTTGTCATAGACTTTTGAATAGCATCTCCTTTAGTCATATTTTAGTCATCTGAAATGTTATGGTTTCAGTCGGCTAAATCTACAATTTATTTTTGTCGCCCCAAAAAAAAAAAAAAAAAAAAAAAAAAAATATATATATATATATATATATATATATATATATATATATATATATATATTATTATTTTTTTTGGGTGGTGTCGTAATGCCTGAGTTTACACTTGGTTGCATGCCAAAAATAGTTGATCTACAAGCTCATAATGCATCATTGAGAGTTTGCAGATCAGCTATTTTCAGAGCTCAACCAAACATACCCTGATGTCTTAGTTCTACGGAATCTCTCCACTAGTCCTTCCCTAGCCTCGGGAACCCAGGCTTTTATTTTGGCGATCGAGTCCTTCCCTAACATTTTAGTCTAGTTTTTATTTGTTGACAAAATTGTCAATATATTTAGTCTTAGTTTTAGTCTTCATAGCTTAGTTTTTGTTTAGTTTTTATTTAGTTTTGTCAGTGAAAATAGGTAGTCGACGATTTTTTTTTGTCATAGTTCTAGTCGAAACACTGAGGGGTGGGGGGAGAGAGAGAGAGAGAGAGAGAGAGAGAGAGAGAGAGTGTTGGGAGTTTTGGGGGCCGGAGTGGGACAGAGGTACAGTAGCATCTGGTGAACATTTAATAGCAATTTTAGAATGCCAATCTGTTCTAAAACATTTATGTGCTATTTACTGTAATTGTATTCAAACCTTACCGGTAGGTCAATATTTTTGTACTTTTACGCAAGTACATTTTGAATTCCAGACTTTTACTTGTAACAGACTATTTCCACATTGCAGTATTGAGGCCCGCCTCCACGCTCGCTAATTCAGTCCCTCACTCACCGGCTCAAGCTGGCTGTTTCTTTGCACGCTGCGTTGAACAGTCTCTCTCTCTCTCTCTCTCTTTCTCTCTCTCTCTCTATTTCTCTCTCTCCCCGTGTCTCTCTCTCTCTCTCTGGTGGTGTTTTTCCTCACTCACTGCTAATGTATACTTTACAGGACGTTTGAGGAATTGTGGTCAAGCCTCAGTTGTTTACGAGACACCTTGTATGGTTTGCGGGAAGCAGCACAGCTTAGTAAATGGACTTTGCTTTAACAGCAAGCGTGCTGGAAAGAATTGGCAGCATATTACGTTTTGGCTGTGCTCAACATAGTCGTTGTTAGTTGTTTGTGGTTTTCACACTTTGGACCTGAAGTTGGGTGGCCTTGACCTGAAAAACACCCAGTGGTTGTAAGACAGAGAACACAATGTGTAGAGAAAAGGCAACAGAGGAAATACTTGACCGACGAGTGAATTCTGGTCTGTTCTTCATGCAGTTTCTTGACTGACTGCTTTGGTTAGGAGTTTCTGTGTGTGTCTGTGTGTGGGTGTGTGCACACGTGTGTTCACGTGCACATTGGAAGTTGCGTGTCTCCGCCGTGCATCTCCTGTCCATCTTTCTAGAATCTAGATGAATTGTGACAAGAACGGGGACTGTCTCCCTCTCTCTCTCTCTGTCTCTCTTCTGAAGGGAGATGGGAGACAGAAGGCATGGAGGGAGGTAGTGAAGACTGAGGTCTGTCTGACATGCCTATTAGCCTGGAGGTGCTGACGGGTCTGTGACAGTAGCCAAGATGTGGTTGTGCGACTAAACATGCCCTGTTTTAAGACATGGCTGGAGTCAATGGTCCCAGACACCACACTGAGGCCAGGGCCACTAAAAACACAGCAAAAAGCTGACAAAAAACTAACACACACATGCAAAGACATACTGTTCACACTTCACAGGACACAGTAGAATCTGTTGTAACCCAGGTGGAGAAAGGTTGGAAGAGTGCCCTCTAGGAATATGTCGCCTTGGTGTAATGGTACGCACACAAATCATGCCCAAAGTAATCAATCAAAAAGCATAAACGGCGGCCATAGCTGAATTTCCTTCCACACGCTACGTCCTACCAGGGAAACTTCCCCCTCCTTCCCCATCAGGTGATAAGAAGCGGCCCGCTCACTCATCATGCACTGAAGGAAGCATGAACTCTCCCCCAGTTTGGCAGAGGGAGAGTAGCGCCCAGGATTACAGTTTAGGCAAGTGGCATGGGGTGAAAAATGGGTTACAAAATTGTGGGATAAAAAAATTATAATAATCTAAAACTCAAGTTACCCGTGCAGCTTTTGAGTATGAAAGGGAATGCAAAAAAGAGGCGAGAGTTTTTACAAGCTATATTAAAACCCTGCTAAATCCAATTAGTGTTCTGAGAGCGAGCGAAGGAGCGCTTGCACGAGGGGAGATGGACTCATTGTTGAGAGAGCGGTCTTGCCTCAGTGGAGGAGTAATGGAGCATCACAGCTAGAAAGCACCAGGCTCAATTATCCATGCTAATGTTCAGTTTAGCCGTAGCAAAGCACTTTAAGCCCTGGTGTGTTTGCTCAGCCCTCTTCCTTTATACCAGGGGTCTTCAATGTTTTCAGGCCAAGGACCCCTTATTTGAGAGAGAGATGAAGCAGGGACCCCCACGACCTTTTCAGAGAACATATAGTTTCATTGTTTGACAGCAACAATTATCAGTATATTTAGGATTCATGTCAATTTGTGTTTTCAGATATTTAACCGCTTGAGCTGTCGATACTTAATAAAGTTGACCTTTCACTATGTACTTAGTCTGCTCTTTTTCCCCAATACTCCAAACCTCTTTGCCAAAAATAGCCGATCTACAAGCTCACAGCACCTCGCAGCACGAGGCGCTGTGAGCTTGTAGATCTGCTATTTTTTTAAGTTCTCCGAATATGGACACTAGGGTTCACGTGGATAATATAAGTTGACAATAATATGAGTTGACAAAATAAAACAATAAAAAGACGGCTCATAGACACTATGGAAACATGATGCATGACACTATATAGTAATAATAATAATAGAGTAGGAATGATAACACATACTGTAGGATGCAAAGATAAAGACAGTCATACACAGGGAAACAAGAGAAAAGTTGCAGATACAGAGGGGCGCATGATGCCAATTTGCCAAAGGTGGTGATTGGGAGAGATGGAGAGAGTGAGTATGATAATGACGAGATGACAGCTGTTCAGTCTGGGAAAGCAGCTGTATCCACTAAAGCACTGGTTCCCAAACTGGGGGTCTCCAGATTTTTTTGGGGGGCGGGTCCCCCAGATGATTAGCTTAATGTGCAACACGTAATAAAGAGGCAAACATTGTGAAAATAGCAGATCTACAAGCTCACAACACCTCAGCTATGAAAATGGCATGACTGTGTTGTGTCAATTACAACACGGTTTTATGACAATGGGTTTAGTTTAGACTGTTATTAAATAAATGTTCCTGTCTTTTGCTTAAACTGTCTTAAGTAAAATCTACCCTGAAATCTCTCCGCTGCAATATTAGGGGTTCTACCTTTTCCTATTGGGCCAAGACCCTAACTTACTGTATAGGTGGAATGGACAATGACAATACACGTTTACTTTAGCAGCACTGTAACTGTCCTCTTCTACCCTTGATTTGAACCCTGTTTTCTGAGATTGTTTTCTGAGATTATTTTACACCATTGAGGTTATAGTTTTTTGGTTGGTTGGTTGGTTGGTTGGTTGATTGATTGATTGATTGATTGATTGATTGATTGATTGATTGGATCGATCCATGCTTGGGAAACAGGGCACTAAGGGGTGCTACCACCCCTTAGCTAAAGCTCCAAACAGCCCAAAACAAACTAATTAGGGTTGTGCTTGGTCTCCCTCCTCTGACCCACCTTACCGAGCATCACCACGAAAGCGTGGGGTGGCTCAAAGTAGCTGACAGAGTACAGCATCTTGCAATGGGCCTGGTGTACAAGATACACTACACCTCCAAGATTCCCATGTACCTGACAAACTACTTCTTAAAGGTCAAGGATGTTCACGATCATAACACCAGAGGCAGCTCCACTAATCATCATCAGCGTAGATTTAACACTAAACAAGGCGCTAACTCGTTCTCCTGCTATACCATCAACATGTGGAACGCCCTTCCACAAGCCCTAAAGGAGAGCAAATCCCTAGCCTCCTTCAAAATAGGTATGAAAAGTCACCTTCAGACAGCAGCTACCCGTGACTTGTAAATAGACTAAGCCCCCATGCTCCCCCCCCCCTTTTTCTTTGTATTCTGCCTTTTGTATTTGATGTTATGCTTTTGAAACTGATATTATCCTAGATAAAGTACTATGTTCTATCCGTCTGTCTTTCAATGTTATATGAGATACTTAAAGTGTGGTTCCTGTGGAAATAAGCCTCGGCTTTCTAGGATCTCCTTTTAGTTGACCTTGTACCAGTGATTTGTACTGTCATGAAACTGTGCTTTTTTCTATTGCAAACTTCTAATAAATTCTTCAATCAATCAAACCAAAGATAGCTTGATGTATTACAATCGTGTTACAATTAATGAGAACCCAGGCATTAACTGCAGAGCTTAGATGAAGGAAAAACATT
Organism: Nannobrachium achirus; assembly: GCF_963921795.1. Lineage (NCBI taxonomy): Eukaryota > Metazoa > Chordata > Actinopteri > Myctophiformes > Myctophidae > Nannobrachium > Nannobrachium achirus. The sequence goes on along the minus strand of NC_137821.1, from coordinate 13,052,564 downwards.
TCAAGGAGCCATGTTACTTCCTCCATACATGCATGGTGGAAGGCTGTGGGCAACAGAGACTATAACTCACTCTAATTAAGGTCCTCACCACCACTATGTTGAAATTCCCCCATTAAATACCATTGGGTTCATTGTCAGCAGGCAGACAAACAAGAAACCCACAGTGGCAATTGATGCGGTCGCATGCTATTGGTTACAATGGGGAATGAATGCATCCGCAATAGAATCCCCGGGTCAAACAAGTCCATGCAAACTTCCGTGTGACTCATTGTCTATCTATGAGGGGAGTTTTCTTCTGTATGCCATTGCTCATAAAAGAAAAATGAGTCCCCCCCCAGGAAGTTTCACTTCACTTTGACAGGTCTGTCAATACTTTTCCACTTATGTTATGGACATGTGATTTATTTGTATGAAATCGTTATTGACTGGCAGACATGGCAGCAAACTACATGAATAAATTGTCTTTACACATTTACAGGGCATGGCCAAGATTGTCAGGCGCTGCCAATTTTGTGCTTCAGTCAAATAAGCCGTAGGTAGCTGCCAAGTTGCAGTCTTGTGTCAGTGTGGGCTTGTATGCACGCCGCTGCCATACACACTACACTCCACTCTGTCTCCTGTCAATAGTGATTTATGACAGACCATGTGCTTTTCCTGTCCTCTCAAACCCCCCCGCCCCCCCACGATGAGAATGTTGACATGCATGACGTATGTCTCAATCTCTCACTTGTTGAAGAGAACAAGAGGTACTTAATTTATACTAGGAGATTAAATGTGTGATGTGGAAAAGAACCCCGGGTTTGGCTTCCGTCTGCAAAAGTCAGATCTGGAAGAGGTACCACAATGTATGTAGAAAATAAGTAACCTTTTTTTACTTGTAGTTACAAGTAAATGTCCGGCATTCAAATTTGACTTGGGTAAAAGCACAAAAGTATTGACATCAAAATATACTTTTTGCACAAAAAGAAAAGTACTCATTATGGAAAATGGCCCATTTCGCAAGTTTCTAAATGCATGAAAATCATTTGAAAATAGCAGATGTACATGCTCACAACGCAAGCAACGTGTTGTGTGCTTGCGGATGAATGAAGTGGATTTATGTATTGAAAATTGGAAATACTCAAAGAAAAAAAAGTTGTACAGTCTACCCTTGAACCCTTCTGCGTTCAGTTCCATCGCCTCTATCGGGTGAGAATGAGATTGTCAAAGAGGTGGGACCTGTTGGCACAGACGCCATCTGAGTCTGCAGTGGGCCATGCAAGTGAACAGGGACTGCCTGCTACACTCACTCAGTGAAGCTCACACACACCATGGCTCACTCTCACATTCAGTTAGGGATGCCATCCACTTTGTCGACAACGACAGGCTGGTCGTTGTGAAAAAGTCACTGCGCCTGTGAGAGCTGTCACTGAGGTTGTTAATACAGTTTGGCAAGCGACTGCTGCTGCCTCTGGGAATTTACTCCGTTCAGGGTTTGTGAGGTAATCCGTAGTAGATATCTTCGGAAGCTAAGCTCTGCCTGGGTTTGAACTCTTGGAACTCACGGAGGGTAACTTTGAGCCAAGAGCCTTTGGGCTGCGTTGCAGGGAGCCTTGATGGCAAGACTGCTTTGGAATGTGCTGCCCCCTAGGTACTGTGGCGCAGTCGGTAGCGCTATCACCTTACAGCTAGAAGATCCTGGGTTCGATTCCGGCAGGGGACGCTGGGGCTGTGTTCTCTCCTCCACGTCATCAGCGCCCACACCCTAGGTGGGGTTGGCGAAAGGGTCTTTCTGTGTGTAGTTTGCATGTTCTCCCCGTATCTCTTAGGGTAGGTACCCTCATAAAAAACATGCAGTAGCCCTGGTCTCTATAATCAGGGCCATATAACCAGGGCACCTGATGGAGGGGAAAGGAACTGGTTGGAATAACGTGTTCCTTCCATGCGCTACGTCCAACCAGGGAAGTTCCCCCTGTTCGGTGATAAGAAGTGGCCTGCTCACTCCTAATGCACCGAAGGAAGCATGAGCTCAGTTCGGCGCTCTCCCCAGGTTGACAGAGGGAGTGCAGCGCCCAGGATTACAGCTTGAAGGCAATTGGCACTGGGTAAAAAATGTGTTTCAAAATCATGGGATGAGCATTTTGTAAAATATGATTATTTTGGGGGGGTTCCCTGTTTGAATATGATTATTTCGGAGGGGGTCGCGGCCTGAAAAGATTCAGATTCAGATTCCTTTATTTACCATTGTGTATCACCATTTGCTTTGGCAACATACAAGTGTGCATTCAATATTTTTTTTCACAAATAACATGAAACCAACAACACAATACAACACCGAAAAGGTTGAGAACCACTGATGTTCTAGCAGGTTTCCACAGCGCAGCAAATAGCAGCAGCGGGACACCTTCAGTGCCGCTGCCTCGGGGCCAGGTCCCCCACCTCCCTAAGCTGTCTGGCACTCTCACCACGGCAACGCAAATCCCAGAAGTCCCAGCTGTCAAGACCAGGGGCGCTCGCTTCCTCTTATCTCGTACTGTCGGGCAGAAAACTCGTACATTTTCAGTTTCAAAATGTGTTATACAGTATATGTTCTTTCGTAAATGAATGCCCTACTTCATCATACAAGAGTATCGCACCAAAGTTGTGAAAATAGCAGATCTACAAGCACACGTGTGCTTGTAGATCGTCTATTTTCACTATTTTAAATCATTTTTTAAATGATAAATACAAAACGAACAGTTTTGGACATACAAGGTTCCACCCGACAACAACGATTTGAAAGACGAGATTCTCTGATCCTGCGCGCGCGTGCGCACGCACGCACGCACGCACGCACACACACACACACACACACACACACACAATGTCTGTCGTATGAATAATAGATTTGTGAGGCTTCTGTTGAATTCCTAATGAAACGCTTCTGCCGTCTTAGCCCCCCCTCCCCCAAATCTCCAAAATGAGGTGCTATGGTGCTTGCTTCAACCAAAGGGCCTATGATTTAAAACGCCTCAAGAAAAAAAACTAAACAAAGCGAATCCTTTCGGCTAACCGCAGGGAAGCTGTGTGTACCGTAGGCAAGCACTTTGAACGTTTTCTTACAGAATTTTGTGTATCAAACAAGACTCTAAACTAAAGAAACTGCATGGAAATAAGCATAAGACTAGAAGAGAATTAGTTGTTATTGATCAAACAACCATTTTTTTCCCATGCTCCTTTGGGCAATGTATGCCTATAGTGTTGCTGTGGGGGCACGGTGGCGCAGTGGTTAGCGCTTCGCCTCACAGCTAGAAGGTCCTGGGTTCGATTCCCGCCGGGGGACGCTGTGGGTGCTGGGGGCGTGTTCCTCCCTCCGCGTCATCAGCGCCCACACCCTAGGTGGGGTCGGCGATAGGGCCTTTCTGTGTGGAGTTTGCATGTTCTCCCCGTGTCTCCTAGGGTTGATACCCTCACAAAAACATGCAGTAATCCTGGTCTCAATAATGCCTCCCCCTTGCCAGCCGGGGCGCTTGATGGAGGGGAAAGGAACTGGTTGGAATAACGTGTTCCTTCCACGCGCTACGTCCATCCCGGGGAAATCAATGTCAGGTGATAAGAAACAACTTGGACTACTCATGCATTGAAGGAAGCATGAGGTTAGTCCGTTGTCTCCCCAGGCGCGGCAGAGGGAGAGCAGAGCCCAGGATTACATAGGCAATTGGCACTGGGTGAAAATGGGTTGCAAAATCGTGGGATGAAAATTATAGAATTTATAGTGTTGCTGTGGGATGGGCATATATTCTTTCTTTAGAAAATATTTAAACTTTTATAGGAAAAGATGGAAGGTGTTATGAAAGAAACACTTGTTTGTGGTTATATCCACCACTTTCCGCGGGAATTTACTGGAGAATCTTTTGCACCACACTTCCGGTTAACAGCAGACATACAAGCTCATGTCGCGTCGCAGATGCAACCGTTGTGAGCTTGTAGATCACACTCGGCTGCGGCGCCGGAAGCTCTGCGCAACTTCTGCGCAATGCACGATGGGATGTTGGAAAGTTGTGGATAGCCTCCGTGTGCTTATGTAGGCCTAGCTCCCATGTACACAGTAAAGTGAATGAACAAAAAACGCAGTGAGCAAGAAGTGCTCACGTTTTGTACTTAAGTAAAAATATCAATACCCTGTTAGAAATGGTCTGTTACAAGTTCGATATTCAAAATCCACTTGAGTAAAAGTGCATACAAATATACTTAAAGCCAAAAGCATAGTCATCGTTGTGCAAGTTTCAAAATGTATAAAAAAAACTTGAAAATAGAAGATCTACAGGCTCACAACGCGTAGTTTTAAACCACTTAAACCTTTTAATACGTTGGTTATTTTAAAAAAGAAAATGCAGATATACAAGCCCATAGTGCGTCACATCGTGCCGCGCTATGAGCTTGTAGATCTGCTGTTTTTGAAAAATAGTGAAAATGCTAATTTTAAAGCAAACTTTTTTAACTCAAATCTTTGCTTCCGGGGTCCCGGGAACAAAATATTGTGAGATAGGATCGGCGGCCAAATAATGTATTATTATTTTTTGTATTTGTTGGGTCCTTGACATGGATTTGTCAGAAAGCTGTAGAAGATGGGGTAAAGTGCTATCCTGACCTGTTCTCGCAGCCAGGGGCGTCACAAGGGGGGAAAAGTGGGACTGAGTTACTAGGGCCCAAGGTGGAGGGGCCTTAATTATTTTATACTTTAGCTATTGAAAAATAGCATATGTACAAGCTCATAGCGCGGCACCGAGTGCCGAGCTGCGAGTTTGTAGATCTGCAGCCTCTCACCGAACTGACTTTTCTCTTTGTTACGTCATTGTTCTATTTCAATATTATGTTTTTATTAATATCATGTCTCTTCTACTCTGTCCTGCAGGTCATCCTCATTCCCGCCAGCTCCACCAACATCCGGGCGAGCTCTCTGTAGACGTATGTTACACGCACACGCACACACACGTACCGTCTGCACCGCTCAGATCTCTGCCGTCATATGTATTGTGCCCCTTTGCCTGCGATCCACTCAATTCCCAAATATCTTGCAAATCCTGCAACAACTGTCTTGTTTATTTTGATTGTTTTTAATAATCGTGTGTGAGAGAGAGGGGGACAGGGATGGTAAAGAGATGTACACCAGGTATAATCACATATCACTCTCAAAACAATACTCCAATATTTATTACCTAGCTCACATTTCGAGTGTAATAAAAGTGGTGCATGTTTGCCGGTTTCTCTGAGTGTGTGTGTGTGTGTGTGTGTGTGTGTGTGTGTGTGTGTGTGTGTGTGTGTGTGTGCGTGTGCGTGTGTGTGCGTGTGTGTGTGCGCGCGATCGTTTTTATTACCATGTGAGGACCAGATGTCCTCACAAGTATAGTAGAATTGGAAAAAATAGACAATATGAGGACCAATAGTAGGTCCTAATAAGGATTAGGGTTAGAGTTAGGGGTTAGGTTTAGGGATAGAGGTTAGGGTAAGGCCACGTGACTTGCATAAAAATGAATGGAAGTCTATGTAATGTCCTAAGTAGATCACAAATGTAGGTGTGTGTGTGTGTGTGTTAGGAAAGTTTTGCCATCCCAAGGTTTGGCGTCAGGCAGCAAAGGCACCGTTTATTACTGCCTGTGGCTCGCAATTTCCCAGTCCTTGAGTCTGTTATGGCTGCCTCAAGGTTCGGCAATATAACACGCTTGATAAAGAGCTCCCCAAACATTGTCTTCCTTTCTCAGGAGAATGGCTCCCTTTGTGATACGAGGCACGTGGGTGGGCAACGGGGGTGAAGTGGGCTTGAAATCAGGTGCTAACTCACAAACTCGGGTCAGCCACACGACGAGGGCTATTTCACGGTTTGCTTTTGAAGTGCGGAGCAGAAATAATAGAAAAGTTGCGTGAGTTATTTGTCCACAGCCAGAGACCTGCCTGCCTGGTGGACTGAGGTTTTACTGAATACATTAACATTATTTCTCTACTCATTTCTGTGAGTGGATAAATAATCTCTCTCTCACTCCTGCAATCTCTCCCTCCAGGCACGTGCACACATAGACATCAATGGGGGCTTGAGCCCCTGCCCTTTTATCCGTCTGTAAAGAAAAGTGACCAGTTTTTACTATGGTGAAAGAAATGCAAATGCCCTCTTTCCATGCCATACCTGAAGGCAGCATTCAAGAGAACTGCCTTGTCCAAACGTACTCTCCTGAACTTGAATGCGGCATCTTATGTTGAAAGAATTGCCCTCTCTGTGTAGAAATCAAGCATCGAAAATAGCCCACCTCCAAGCTCACAACGCGTCGCAGAGCGACGCATTGTGAGCTTGGAGTAGAGCCCTGCAAGCCCGACGGGACCCGACCACGGCGGGCCGGGCTTGGGCTCGTTTCGAAACTCACCAACGGGCCTAGGGCCGGGCCCGGGCTCAGAACCATGCTCGGACCATTTCGCGCTGTGAATTTCACACAACATCTCTGTGTGTGCGCTTAGCTAGAATGCCTCCCATAGCCTTCTAGGCTAATAGCCTTCTAGGGTATGGGTTCTATCCGTATCTATAGCAACACTGCTCTGATTGGTCGTGACATGTGTACATTAGCCAATGGAGAGCCGCAACGAGCCGAGGGCTTGACGGCTTTTCTTCTGTCACACACTCACACAAGTCTACTCTGCGACTCTGCGTACACAGTGAGACTAGAAGATTAGGAGCACTACTGACACTGTAGTTACTAGTTTCACCCATTTCACCGTCATTTCTCAAATAAATCGCCCTGTAATGATTCCCCGACCTCCCGTATCAGTTACGGGATGCGTGCGTGCGTCTTTACTCTTTAGTACTAGACTCTGTATTTTACGAGATGGCTTGTAACCCACGGGCAGCAAGCCGACAATAATATCAATATCTAATTGCTGTGAAGATATACAGTAACATAACAAACGGTGGGTGGAGGAAGATTTATTGCGTTGTGATGTGTGTGTGTAATTACTTGCTGTGCTGTTGTGTTGTATTGACTTCTTTCTTTTAGGGCGCGTTCACACCAGGGTTATTTGGTCCGCTTAAAAGGGACCATGGTCCTCTTTCTCCTTTGGTCCGCTGGTGTGAACGTGCAAAGGGACCATGGTCCCTTTGTTTGGTCCGGACCATGGTCCTCTTGAAAAGGCAGGACTCGGTCCCCTTCCAAACGGACCATGGTCCGGTCCTCTGCTGGTGTGAACGGAGCCGGACTTTATAGAGGACCAAACGTAGGTCTGATCAGCCTACAGTACATTCTGCATTGTGTGTTGTTCATTGAAAAACAATATGGAAAAAAGAATAAACGACTACTCGTGAAGCAATTGTAACTTTGGCTACAAGAGACTCAATATTTATGTTTTGCATTTGTGAAGCTGGATTAATAATTAGTTCTAAAAGCATGTATTTCTTACGGGAATCACTGTTGATTGATATGACCCGACCGCTGATATTTCTTGATGAGCTGCAGCCTACATGTTAATAATTGTATCGTCTCCTCTCCGTGAGCCAGCGCTGCGGTGAGCTACATGGAAACTGGTGACCCATCGTGTGTTGTGACTCCAGGGGTCGCTCTCCGAACACGGTGATCATTGTTTGTTTTGACACAAATACAGTCACAAATAAAACTAAGGTCACCATCTTGTGTATAACACAGCCAGGAGGAGGAGATGGCGCGGCGGGCGCGCTGCGCGCACAACCTCAATCCAAACGGGAAAGTCCTGTTCTGGCGAAGCCCGAACTGGCGAAGTGGGGATTTGTCTCCTACCGTAGCGATCTGGCGAATCGATTGTCCACGACACTGCAAGCGGCGCGAAGGCCAGCGGACCTTGGTCCTGCTCTTCGCCCCCGAGCGCCGCAGGCGGAGTGGCCGCGAAGAGCGGGCCAGGGCCGCGCGGCCGGCGGAGCGCCGCGCGAGTTACGAATCCGTGGTGAATGCAATCGTTATATTTATGCCCAGGCCGTAAGGCCTGGGCAAGCGCACGATAAACGCCCTGTCCAGAAGACGTTCGCCAGATCGCTACGGTATCGGACATTTCCCCACTTCGCCAGTTCGGGCTTCGCCTAAAAGGTACGTGCCCATCCAAACGACAACACACAGAATAAAGTCAAACTTGGCTTTTCTTTCGAGGCATTAGGATTTTCTCTCTCTTTTCGCTCTCTCGCTGTTCCCTGAGGACAGGCGTGCACGAGTCAAACTCTTCACGTTGTTGCTGGGACGGCAGTTTGTCCATGTCACCGGGTGCAGTGCACAAAAATAACGGATTTAAAAGCTTACAACACTGTCCGAGTGTCCGATGCACGGCTGTTATGTTTCATGGCTAAATGAATAATGTGGTTAAAAAGAACAGATCTGAAAGCTAGCATTCCGTTACATTAATGTTCTTTTTAAGCATATGCGCCACCGCATATAAAGTTATGGCTCACACGCATTTAGATTCAACATTTGGGATTAGGCTATACCTTATTTTATTGTTTTTATTAAGGTTATTTATTCATTTAGCTTCACATTTCCAACCTGATAAGGATAGGAAATATCATTATGGACCCGTTGCTTCACTTGCTTGTAAAGAAAAGAAAGAGACAGACAGAGAGATATTTGAAGTGGAAACGGTGATGCTTATTATGTTCACGCGTTCTTGCACTATTTATTGTTAAATGAATCAAGGAGAAGGCTTTATACAGGCTGTTTTGAGAGAGAGAGAGAGAGAGAGAGAGAGAGAGAGAGAGAGAGAGAGAGAGAAAGAGAGAGAGATTCCTCCACCCATCCATCGCTAATTACTGCCTGAAATGCGTGATTGTTGCTTCTTAAAAAATAGATATAGGAAGCGGCTGTGATTAATAACACAAAATTAATTGGAAGTAATTTTCCATAGGAATAGCCTATTCTGTCAATAGATCAACAGCCGTACCCACGGACATACCTGTCTATTGGGAGCGCTTTCACTGCTCCAAAAATAAAACGCCTGCACACTGCCGAACTGCACGGTACGTTTCGATCACTGATGACTTCCTTCATGCCTGAAGAAGGTCATCAGTGACCGAAACCTTGGCTTCTTCTTTAAATAAATCTGCTCCTGTACCGTGAAGTTCGGCAGTGTGCGGGCGTATTCTTTTATTATTGATGTGCACTTCTTCGCCTACCTGCTCTTACAGTTTGTATTCTAGGTGTGCAAAAGTTTTCTTTTTCATTTTTTTTCTAAAAGTTGAATTGGAGTTTTAACTAAATGGACCGGCATAACAAGATGGTGTTTAGGGAGCCAATATCACACTGTATTCAGGTCTGGGCTCTATTGGTGCAAAATGCACTCTAGTCACGCGACAACGCATAACATAAGGGCATTGATCTGCGTAGATTAAGCGAGGACTAGGGGATTTGTTCCAGCCTTATTGATGATGACTGACTGCACATTGAGTGAGATCTGTCTTTAAGACATTTGAGTCGAACACTCTCTAAACCTCTCTAAACCTCTCTGATCCAGTGCTTCTTGTCCTCGAGTGAGGAAAAAACAAAGCACTTCTCTTTCTGTCCTCCCTTCTCGGGGCTGCAGTGGCTCAGGAGGTAGAGAAGCAAGACACTTAACCCTGAACTGCTCCCAAGGAGCTGTGTGGTGCCTTGTATGTGTGAACGTGTAGCGTATGTGTTGAGGTAATGCACACGGTAAAGTGCTCTGGCTAAAGGTGCCATGTAAATCCACCCTTTACCTTTTTAACCATGTGAATATTTATACTGTAGGTCAGACCTAGAGCACAAGGACGCACATGCCTTTAAGCGTTGTCCGACTCGGTCTGCACTCTCTACATGTTCCATTTTCTGCACACGTGCATGTGCACGCACGCACACGCACATGCACACACACACACACACACACACACACACACACACACACACACACACGCACACTGATGTGAGAGTAAAGTATTTATAATTCATGCATTTTTCACACGTCTTTTGAACAAGGTGAGGTTGAAGGGTTGACGGCCTGAAAGTAAGTCCTCTAGATCTCTCACTCTGGGGGGCTTTATTCCATAATGGATGAGAAGACCCTCTGATTCACTAACACTTCTATATTAACCTCAATCGGCGTATATGAACACACACATGTTATGCATAGAAACACTCATATAACCAAGCATGCATCCATGGGATCCAAAGCTGTCAAAATGTTACGTCAGCTAAGAGCAAAGTGTGGGTAATTGGGGCTTATAAGACGTCACGGTAGTCCTTCGTGGTGCTTCGTATGAGTGTTATTAAAACTCATTTAGTGCCTTTCCCGAGATATCTCGCGAAATTCCCTTTGATGTTCGCAGTGCCAATCGCGAGATGTCTCGCGAAAAGTAATATATTACTGTAACGGCGGTTATCCTACCGGGTACATGCGCGGAAGGTCCCGAGACGATCTCCCTCGCTGATTTATCATCATCACGGATCCACAAGCACAAAATAGTAATCCCATAACATTGAGCCAGACGGGGAATCTCATCTTTAATGTCCATTATCTCCAAACAACACTTTCAAAGCGAGGATGGCAATAGATCCTCGCTAATAAAACACATGTTGAAAAGCTCCGTTCCGCCATTACACAACACCATGTGGACGATGACCGCTTCCTGTGAATGACGCGATGACGTCAAACCGGAAGTGTTTAAGCTATGGACTTCTGGCCTTCAAAATAAGAGACTGGCCGTTTATGGAGCCAGCGAGAGGCACACTGGACATTTTAATCCGTTAATTTCTTGGGCACAAAATGAGTTAACCAGATGGACTATATCGCTCTTTTCAATTTAACACCTTACAAAATAAATAGACGTTAGAGATACACAACATTTACATTTTGGCCGATATCCGATAATACAGAATGATACAGATACATTATAATATATTTTATATTTATATTGAGCTCATTCCTGATTTTTTGTATTTTTCATTTTCAAAGCCATTAACGGCCACGTTATTCTTGCGTCAATACTGGTGAAATATTGGTCAATATCGATGAACTATCAGTCAATATTGGTGAAGAAATATGTGTCTTTATCGGTGGTAAAACATCTGAATTATTTTTTACATCAGTTCAATACCGATATTGCATATTTTATGAAATACTGTCCGATGATATCGCTTGTCACTAGTAGACATTCTTCTTCCCCCTACTTGACCTTTTTGGCTCTTTTTTTCCCCCACACTTTAAGCTCTCCTTGGTTATTATTTAACATTATGGACATGGAACTGATTCTTTTTCTACCCACAACCCCCACTCCCCTTTCCCTTGGTATAGTTCTCTCTCTCTCTCTCTCTCTCTGTTTCATACCAGATTGAAAAGTTAATTGAGGCATTGGTCCAGAGAGAGAGAGAACACACAGGAACAAGGGTCAACCCACTAAACACACACTCACGCACTGGCACGTGCACACATAGACATCAAAGGGGCTTGAGCCCCTGCCCTTTTATCCACCTGTAAAAAGTGCCCTCTCCAGACCACAAATGCAGTTTTTACTATGGTGAAATAAATGCAAATGCCCTCTTTCCATACCCTACCTGAAGGCAGCATTCAAGAGAATTGCCTTGTCTAAACTCTCCTGAACTTGAACACAGCATCATAAAGAATTGCCCTCTCTGTGTAGAAATCAAGCATCGAAAATAGCCGACCTCCAAGCTCACAACGCGTCATGCTCAAGGAACCATGAGTAAACCTGCACCCTACACTTTGAGACCCACTGTTGTAGCAAAGTGTTTCCAGTGAGCCAACATGCACAATATCAGGCTCTGTTAGACCAGAATGGAACAGAGCAATCATTAGTATCATTGGTTAAAAAAATATTTGAGAAATCATCAGTTTAAAAGTTGTCAAAGTGTGAAGAAGGAAAATGAATCATTACTTGTGTAGTTCATGGAGGGTTTTAATATAATTTAGATTCAGGCTGATTCTGAGTATTTGTGGAAATAGAGGGGGAGGTAATGTCAGGGATGGTAACTCATTTAGCAAATAAGATTTGTATAATACTAGACAGGCCGCTGCTGATTTATGTCCAATATGGCTGCTGTGCCCCCTTTTGTGGAGTTAATGCCCTCCTGCAGTGGCGTCAGTTCAGAAAAAGTTAGGTATGGCAACATGACTGGTGTCTTTATTTATTTTAAGAAGTACATTAAATTTTTCTCCCCGTTTCTAAGTTTCTTTGGGCAGCCGGTATGGTTGTTCAAGTGCAGCTAAACTTGTTAACAATAATGAATTGCACCTGTACCATTTTGTCAAGATGGGGAGAAAACAATTAAGTGTATCATTATAATACCTTGTTAAAGTGACCATTTTGTAAAATTTTGCATTTGTAGTTATTTTACTGTAATTTAACAACATAATAACCAGAACAGATAGACAAAGAGACATTCATGGATTTATATTTAAAAGTAACTTTTATGTTCCCCCCTGGACCCAAGGTATGGCAGCTGTATACCCCTGCCATACCCAATTGACGCCCCTGCCCTCCTGTCACCATGGCCACTACACCACAACAACAACACAAGCAGTCCAGCCTGGGACGTCCCGTGTGGGACAGACTCACTGAAACACCATCAGCTGTGTAAACAACACGCTGTCAGGAAAATAAATAACTACATCTGAGGTGGAATTAATGATATTTGACTGCTGGACCGGGTGTCTGTACACCAAGCGCTCTCAGCGAGATATGATTTCTGCTTTATATTCATTTATGTGCTGCCAAATGAACGACTCCCACACCAGAGAGCCAGAGAGCTTGGAAGGTCCCACCGGGGGAGGATGGAACCAACCAGGAGGCTTTTCTTTAATGAAATGGCTGGGGGTGACTTAACAAGATTGTAAACCGGGGGCTTTTTGGCCACTGCTTAAACTAGCACGGGCTAAGAAGTGTGTGTGCGCGTGTGCGGCATGTGAGCTTTTGAAGTGTGTTTTTAATTAAAATGGTGTTTAGCGTCGCTCACGGCCAGATCCATCAATCGTTGGCCGGGCCGGGCTTCAGGGATGGTTGATGAATATTGAGCCAAGGATAGAAAGTGGAAGGATTATAATAAGGCTTCATGACAGTATTTTGGTAACTAAGAATCGTTGGTGTGTGTGTGTGTGTGTGTGTGTGTGTGTGTGTGTGTGTGTGTGTGTGTGTCTGTGTGTGTCTGTGTGTGTGTGTGTGTGTGTGTGTGTGTGTGTGTGTGTGTGTGTGTGTGTGTGTGTGTGTGTGTGTGTGTGTGTGTGTGTGTGTGTGCATGCATGTGTGCGTGCGTGCACCTTTGTACATCCCTGGGGGAGAGTATGGGTCCCAGGTGAGGTGTGAAAGACCTACAAAAAAATAAGAAAGTATTATTTTGATTCTGAAGTGTGAAACATCATGCACAGGTGCACATGGGCGGTCAATTAAAAGTTCTTCACTTAAGTTGGCTAATGGGGCAGCGATGCGTAGCCACAGCTTTTTGCTCTCTGCCTCCGCGATCCTCGGGAATGCAAACCCACACTGGGAACGAAGCAACTGCTCTCTGTCACAGAGATTTGAATTAGCTGTGAATTAGACGGGGATGGGGTTATATAACAGATGAAAATGAAAGGAAAATAGAATAAACCGAATCTTTCTCTCGGTTGATCCGACATGCGCTCTTGTTCCTGCGTCTTTTGTTTTTAATCTTAATAGAAAAGGAGCCTTTGAGCTCTGAAAGCCCTCTGACAGTCAGGCAGGGGTTGAATAATGCTCGTTTTGGCAGCAGGCTGGAACATTTGACTCCGATTTGGCTTTACTTTAACCCACTGAACAGAGAAATCAGCAAGGATTTGGATTAATCCTCTTAGCTATGCTCTTTCTCTCTGCCTTCCCCCAGTGGTGTAAAGTAACTAAGTACCTTTACTTAGGTACTGTACTTAAGTACACTTTTTAGGTATTTGTACTTTACTTGAGTATTTCCAATTTCCAATACTTACTTACTTCTACTCTACTACATCTCGGATCCAAACGTTGTACTTTTACACCACTACATTTATTTGAAAACTTTAGTTACTAGTTACTATGCAGATATACATTATAAAAGTATAAAACACAAATTAACCACTTTAGCCCTATTTTTCACAGAGGCTATTTGAAAATAGCCGATCTACAAGCTCACAACATATCGCGACGCGTTGTAGATCTGCTATTTTCAAGCATTTTGTACTTTTGGTACATTTGGTACTTTAAGTACATTTTGATGCCAATACTTTCATACTTTTACTCAAGAACATTTTGAATTCCAGACTTTTACTTGTAACAGAGTACATCTACAGTGCAGTATTGATACTTTTATTTATGTACAAAATGTGAGTCCACCACTGCCTCCCCCACCTCTCTCTCTCTCTCTCTCTCTCTCTCTCTCTCTCTCTCTCTCTCTCTCTCTCTCTCTCTCTCTCTCTCTCTCTCTCTCTCTCCTTCTCTCCGTGATTTGAGAGATGGATGTGGGTTTGGCCGTCACTTTGCAGCCAGACCCCCTGACAGAGTTGAACCACCCCCACCGTCACCCTCCCTTCCAAGACGGTGGTATTTTAATTGTGAAATGGATAGTGGGTGAATGGCTGCCGGTGACTTGTTGGCAGAGATACCTTTCCCATCAGCCTGATAATGTATCCCCACCAGAGGTCTGAGCCAAGTGAGCCAATGAGAGTGATGCTGTGCGCGCAGCTATACGAGGTCAAAATGATTACATAATTGTCTATTATTTTACAAAAACACAATTAAATCGTTAACCGCAATTATTTGAGTGACAATTAATCGTCATGTAGCCCTTCTCTTCTCTTCTCGTCTCGTCTCGTCTCTTCTCAGACACAGTCATGCGAAGTTGGCTTATACGTTTGACAGCAATCTGAACGATGTGCCTCTTTCAATGTGGCCTCTGTCTGTACCACCACGCTCGCACACAGAATGTAGCGTCTCTACTCTTGGTATGAAAACCCTTGTGATGTGATGCTCACACACATGAATTTAACGTTCTCCTCTTAGTATATTCTAACCATCCCTGTACCATAACGCGTTTGTTATTCAAATATAGCAGATATACAAGCTCACAGGACATCACTGCGAGCCGGCGAGCCGTGCTGCGAGCTTGTAAATCTGCTATTTTGAAATCTTGAAAGAGAACTAATGATTTAGAAGGCGTTTGCTCAATTGGCCTTGGGTCTTAATTGACCAGGCCTCCTGCTGATCGGTGTACAGCTGTTAAATAGTTCAGAGAGAGGCTTGTTGTCGGTATCAGCCGAGAACACGGTTGGTGATAAGTTATATACATACTGTACAGCAAAGCCTTGTACATCAAGGGCAGCTCTTTCAAGCTTTCATTCTTTTTGATCATCAGTGTTGAAGTCGAGGTATGGATTTATGTACCCCAAGATGCCTAACGGCATTATAGGAACGGATTGCGTTCCTATAATTAACGTCATAGAATTGGAGTATGATTAGCTCTTTAGTCTTTGAAGTACATAGAAGACCCTGAGATGTGCCTTGTTTATTGACTGGAGGTCATATGATCTCTGCTAAATGATTCTGACACAGATTCTTTCACTGTTTTAACGTCTTTTCCTGATCACACCGCAACACTGAATTATGGCAATGTCAGGAAATATTTACTGTGTTTTCAAAATATAAAGGTAAGAAAAGCACAAAGAAGCACTAAAATGTATGCACCTGTTGTCAGGTGCATACATATTTCAGAGTACTTGAGCCAACTAAGGACAGTCCAAGGATCTCTATTGCTATTTATGGGCTAACGGTGATGCCACGTGTTTCAACCAATCGGCGCCATATGCACCATAATGTCAATACCATGGTTTTAACCCCTCGGCGCTGGAATTGAAGCTCTCAGCTTTCGACACTTTGTTTTATTTATCTTTATTTGTGCTTGCTCTTTGGACTGTATACTACAGTACTCTTTTTATTTTTCTTACTTCTCTGTAACTTGTAAACTTAACTGCTGTGCTGCCTCTGGGCAACTGAATTTCCCCCATGGGATAATAAAGGTATCTATCTATCTTCCGGGTTCTCTTACAGGCAGCATACAGTTCCTTTCGCTATTTCACCTTCTACCCGTCGCTATACAATACTGTGTGAATGGGGTTTTAGGTAGACTTTATACTTAGTAAACATTTTCATAAACACTTTATGTTTTTTTAAAGAGGTGGTGCCATAGTTTTGTACTTTTTCTGTTTTGTATGTGTCTATGGAGTTAACATTACTCTAATAGACCTCCAGTTGGGGTTATAATGTGCAAATGTGCCTTCCCTGTGTATTTTTGGTTACTTTCTGAAAGCTGAAAGCCTCTGAGTCAAAAGGCCCTTTCGAAAAACACTGAGTTAATGACATCATAAAATCATCCCCTCCCCTTTTACCTTTCACCCAACACTGTGGGTGTGGCTAACTTCAGCTGGGTCACCACCCACCTGACAACCAGGCATACTTAATGAACTGGTGGGTGTGGCCACTGGCCACATAAAAAAATAATTTTGACACTTTCTGTACACAAAAAAAAAGATCATAATACCTGATCATGTTTTAGGGATGAAAAAAAGCATTGCACCCCATCTTAAAAAATCATGATATGCGTTTTGTAAATTATTCCATTAATTTTAAATTAAATGGGACCATTGGTTGGTTACCAACTTGGTAATAATGTACCGTACTGACTTTATAGACTGCCCTCCAAGCACTCAATAACTGTTAATACTTGCACTGATTACTCTCACAGTATAGGTACTGACCATATGGACACAATTGAGTCCCATTGGTTTCTACAGTCCGCTTTGAAAACATTTTGTTCAGCTAATGGATATATGCCAGTTTCCCATCACGCAATAGTCCATTTACAAAGCTGTTATTGGGGATGGCAAAACTTCAGCCACAGTTCATTTGCATGAAGCAAAGAACAACAAGCTGCTCCCTGTGGTGAGAAGTTATAAGTTACTGTTAAGTGTTGCCACGTCAATGCTGCTCCAAACAGTCAAAACGTGGAAATGCCTCCCAAAACACCTCCCAAAAGGTGGAAATGCCTCCCACACAGCAAGCTGGCAGGCAGCCAGCCAGGATAAGAGTGATTCATGCTAGCTAAGGGCTGTGGAGAGCGGTGGATGGTTCCCTTGAAGAGTGGTGCAAAGCCCCTGAAGCATGGTTACTCAGGGTCTATAAGGACCACCTTCATCACAGATCCCCCCCAAACAGGCCTTTTTGAGCGGTGGTCACAACGCTCCTATACGTGGCCGTGTGTGTGGGTCTGTCTGTCTGCGTGTCTGTCTGTCTGTCTGTCTGTCTGTCTGTAGCCTGCAGTAACCTTTTCTGACCACACATGTTAAGGGAGGGGCGCTGTTGTTCAGGCCAGGCCAGACCAGGCACACACACACACACACACACGCACACACACACACACACACACACACACACACACACACACACACACACACACAGGGGGGAAGGGGGGGGGGGGGGGGGGGGACCACCGCTCAGTTCACACGGGTGTGATTTTTTAATGTTATGTACATTTCTGTGCTTGGTGCCAGGAACACGATGCAGAGTAAGCGAGGAACAATGACGCTATGAGCATGCAGTACAATTTTGTCGGTGATCACTAACGTTCTTAATTTACCTGACTTAAACTTGGCTTGGCTTTTGCTGTGTGTTGTAGCTCATGGCGCCATAAGCAAAATGGTTCAAAGAATGTTCCTATTAGGTATGTAACGATTTACTCAACTCACAATTCAATTCAGTATACTGCAGGTTCACCGGACCAACTAACTTTACTACTCAGCGGTGCTAAACACTCCTGCATCTGGCTTTGTGTGTATGTATGTCTGTGCAAATCCCGCAAAGCAAACTATGACACCACAACAATTACGTAGTACTTATGGGGGGTCTTTTTTTCCTGTATAGTAAGTGAATGGGTAGGTGCAAGAAATCATTGAAAATTAACCCCTTGGGACGATATTTCAGCTTGGCACCTTAAAATCTTAAAATATACCCTTTAAGTATTAAGAAAAAACTGGTGGTGGAAACAAAAATCCATCCTATGCGTGTGGACTCCCCTTTCCTCCTTGCCTACTTTTACCTGTTCATAAAGCGTTTTGGTTCAGCCTGAAATTCAGGGTCAGGCTCTGAAAGTGGATGTAGATTTTATAGAGGGCCCCCTGACACACTTCTTGTGTGATTCCTTTAAGACAGGGGTCTTCAACATTTTCAGGCCAAGTACCCCTTAGTTGAGAGAGAGATGAAGCAGGGACCCCCACAACCTTTTCATAGATTACATATAGTTTCATTGTGTGACACCACACTCATCAATGTATTTTGGATTCATGTTAATGTGTGTTTTCAGATATTTAACCACTTGACCCGTCAATACTTAATAAACTTGACCTTTCACTCTGTACTTAGTCTGCTCTTTTTCCCCTCTACACCAAAGCTCTTTGCCGTTCTCAGAATATGGACGCTAGAAAAAAAAAAAAACTTTCTATCACACAAAGATATGAAGGACCCCCTGTAGTAACTCTGAGGACCCCCTTGAGGTCCCGGACCCCCTGTTGAAGACCCTTGCTTTAAGACACTTGATGATGAAAGTGTTCATAAAATTCATGAAAACAAAACAGGTGTATGTGCTGTCGCCAGGAGAAATAATTAAGACTTTTCCAACCATAAAACTTTCTTCTCCCAGAGAGCATAATTAGCAAGAAAATTGTTTTAAATCCCCTACTGTATTTGTAATCAACATCCTTGAAATCACACAAGTGAGAACGGAGACATTTGCATAGAACATCAGTCACTTAAATAAAGTCACCTGCAGCACAGTGAAAGTTGTTCCTCTGTTGAATATCAGCCAGTGTGTTCATTCCTTCCATTTAACCCTGTTCTACTGCCAGATGTTATTATTTATTTATTGAGGCTGGTGCCAGCAAAAAGCAGCTTACCTTTGCGATGTTATAGAAATGTATCTATTGATATTTTCAAACTAATTCTTTTTACAATACAACACTCATATGTGTACTTTAGCCGAGCTGGCGGCAGAGGGCAGCTTTATGTAAAGAATGACTGTGAATTGGGCCGCTTCGCTTGCCATCCATTCAGAGCATAGAAATGCATTTTCTAGATCAGATCCACAGAAAACAGCCAGGAAGTGATTTGGGACTCCATTATTGCTAACGTGCGGTGGATTTTTGAGAGCAGCGTTACGGGAGATGTTTTTACTGTACACGGCGGCGCGACCCCTCATCAGCTTACAGTCTTCAGACAAGGTAAAAAGAACGAGCCGTATTGGCAACGAGCTGGGTTGAAAATTGGGGCGAACAGGAACGTCCGAAGCGGTAAAAGAGTTAAGACCTGAAGTCGATTCTTCTTAATCCTAAAACAGTTTTCATGGAACCCCAAAATTGACCCCAAAATGTATTTGGCTGCCGACCCACAAATCTATGTTGTTCTATAAGGACCCCAGAAGCAAAGATTCAAGTTAGAATCACACATTTCATTTTAGCCATATTTTATACTTTGGCCATTCAAAAATGGCAGATATATAGCAGATAGACAGTACAAGCTCATGGCATGTCACTTTGTGCCACACTTTGAGCAGATCTGCAATTTATATATTTTTCTAATCTTGAAAATGCGCATGCACGCACACGCACACGCACACACACACACACACACACACACACACACACACACACACACACACACACACACACACACACACACACACACAGGCACGTGCAGAGATAGACCTGCCCTTTTTTAAGTTAAAAAGTGCCCTTTTACTATGGTAAAGAAACGCAATAATACAGCCTGCCGCCCGCAGTCTCGCACACCCACTGGCGGCCTTCTGTTTCACCCGTTTCAATTGAAACGGGCCCCGGCGGCCAGGGGGGCCTCCGACTGCTGGTCAGTCTCAGTCCATCGGAAGCCCCCCTCTCGCAATGGGGCCCCCTTTCTCTATAGCGCTGTGGTGCTGCCTATTTCCGCGTTGTGCGACTTTGGCTTTGGAATACGAGCGAGGCGCGTGTATGTACTGTAAATGGACTGTCAAAACAAGTTATTATTTGTTAGAATACGTCACAGACCCTTTCAAACGATAGGGCACTTGTGAATAAAGTTGGCTAGTTGTTCAACCACTAATTAACAACAATGCACGCTCATTTTAACATGATGACAACAGCATGGATGCAACAATGGTCTGTCGCATCCAGATGAAACCATAGAGTTATAGGATGAAACACGATGTTAATCATTTGGACAGCTGGACACGTTGAAACGTTACCTTGAATGGAATGTATATCTTTGAGGAGCAAATATGTCAACTTTCCCAAAAGGCAGTCCTATTAAACCAGACGCTGGGACAGCATCCACTGCCTGTATCCACAATATAACTTGTATCCTCATTTATTACCTTAACATGTCACGTCAATGCGCAAATGGTAATGTGGGTAACATTCTGAACATGTCTAATGTACAGTATTTGTGCAAGTTGGCCCTAACATTTGTGTAGGCCTATACGTATTATGTTCAGTTCAATCCAAAACATAATGCTTATGGTTGTTGAATTATACGGACCTGCTTGTCATTAATGCATCAGATATCTATATCTATTTTTATCAGATGTCCGATAAATTTTCATCACTGTGACCGGCAGTTTAAAATGCTAGCGCAATCTCTGATTGGGACAGCAAGTAAATGGAGCAATAAATGCAAATGGTGAGTTAATATGAACAGAAATGACTGCCTGGAGTTGTCAACATAGCCAATGTGAAGCCCCAAAGACACCCGAATTAATATTGTGAAAGGAAAAATATGATTTAATATAGGAAAATACCAGTTTTAGCCAACTTTATACCCGAAAACACCAGATTTTTTCAGTTTCGAAGGTGCCCCTCAGACTTGAGCACCTGCCCCTCCAACCCTAACGGGTTCATTTGTATGGGTCAATTTAGACCCCCATAAAGGAACCCACAGAGTCCCTGGAATCCACTTTGAGAACCACTGCTCCGAGTCATGAACCACATCAATGTCCTGCAACCAAACGACAGCATGGATAAAACGCACCACTAAGTAATCTGCCATCATAGTTAATTTGAGACCTTTAGCTGAACTCACTTCCACTTATGATATCCCAGCACACTCCGCCAGACATGGTGAATAGAGACTCCCTTATGAATCAGTCCTCCATCATGCCAAACACTTTGCTCTTTACCATGTATCAGTCAATGTGAGGTTTCCCCTTGCAAGGTTTGTGAGGTTTTGTGAGGTTTCCCCTGGCACTAAATCCATTAGTGGTGAGTGAGCAGGGACGTGCTGGCCATTGGGAAAAGCGGGACAACTCCCGAACGGCCGGTTCATTCCCAGCTGTTCCAGGCCGGCCATTAGGAAAAAATGTAAAATAAAATGTCGGCCTTCGTTCCATGTTGGGGGCTGGGCGGCCAACAAAGTAAATTGTCACTGTCGGGCAGAAACCTTGTATCTCCAAGTTTCAAATTTGTTTTAATTTTTTCGCAAAGCAAAGCCCTGCTTCATCATTCAAGGCCGTCGCACAAAAGTAGTGAAAACAGCAGATCTACAAGCACACAACGCCTCACACCGCGTAGATCGGCTGTTTTCACTAGTTTAAATCATTTTTAAAATGATAAATACAAAACAAACGGTTTTGGACATACAAGGTTTCCACCCAACAACGACAAAATTTAACTCATGTAACTGGCCCACTGGCTTGTGACTTGTCATGATCTGAAATGGCAAATCTTTGAGTAGCAGCAGCGCTATAGAGAGATATCTCTCTCTATAGCGCGCAATGAGGGCCTCTCCAACTCTTTTTCCCGGGTTGAATCAGGGGCCCAGCACGTCCCTGTGAGTGAGGATCTGTAGCGGGTTCATCAGCAATTCTCTGTCTTCTTTGCTCCGTAGAAGCAAAAGGGCTCGGTCCTCTTTCATGATCTCTTTTCCTAGACGTGTGTTGTTTAGTACAATGCATGTGTGTAATGGATTAAGGAACAACGTCTTCCATAAATTGCCCCTGATGCATGTTCAATCTAAGCATTTCGCTCAATTTGTCTTCATAGAGGCACCAGGTGCTGCAACATGCCTTGACGTATGAGGATATTAGTTGGGAATCATCACTTTGTCAGGAGTCTTCAACATTCTTTCAGGCCAAGGACCCCTTAACTGAGAGAGAGATGAAACACCACTACTGTACATGCATAATGTAGGCTATAACATTGTCATAGATTTCATAGATGGCTCCATTGACTATCAATGTTGTGTAAATTAATGTTGTTGTGTTTATTTCAGACATGTAACCAGTCAAACCCTCAATACTTAGTAAACTTGACCTGGTCTGTTCTTTTTTCTCATCTACAACAACCTCTTTGCCAGCCAATCTGCTATTTTGGCTAATAATCCCCCCAGAATAGGCATGCTGTGGTTCAATTGGTTAATAATAATAATACAACAAAAAGAAGAAATCACACAAGGAATTGGGTGGCCCCACTGTAGGTAACTCTGGGACCCCTTGGTCCCGGACCCCTGTTGAAGAAGCCTGCTTTATGTATATGCATCAAGGCAGCAACACGTTGTGAGTTTGTATCAGCTGTTATATATTTGCGTGGGACTCCTGGGCCACACTAGCCTGTGATTGGGCTGTTAGGCCGGTATTCTGATGATTGACAAGCCAGTGGGCAAATCATGTGATGTCTCTCTGCTCTGTGGGCTGGTGCTATTGAAGGCCCACCCACTGGCCCACTAATGGTTGGTCCACAGAGCCCTCCATCGTTGCTTCCAGTCATCCCTGTTCTCCATACATCCGGCCTGCTCGTTGGTGCTTTGCGTCCTGCATCTTTCTTGAGTACATACACAATTGTTAATGTGTGACGTCATTTATTGACAGTGGCAGAGTTTCCCAAAGCAATTTTAGCCCATCGTAGCTCACGCATGGTCGTAGAGACCAAGCCCCGACCGTCATGTTCCCGTGTTTACATGGGTTTGTACGTTTATATTGACAATTTCGTCAACAAATACAATTTAGACTAAACTGTTAGGGACAAGTGGAGAAGAGATCCAGTAGAAGTAATTTTATGTTTAGTTGGGCTCTGAAAATGGCAGACCTTCAAGCTCCTAACCTGTCGCAGCGTGAGATTTAGTCAACTAAAATCGTATATTTAGTCGATATACCAAAACTAAAACTTTTCAGCAGACTAAAAATATGCTAAAACTAAATTAAATTTCACTCAAAAGACTGACTAAAACAACAATCAAAATTTGCAGTAAACTGCTATGCAGCACGTATCCTGAACCACACACTGTCAAGTCGAGCATCCCCCAAGAGCCCCTGGAGCTGTACTGCAGCCTGCTCTCACAGTGCTGTCAATGTGGGGAGCAGAGATACGATTAACTTTGCCTTATAGGGTTCTGCTGCGTCCAATAAACGATGTCAAACAGCCACTACGCATGAGAGAGAGAAAGAGAGTATGGTTTCAAAAACAGACTTAAACCCTGGGGAGGGGAGGTGGGCTTGGTGGCAAAGCGCTACACAAAAGTATACGAAAAAAAAACAATACTGAACATTCATTTCACATGGAGCAGCAGGTTGGACACGTCAAGGGCCCTCGTATCGCAAGTGTCAGCAGTTCTAGATGGCGGGGTGTAGTCTTCCATGGAGGGAGTGGTGAGGGGGAATTTATATGTTCTGATATGTTTTGAAAGCGTAATTTGTCTTTGAAAAGACGGGACAGCACGCCTCTCTCGCTGCACTGCGAGTTTATCGGCATTAACGAGCTGGAATTCCTTCCTCGCTGAATCCATTACCTTCCGGCGGTGGGTAAAACACTCCAGCTCTCTTTAGTACGCTAGAGGTGTGTATTGAGACTCAGAGACTTTAGAGAGGAGTGGACGACAAAACGATTCTTCCCTCTTTTTCTCATTCTCTCTCTCTCTCTGTGGTAATTTTCCATCAAGAATTTGAGTGCTATCGTTGTTATTGAAGCACTTTCCCCATCACGTCTCCCATAATTACTTTGGAGCCCTTTTGCCTCTTCCGTATCGGCAGGAAAACAAAGACAATTTAGTTTTAGGAGGTAATTACCATAAAACTTTTTTTTCTTTCTTTTCTCACAATGTCAGGGGAGAGGAGATAATCAGACCACTTTTTCACTGTCAATCACATGGAACGATGA
Organism: Nannobrachium achirus; assembly: GCF_963921795.1. Classification (NCBI taxonomy): domain Eukaryota; kingdom Metazoa; phylum Chordata; class Actinopteri; order Myctophiformes; family Myctophidae; genus Nannobrachium; species Nannobrachium achirus. The sequence goes on along the minus strand of NC_137821.1, from coordinate 13,028,414 downwards.
GACGTTCCATCTGGAATGACAAAAACATTGAACAAGCAAGTGGCCGCATCTTAACATAATCCACCTGTCAAATCACAGCTGTATGAACTGCCAATCACCAAGTTGTTAAACCCCAGCACAACTAGACAGACGTGTTTTGTGACACCACATTGGCACAAACCTCATTTAAAGTCATACTGTGCAGCTTTTTTAATTAAACACGATAACCATTCAACGTCAATTTGTTTTTTGACAACTTACAAGCTCCGAAATTCGCGCCTATATTCGGCCGAAAAAACGCAGCAGTGTGCAAAGACTTTAAGTGTCAGAGTTAACCACTAAAAACCCTTATGGTAGAACGGAGTCCCTCAGGGCTCAGTTCTCTGTTATTGTGGGGAAAGCTTTTGCTGAGAATAGCCGATCGACAAGCTTACAACACAGTGATCGGGCCACCCAACCGCCTCCTCTCATGATTAAGCCATGCGTAAACAACGCATTGCTGAAGGCTACCTGGTTTGTGTTGACAAGTGATTGATGATGACGTAGTGTGCGCCAATGGGCAGCTGATGACGATGACATTTTTTGCGGAGTTATAATAATAAATAATAAATAAGGATATAAAACAACTTCTTATGAACGATGTTGGTGTAAGAAGTGAGTTGAAGGAGGATATATTATATATTGCTGAAATGAATAGTTTCAGAAACGCTGAAGAATTGGTATTTCTACCCGGCCAGGAAGAGCCTGTCTGTCTCCCATCTGTCCCCGGTTAAGAGCGCTGCTAACCCGGGGACATGGGTCCCCTCTCACCAGAGACCCAGAGAGCACTAATTGTAGCTTTTTCACCATTTCAATTAATAAGCATGAACAAACGTATTCACATGAACAACGTATACGTAAGAAACAGATTTGTGTGGAAATATAGTTTTTATATACACAGATTTATATATAAAATACATTTTCGCGAGAGCAGAACTAGTCATACATATGTCGCGTGTCGTTTCAAACTGTTTTAAGAGAGACCACGTGACTTACTGTATCATACATGATAGGAACCTTCAGAAAACCAAAGCGTGGCCTACAGTACATCTATCTGTGGTAGATATGGCCTACATCTTGGCACAAACAACTCAACGTTTGTTGTATGCCCAGGGTCCCATTGGCCAAATAGCACTGCTCACTTAACACTAGGTGTGATTTTTGTTTTGATTTGTTCCACCTATTATCACATGGAGGCGATGTTTTTCCTTTGACGTGATCCACTCCTATAGCAGATGTGACATGCAGTTCTATCCACCACTCTTGCCATGGGAGTTGATTAAAACAAAAATAACGTATCATTCAGTTCGTAGTGCGTGCCGAAGCAAAAGCCTTGCACCGTACGGTTCCAAACAAACGTGTATCGTTACACCCGATAGATATAGTAATCAAGACGAGAATTAATTAATCGGTAATTGGACGCGCAGAAGACATCCACCGCCTCACTGAAGAGACTTCTACGTTTTGTTTCTCCTCAAAAGCCCTTTAGGAAGTAAGACAGTGGACATTCATATTCCATACCATAATGCAAGCCTGAAACCTTCGAGCAGCAAAAAATAAATAAAGTAAACTATAATGATGTATTAAAAGTCTAATAATACTGTAATGTATCTATTACATATGTCTCCACATTGGTAAGGTTTTCAGCCCAATCGTACTGCCAATCACTTCTATGATGGTATTACAATTAGTTTTAAAATACACAAAATATGTGAGAAAATAGAATCAAATAAAACATTCTTAAATCATACTTTGTGTTAGAAACGTTTTTGCATTCCTAAAATACCATAATACCGTAGGCTTTTAGAAGGTGCACTTGTCTAGAGCGACTTACACATACTAAATATAAGATTAGAGTGAGAAAAGAATGAACCATAGTCAGTGTAAAGATAACAATGTAGTGCCCCAAAGAAAGGAGATTAAAAGCCAGGTAAACATCAAACCTAAAGTCTGTCTAAACAACATCCAATCCATCTAAAATATGTTTGTCTTGGTCAAGAACTAAACACTCAACTAACGCGGACCTGTTTGTGTAGGCAGATGGGCGGGCGCGGTGAATCTCTCCGCGAGTCTCTGGCCAATAGCATGTGTTCTCCTCCCCCCTCCCCCTCTTCTCCTCTGCTCAGCGCAGACAACGCTGCTGCGTCATGACGTCAACACATTCGGTGTGACGTTCTCTGCACTCTGATTGGTTAGGGAAATTCTACACTTCCTCCAACAATGATCATAACGCGATCGCCCAGGCTTCTTTTTCCGATCGCCAAATGAAGCCTGGGTAAGAACTAAATAACGAAAGAGTGGACGAATAGCTAACATACTGTATTTCCGCATAGTAGACTAGCGTCTATCAAAAAGGCAACAAAGGAAGGAAATATGAGTACTATGTGGTGGTGAGGTGAAGTCCTCAGACTGGGAGTGAGTCTGCAGTTCTGACTGCAAGTGAGAGTTTATTACGATAACAAAAGTGGTTCATCTAATGTGTAATTATAGTCGACATACTCAGGTAAGACTAAATAACTTCAATTTCTCACAGGAACAAGCTGCAATCGCTGCAAGTAACAACATAGCGCCACACAGGGCGAGGTGGGAACTCCTCATGCTGTGTTGGACAAGTTGGACGAACAGTTGATTGTTTAAATGGCCCATGTTGCTGACCCTGAGCTTCTGCTCAGCCAGTAGGGGGCGTGGCAATTGGACCAGCTGATCCTCATGGTGCATGTTGGTTAGTCACCACTTGCAGAGATTGGAGCTGACACCGACCCACACCCAGGTCGAACCAATCAGTGGCACCTATGGGTGGGATCTTGGCGAGGAACGGGTGTGACGTCATCGAGAAGAGCCTGTTGCACTGAAGAGACAACTCTCGCTATATTCATCATGGCCGCTACCACAAATAAGTCAGTGCTGACTGTCTGTGAGGACACAAGCCTCACATGAAATCAGGCACACGTTTAGTGTTTACTTTCCTGCTGGTGATGGTTGGTTGGAGTTGGCAACAGATGCTGAGAGACGGCCGGCGGCCCCATTACAATCACCCTCCAAGTAGCTTGAAAAAGGGGTGACGGCCTTCTAATCTATCTCTTGTATCTTTTGAATTCTCCCAGACGCTTCTTCACAAACTTGACGTTGTCTGTGATATCGTGTTTGTCATACTTCTCCAGGATCTTCAGCACCTTGCCCATGATCATGGCCTTGGCGTACTCCTGGCACGTCGTCCTGCTCCGTGGACTTATCCAGGAGATTTCGGAAGGCGGACATAATGATGCGTTTCACTTTGTCATTGTCAGTGTCCCTTGAGGATGTTGGCCAGTCCGGCACGAGGTCGTAACTTTTCAGCTGCTCGCAAATCTGGGGGTTGAAGGCCAGGAGCCAAATGCAGAAGATCATCTGGTACTGAAGCTGGGTGCCGCACTTGCTGCTCAGAACAGCCTTGATGCATTCCACGCCTTCGGCCTCGAGCCAGGCAGTGCGATACTCATTAACCTTGAGCATCAGGTGGAGGCACCCCGACCGCACACTGGACGTAAAGTTGAGGCTTCGCCCGTTTCTGGATCTGGTGCGATCTTCTCCGAGCCGAGTTCAGCCTTCATCCAATGAAGTAGTCGTCGAGGTTACCTCCCTCCATTTTGTCTTGTCCCCAGGCCGCCAGCTGGCGACGATCCTCGCGGCCATGTGGACAATGTACGGGTCCTGGTGGTTCAGCATGGGAAGGAAGTATGACCACACGCGATTTCCCCCGCCTCTTTAGCATAGTGAATGAAAGTGTTCACCCTCTCTGGGTTGTCCTCATCCAGGGCGTCGTCGATCAGAGTCAGGATGTACCGGAGGGTTTTCTCATCGGAGACGTTGGTAACCAGGCTCAGTGAGGTCCGGGCGAACAGTTGTAATTCGTTGTTCAGGATTTCCTGTTGCGCCTCGGGCTGAGCCTCGTCGAACCTCTTGATGAACTCAAAGTCCTCCGCGCGGAGATTGCGCTGCTGAAGTTCTGCCAGTAGACGTCTGTGGTCCGAACCTCGGCCACCTCTGCGGCGATGCTGTTTGAGGAAGCTGCGGCGGCCACAGCCTCACGAACGTCCATCTTTTGAATGTGTTAAACTAACACAATGTGTCCTGTTTAAAATGTCACGCCACCAACCTCCCTGAGTGACCGGACCAGAATTGTTCACGGTCGGAAGGTTGCTTTATCTGCCCGTGGGAAAGTTTATCTTTGACATATAGACACATACATAAAAAACACTTGCAACTGGAAATATACTCCGAATGCAGTGTATATCTCTGTCAGAGAAGTATGGCGTCATCAGTATAGTGTCATATCGACGTCCAAATATGGAGTTCAACAGGCTCTACATGTGACCAAGACTGATTGGTGGTTCAGGGGATCAGTGGGATGTTGGATGTGACTACATCAAATTGTAGAACATTTTATTTGTGTGTTTATACAGAGCGGTGTGGAAAGACGGAGGCAACTATGTGGCTTTCAAATGCAGTTTAAAAAATATATATCCATGTGGTATGTTACATTTGTGCACCGCTCCTCCACAAGGACATTTGACCATAAGATGTGTTGCCTTCCCTTTATTCCTGATATACATTATGTTCAAATGTCAGAATGTAAGAATGTTATGAGACTCCATCCATAGACTCCTGTCATTCTTTATCTGTCTCGGACGGACAGTGGTAACAGTCGTCAATATGCATTTTTTGAATTGCAACGCATGGGACAACAGTGTCTCGTCATGCTTTGATAAGTGGTTTAAACAACTTAGGATCTGCTGCTGCTAGATATGAGAGTCTGAGCTCTTAATAGTATGTAGTGTATCTACTCTCTCTCTCTCTCTCTCTCTCTCTCTCTCTCTCTCTCTCTCTCCCTCCCCCTCCTCTCTGCCACAAAATGTGTGACCCATTTAATCACCCTGAAATGTCTCAGCAGCCAAAAGCCTGACTGCTCCCAAATGAGATGGGATGTCAGCAAGCATAGCGACACACACAGCGCGCGCACACACACACTCACACACACACACACACACACACACACACACACACACACACACACACACACACACACACACACACACACACACACACACACACACACACAATGTGGCACATGTATGGTAAATGCGCTGCCATGCACACACATGGACACACACCTGCCAATCAGCCGGTCGACCAGATAGACACAGAGATGCAGACAGAGAGACAGACTTTGACCTGCAGTCCTATAGATCCTATCCACAACTTTTCCAACATCCCATCGTGCATTGCGCAGACAGTGTGCGGCAGCTTCCGCGCCGCAGCAGAGTGTGATCTACAACAGTGTTTCTCAACCTTTTTTCTGCATGGCACACTTTTCATGTCCCAAAAATCCATGGGCACACCGACATAAAACGGGGGTGTAAATATCGTCACTGTATCTCAAACGTGAAAGTTTCTTCGCAAAGTAAAGCCCTGCTTCATCATACAAGGCTGTCGCACAACAGTAGTGAAAACAGCAGATCTACAAGCACACAGTGTGCTTGTAGATCGGCTGTTGTCACTAGTTTAAATCATTTTTTAAAATGATAAATACAATACTGGCTTTCAAGCAGTTTCAAGGGCACACTTGACCCTTCTCAGGGGCACACCAAAGGTCCCAGGCACAGTGGTTGAGAAACACTAAACATCTACAAGCTCACAACGGTTGCCATCTGCTGTTCTCCGGAAGTGTCCCACAGTTAATGCTACAGTACATTCTCGCGGAAACAGGTGGATAGCAGTCTCCCCAGATGCATAATGAACAGCCATTACATGTGCCATGCGTCAAGATAGGGTACCCATTTTAGTAGCTTTCATTTTACAGTGTCCAGCTCCAATGTTCTGCTTCAAAAGTTGTCTCTGGAAAGCTTTCATTAAGCTGTTATGATAAGTAGGATCATTACAAAACTCATTACAAAACCTTCCACGTCGTATCCAACAGTTTGACTCACTCGCTTAATCCATGAAACACTCTTTGAGGCGCGTGTTATTATAGTGGGCAGAGGAATAATCATGGTTTCTTCAATCCTCTTATTGAAGGGATCATTGTTA